>NW_027526225.1:86510819-86823319 GCF_048455015.1 Haemaphysalis longicornis | reverse complement strand
ACTGACTTATCTTACTTGCGGGCGAATAACAAAAGGTAACATTTCCGATAAGTGATTCATGAAACACTGTACATGACCTGCGAATAAGTTCTGCCATTGGACATGCTCGTTCGCTGAAGCTGCAAGAACCAGTGGTTAGCGCGCGAAACTCGTGAGCGCGTTTACGCTGACACATGTCTAGAAATCCGGGACAGGTAGCTACTATATAGTTCAGCTGGTCGCCTCCACGTGGCGACCAACCTTCACGTTTTCAAATTTGCCGCGATGACGTATTTGATGGTACGTGAAATGGAGACCACTCACTAGACGAGGCTCTCGCCGTCGAAGATGCCCTCGGCGAAGAGGATGACCGCCCGGATGACCGTGTCGTTGTTGGCCTGGAGCGCCACTTCCACGTGCGGCTGCGGCGTGTATACGAATAATTGCGATAAACTGCGCCTCCGAGCACTGCACTTATACCTGAACTCGCACAGTTCGAGTTAATACACTCTGGAGCCCTCAATAAATGCGTACACACTGTGCCGATTTCGAAGTTTTCGACGGCCGGTCACGTGACCGGTCCGGTCGGCTAGTTCCGGTCGGCTGTTACGGTCAAAGATCCGGTCGGCTTGTTGGCCATTAATTAGCCCGTGCAACGCATTCACAGCCTGCAGCCGGGATACTTTTGAATTGCTTCGCATTCTTGACCATTTTGCGCGCCGCAACCAGAATCAGAAGCTCAAAGCTATGCTGTGAGTGTCCGTGCATGTCGCGTGTTTTGTGCGTGTTACGGTCTGTTTGTGGTGAAACAGGACGCTTACGCCTGGCAAAATAACTTTCAGCTTACGCCCGCTGTCTTCTGCGCCATTGTGTCGATGAGCGCTAGACTGTACTGCTGCATGCTTTGAACCCAAGTACAGTAGTATGAGCACCCACACAGCTGCCCATAGCCACAGAAGTTTGTTGGGAAACGCTGTACAAGCAGGAATATCCGCTAAGCCTAATTGCACACGCGTTGAAGAGAACAAGTAAAGGTCCATTTGGAGCAGCTTAGCAACGCCAATTAACTAAATGAGGCTTGGTTAAGCAACTTACAACGAATCTTCATCAGATCATATTCTAATTTATTTTTAGCTGCTGATTCAGTTCCTTGCGTCTACGGAAGCATTGGAAATGACTATTTAATGTTATATGTCTGGCCAACCTGCCGCGCCGATAAGGATGCATGATGACTGCGGAGACGGTGGTGGGGGCGTCGGATATTGACGTCACGGGCGCCACATATGCCATGAAGTTTCAAAACACCCCTAAACAGCCGAAGCTGTAAAACGTGTCGAAACACTCAGTGCACTTGCGGACTTTTAGTTAAGCAAGCCTAAATAGCAAATAATTTTAGCAACGGGCTTTATGACAATAACGTGTTCTCTGGCTACCGGCTGCTATCGGTGAACGCCGGCAAGCCATTTTTTAAGCCATAAAAAAAATGCAGTCATACGATGGATGTAAAGAATAATTGACGCCGATTATATTAATAAATAATCCCCATTAGTGCCCGCCTAATTAAAAAATACAGAAAAAATGTTGGCCCGCGTCCCCTTTCCCTAACGAGTACGCACAAGTATATAACATCTTATGCTGGTATTTCTTTTTGTTAAGTAAAGAGACCACCACTATCTTATCGCCTCGAAAGGGGCGCTAATTTGTGTATGTTCCAAATATCGCTGACAGTATTTGAAGGAATGGATCGCGTGCTTCAGATACGGGAGATAGAATACAATACACTTCTTACTACTTCTTCTAGAACGGCACGCTTCGGCGACACGTTTGGTGGTTTGAGCATGGCGTCTGTAGTTTTTTAGGAGGACTTCTTGCTGGGCGACTTGGTACATTTTCTTAAAAGGGTTAAACTGCGCTAAGAAAGACGCCACACAGAGAGAGGTACCGTGTGCGCCTGTCTTTGTGTAACTCTCTCTGTGTAGCGCCTTCCACAGCGCAGTTTACCCCTTTTGAGTCTGTAGTTTTCCTGCCACATAAGAATTAGCAACAGTAAAGGATAGAGCGAATTCGCTAGCAGCGAGTCGGATGTCTCGGCGTGCCCGTTTATTTGAACGGGTGGGGTGGCTGCCGCCGCTGGCAGCCATCTTGACGTTGTCCGTTCATGACTGTGGTGCACGACCTATGCCGAACACTTGGCGTCTCTTTACGACAGCTGAGCGAAAATATTTTCATGCTCGTTGTGACCCGGCGAGTCAGCTCGGGCAACGCTGCAGATTGTGTCGCGACCGTCCACTCGGCCAGCGCGCACTCTCTCTCTCTCTCTCTAGTTGTGCAAATCCTGGGTGTCGTCTGGCAAGCCTCCATCGCGGACCATTACACCCCTTTGGAATATCCAGACAGACAGAGACCATCCGTGCAACGCACTCTGCGTCGCGATAAACAAATGAACAGAAAACTCACCGGGACGCCGTCTGAGCCAGAGTTTATGGCCAGGAGCGTTTTCAGTTGCGTGTTCGCCTGCGTGGACAATAGCAACAAATAGTAGTTGTTAGTGACAAAAAAAAAAAATTGCAGAAACCATCAAGAGGGAATCTTCGAATAAGTGCCTAAGCCGCTCTGCTGTACACCGACCCCTTTTAAAGTCGGTTTCACTACTACACACTTTAGGATTGCTGGGAAGACATTTTTTTTTCGGCGCCACTTAAGCATTATGATAGCAAAGTAGGAAAGCTTAAGGACATTTATTAAATACCTCTAAGCGCTATATATCGAGCCCCTTTAAAGCCAACCTCAATCGTTACACAACACTTTGCTTGAAAAAAAAAAAAAACATTTTCCACGGGAAATATGTGAGGTGTAATATTAATCCGTGATGGCGGAAAGTTATTTTATGAACTACTTTTGCAAGACTCCATGCATCCCTACAACGCGCTGTATACACTCAGCCCCTACAATTTGAAAACATTTTTAGAAGGCAATACAAGGAGTGTAATATCAAACTATGATGACATTTAAGAGCCTTTTATTAAATACCCCCGCTGCCCATTGTCTAGTTATTAGCTTAATGATGCCTGGAAGGACTATGGTTTTATCCTAGCCAACAAGCATGGGGCGGTTTGTTTCCTAGGATAAAACAAACAAATAAACGTGGCTTAAAGCCGCAGATTGGTGTTATTGGTGTTATTATGTGAAGCATCACTCAACTTGTAACGATGCTCCTCCCGTCGAAGCCCACGCATTGACTGCAGATTGGAATTCTAAAACGTTTGCGACTCTCCTGTGCACTGACTAGTCATGACAGGTAAATGAAACTCACTTAGTTGGAAAATGCAGCGTTTTTCTTGATATCTACATTAGATTAAGAACTACTGAGCTTTCGCAATAAAGTTGACTGCACCGCAAGGCGTATTGTGTGCAGGATGGCGACAAGGACACGAAAAACACCGACCAAGGTACCACAAACAGCTTTGCTGTGGAACGGAACCGCACTGCTTAACGACCCAAAACATTGGCAGCACGAAGTGCCCGCTGCCGTTGCAGAAATAAGTCAACGGGGCAAATTTATCCTGCTTTAACAAACGGCGCATCAATAATCGCCTCTTAGTGCGAAGTAGCGGCAAATAAAAGCGAACTGCGCGCGCACTGTGGGGTTCCGGAGCAGTGTTTGGTTACTCGAGCTTGCTCACTGGGAGATGTCATAACGGAGAGGGAGAGGGGGTATACGGGGAGGAGGTGAACGACGTTGTGAAACGGACTGACCTCCGGGTCACGCGTCTCCAGCTACGCACGCGTAATGTTTTAGTGGGCTGAGTTGCCTTAAAATCACGGTTGCTTAAATGCGTTCGCGTGCACTTGAACGAGAAGTTTTTTTTTAAATATCCTATATAGTCATCGCTTTTCGGCTCCACTGTGACGTAAGTTCAAGAATTTTTATTATTATTAACTTCAGACATTTCACTAAAATGGTCTTCAACCGTGTCGTTTTGCTGGAATAGTAGGGGGAGAGTGCTTGCAGAAAGCGTTGAGTCGCTAAGTTGCGAGCACTACAGTTAAATCTCGTTGATACGTTTTTCACGGGAACCGAAAAAAAAACGTATTTTCCGAAAATCGTATTATCCAAATAGGTAGCTGAAGTAGCTGCTCAATTTGTGCTGACCTTTCTTCTTTTAAATGTACAGGAGTAAATTCTTCTAAAACGTACAAAAAGAAGCTGCCGGCATTTGTTGCTTTGGCAGACACTGCCTTGTACGACAATCCGTGTTGTGCCGTAAATCGGTGAAGGCAGCCTCCAGATGCTTGAATGTTTTGAATTCCCAAGAGAGCGCGATGTTGTCAACTGTTTCACGTAGGACTGACCCGTCGAAGTTCACTTCTGTCGCTCTAACTTCGTTGAACCATGTAAGCAGGATGTTTTCTTTTTACTCATACTTCGCACCTCGCGTTTATTTTACGCCAGGTCCCAAAACTTGCAGCTTCTTTCGAAGTTACTCTTGCTGACCGGCAATTGTGTTGAGCGTTGACACTGACGAAGCGAGCTCGCTTGCCAATTCCACGCACTTGTGTACAAGTTCCACATGCGCCTTGCATTTATTTGACGTTGTCACCGGCCTGGAAAAATGGCCGCGCATAGAAACAAGGCAAAAAGAGAACAGATGACTGCGCGGAAGGCACAGTCCATGGGAGAAGTCGGGAAGGGAAGTCGCGCCTGCCGCGAGCATTGCGCGCCTTCTTCCTTGATTATGATACGAATTGCTACATGGCGGGGCGCATCTTCCGACTTATCATCAGCCTTGCACGGAACGTCCTCGCATTGCAGTAATATTTTAAGTGCGAATGCACTTTATAAGCGACCCCAAACCATCCACCGCCGGCGGCGGCGGCGGCGGCGGCGGCGTCGGCGTCCGCAGTGCTCCTCTATATTTAAAAAAGAAACAGCATCCGGCGCCAGGTTTCGATCCGAGGACTTTGCGGCCGCAGCGCGACGCTCTACCGACCAAGCCACGGACGCGACGGTGATATCAGTGTTAGTGACGCGCCTTATATCTTTAACGCATTCAAACTACGTCGTCAGCGGCGTGCGTTGGCGACTCAGTGGCGTTATAGCGGCTTGATAACTGCGTGGTGTACACGTGATACTACAAACCCGATGGAAGAGATGGAAGAGAAGGCGGCGAGGCGGTGGGCTGCGGGGGCCGAGCGCAAGCGCCGCAAGCGGGCCGACAACCGTGCATTCGCACTTTCACATTCTCCCCCTCGGGGAAATGCGGGGGAATTTTGTTTTCCGTATAACTGGCACTTCCGCTCCCTCGGTGTATCTGCAACGTGCGGTCGTGGCCTGTTGGAATGCGGTTGGAGCGAGTATACCGAAAAATGAACGTAGGATTACTAGAAATGTCCGTCGAGATCCGCTTTCGCGATCGTATTATCCAATTTTCAGCAAAAATGTGATCGTAATAAACGCACGAAAATGCATTATTTCTAAGGGACGTAGGCCGGGAACTAAAAGAAAAACGTATTCAACTGAAAAACGTAATATGCCGAATCGTATCAACGAGATTCCACTGTATATGAAAGCCACGAAACCTCTAGAGGAGCCACTGGTATACATAAACACCGCTACATTCAGTAAGGCCGGTTAATCTCGTCTGAATATTTTTTTTTATATTATCTCGAATATCCAGTGCGGGCGAAATGGGTTTGCAGGAAATGTTCACTCGCAGTGCGGGCAACTTCAAAATGATTTGATCTCAATGTGTTCCAAAATAGACTTCAACGTTGCTTGCCTTGGTATGAGTCATGAGGATGCGTTGGGGTCCGAGGCGCAGAACGGAACACTTAGCGAGACCGAATGATTCGGCCTTGACCTCACTTTAGGTTGATTTAGTTTAATCGAGACCAGTGCTGGATTCATATTTAGCAACTAAAAGAAACGAGAAAAACGGCAGAAGGAGCGTCGATTTCTATAATGTGTCTCGTTCTCTTTCAACAAGAGGCCTGCAACAAAAAACCCCGATATTCCTCTGTGCGATACGTCAATGGTGCAACCGACAAATGTACTTTTAAGTTTTTACTCCCTGCTTTTCGCTTTGCGGCGACTTTCCTGCAGGTGACGTAATCTCTCTGCGGGAGAAAACATTTATCAAAATCCAATGTCTCAACCTGACGTCGGAAGTTCGCAGTATATGACCCCAATATCTAAAAAAAAAAAAAAGAAAGAAAACGGACAGTGGAAGACTTTCCGGACAGTGAAGTGGAAGGCTAGTTGGTGTTGCATAGTTACAGGAAAAACTGCGCAAATGGACGGGACGGAAGAAGAAGGACAACAAGACGGGCGCAACTTGTTGTCCTTCTGCGCCTGTCTTGTTGTCCTCCTTCATCCGTCCCGTCCATTTGCGCAGTTTTTCCTGTATTTATGTCAATCGTTTTCAACGCCAATGTTGAGCTAAAGACGGACACCTGCTTTGTTCTGATATAAAAGCCGCTTGTAATCTTCGTTCATGTATATGCACCGTGCAGTAAGTAGCGACCCGTACATAGGATGCAGCGCAGGCGACTGGCATATTTTTTCCTTCTTTCATTTAACAAACGTTTAAACCGCCACCAGCCACCTTACAACCGAGATGAGGCATCCAATAGCTGTCACAGACACCAACGTGTGCTTGCGCGTTAAAGGGACCCTGCAACACTTTTTCAACTTTTTTTCGAAATCATAAACGCCGGCTGAACGTATATAGTCAACCAACACACCCAGTGTTTAGATTAGCGGGTACCGGCGCGAGGGACAAAGGCTGTTATAATTTTTTTTGTCTTACTCGGGATTAACCGAGGTTGTATTTGGATTAATTGGATTTGGATTGGGAGGATTTGGATTGGGAGGATTTGGATTTGTAGGCTGGATTAACAGAGTTGTATTTTGCATTCATGGCCCCATAATTTAAGGAAGCAGACGTCATGCGTGATGAAGGCGCGAACCGGCCCTGATCTGAGACGATGCCATCCATTAGTGCTAAATTTCGTCGTCGTAGCCACATTCCTGACACGTGTAGGCGTTTCCCAGTCAGCACAGCCAAGGGATGCATGGCGCCATCTAGGGGCGTGTTTGAAGCTATGTCCGCATGCCTGTGGCCCTCAATTTAACCGCTCAGAACCACTTGCTCTCGTAGTATAGGAGTTCCACTCCTGCGAAGCAAACCTCCCAACCCGGGTTCAAGTCCCGTTACCGCTCTTTTTTAATTTCAACGGTTTGTCATATCTGAATATTAGCATTTGTTATCACGCATATAATCTATGACATCTTTATGCATTATAAATGGGATTTCGGGTATTTTCGTTGCCTTTTAGTCAGTTTCAGTTACTGCTTCTTCTCGTACGTTTTTTCGGTTTGCCCCTTTTAGGTCGGTTGTTTCGGCTATTTCTGTTGAATATTTTTCCACGCCGTGGTTTTCAATCATTTCAAGTCCGTTTTGGCTGTTATTTATTTTAGTTCGGGTGGTTTTGTACGCTTGAGGTACGTCTATGCTGTGATATAACCCCCATAGCAAGCTCAGATGGCGGCTGGCTGTACTGACTAGGAAACGCAACATGCCATTCCTGGCATCACTTAAAATTAAACGTTAAAAAAGATGATGACACCTTTGATCGGCGCTTATTCCCCGATCATGAAATCACAAGCGACGTGTTTTATGTTTTCGAATCCCTCAAATCCCAGATTTCTAGCATATGTCAATACCACATGTGCCCGGACCACAAGAGACCCGTGAAACGACGCCGTCGTGAAAACGGGCTCGGGCAGGCTGTGGCGGAGCAAAATATCCAGGAAGTCATCGTCCCCGTTGCGCGGAGGAGATTGTTCGGCCTTGGCTCCCATGACCGAACGGAACAGCGGAACTTTACGAACGTCTCACTCATTCTGGAGCGGTTATTTATTTATTTATTTATTTATTTATTTATTTATTTATTTATTTATTTATTTATTTATTTATTTTATTAAATACTGCAGGCCAATTTAGGGGCCCAAGCAGGAGGGGCATAACATCAAGGAGTACATGAAAACACATATCAGCAAACAGTTTGTTGGATGGCATCAAGGTTTTCAACGTTTGCGGGTGAAAGCTGGTTCTACTTTGTTATGGTTCGAGGGAAAAACGAGTATTTGAAGATGTTAGTTCTGGCGTAGTGGGGGGTAAGTGATTGGAGGGGCCTATTTGACAACCGGGCTGTGGATGGCTTGATGTAAGAGTCAGGTTGCAGGGATAATTTGTTGTTTTTTAGTAGAAACGGGAATTTTGGCCGTAACATTTTTCTTCGAATTTGCAGTGTAGGAATTCTATGTTCCTTCAACAAGTGGGTAGGTGAGTCAGTTGCACGATACTTGGAGAATACAAATCGGTCAGCTTTGCGTTGGATCATTTCAAGGGCATCGATGTTAATTTAAGGGTCCCATACCGAACATGCATACTCCAATTTTGGCCTTATTATGGAAGTATAAGCGAGGAGCTTAACGTTAGCAGGAGCATGGCGCAGTTTATGTCTCAAAAAACAGAGTTTACGAAAGGCGGATGAGCAAATATTTTAACGTGTTTATTCCAACTAAGGTTATTGGTTAAACTTACACCTGAGTATTTATATTGGTTAACTTCTGAAAGTGGACGAGCAGGAAAATGGTATGGGAAGGAAAGGCTATTTCTTTTGTTAGTAATTTTCATGAAAGCAGTTTTGTCTGGATTAAGCTGCATCCCCCATTCATTACACCATGCAATAATGTTATGCAAGGAGGAGTTAAGTAGTCGTTGGTCATCATGGTTAGAAATTTCCTTAAACAAAACACAGCCATCAGCGAATAGCCTAATTTGTACAGAGTCCGGGATAACGTTAGGAAGGCCATTTATATAAATTTAAAAAAGTAAGGGACCTAAGATGCTTCCCTGGGGAACGCCGGAGGTGACAGGGAGTTCATCAGAATTATGAACATGAACGCTCACAAATTGAAGGCGGTTAGACAAATAAGCAAAACCCCAGTTAATAATGACCGGTGGAAGGCCAATAGATTCGAGCTTATGCAGTAGTTTGCCGTGTGGGATGAAATCAAAGGCTTTACAAAAAATAATTTGACCTGACTTATCAAGGACCTGGGCAAATCTATGAACCACTGATCTTAGCTGAGTGACCGTAGAAAAGCCTTTGCGAAATCCATGTTGGAAGGAAGAAAGTACAGCATTGTCATTCAGGAACGTTGTTATGTAAGTAGCTGTAATGGGCTCAAGCATCTGGCAGCATGGTGAATTTAGTGATATGGGACGACAGTTACTGAATAATGCACTGTCACCTTTCTTCAAGACCGGTACTACGCGCCCTATTTTCCATTCAAATGGTGGAACGCCTGAATTGAGTGATTAGCGAAAAATGACAACCAAAAAGTGAGAAAGCATCTCAGCATAACGGCGCAAGAAAGTTTTTGAAATGTTATCAGGAACTGAAGTTGATTTTGTTTTTAAATTCAATAACATTGCAAATACACCGGGTTGTGACACAATATCAGTCTGGCTTTGGGAACAGGTTTTTGGTGGAATAGCTACATTTTGTGGTGAAAAAACACTTGCGAAGTAGCGGTTGAATTGTTCAGCAATCTTTTCTTTGTCGGTGATAACTGTGCCGTCATGCACCATGCGGCTTAAAGGTTGTTTAAAGGTTGTTAGCTTATTTTTTCTCACCGACAGCGTCACGGAGACTGAGTATCTACATTTGAGTGCCGTCGCGCGCACGGAAAGCCACACTGCTAGAAGGCAGTTTTAGTTTCACGTGCGTACAGAGTTCACGTACGCAAACGTGAAATGTATACGTAGCCCGCGTGCATGTAGGTTGAAACCTTTTAGTTACACGTACGCGACGCACTCCGCGCGTAGGGCGGTTGGATGCACGCGCTCTCCGCCAATACCCGCGTGTTACTCCTAGCTCCACTTACTAACAGACAGAAATTCTGCTGTAGCCACTCGTGATCTGGCGAGCCCGTTGTTATGACGACGACAAATGCTACTAGGTTAAACAGATGGAATGGAATGGATGACTTTATTATAGAAGGAGGCCAATAGGCCCTGTTGGGGGACATGAGAAAAGGGGTAGGGGAAGATGGTTCATATAAAGTCTTCACTGCACTGTGAGGGTTCACTTTGCACGGTATGCACAGTTGAAGTTGTGGCGAGGACACTCTAATACGACCATGATCAGTGGGGTATCCAAAAGGAGCCGTTCAGGAGCCACAAGGGGTGTGTTCGGGGGTACATCTAGAGAGAGGGTGAACGATCCGCCATCATACTACTTTATAGAGACCTGTTTTGAGACAGAATTCTGTAATTTTCTGTAAAATTTGGGGGTTGTTTCTGACGTGTTGGACATGTTCTTCAGAAGTCGTCGGGTGTAGTTGCGTTGTAAGAAACTGGTCGCGGTCAGTTGAGTAAGCTAAAAAATGGCTCTTCTATCTGAGAAACAAAGGCTGTTTGTTGATTTAAACTTTACGTGAGGGTAACAATGGGCAAATCGAAGGCGAAATCAACAGCTTCAGAGCCATAGGCGTGCGCAGGGTTCTTGATTAGGGGAAGCGAAGTCTTACCGCAGCCCCCCCCTTCCCCTTCCCCCCACGGCAACTCGCGACCTCTTCCGAGAACGCAGTGCAAAGATGAAAAAAAAAATATATAAAATTTTTATTTCAATGAGATGGCATTACAACACATACAAAATATTTGTGAGCGGTAGCTTTTACTTTAATGTGTGACATCGGCAAGGGGAGCAAAGCCCAGCGCGGATGCGGCATCAATTTCACAACGCGCTGCCGAAAGAACTGCTATTCTCCCTAAAGCACAGAAACATACCACACACAAGTCTTTTATAAAGTTAATATTGTCTATTGTGAAACCCTCTTTACGCGGCTGTTTTGCTGGGTGCCACGCACGTTATTTACGAGTAAAAGGAGAAAGAGAAGCTTTGCAATAGATGCAACAATGAAAATCAAGTGATAACGTGTTTCTCACAACCGCCTGCTTTTGTTCCGCGCCTTTCCGAGGCTGAAAGTAAACAGCTTTTGGGAGGTAATATGAGGGAAAACACACGTGTGGTCATACCCCTCGGGGGCAGGTTCGATTGAGTACAGGTATGGCGCAAAGTTGGCGCTCCCCCCCCCCCCCCTCAAGATAATTAGGGGGGAGAGCGGCGTCCCCCCGTCCTTCCAGTGCGCATGACTATGCTTAGAACACAATATCGCATCGAGGGATTTGCGACGAAGCAGTTTTCGCTGCGGACCGGGAGGACAGGGCGCCGCCATGTTGATCAACTCTACGGACGGAAGCAACGTGAACACCGCAACGTAAAAATTCGAATCTCACGCACGTCCGTGAGACTCACGTAGGCTCTGTGCATTCTGAGCATGCGCAATGGGAACACGGGAAAGTTCTACGTACGTAGAGCTTCCACGTACGTGAAACTAAAGCTGTCTATAGAGAAGCCGGCGGCAACTCGTGACACGGTTGCACATCTGGCGACTGGCTGCAAGTTCGTAAGCACCCAAACTGCTAATTCGGGCTGCACAACGTCAGTTGTATACTGCCTGTACTGTACAATAAAGGCGCCGCGGCCTTCATCAGCCGGAAGTGCGCACGCTGCACATTTTGCGAGCTTTGCGGAGAGTGCTGTGAGCACGAGGGTTCGTACCACGTGGTTCGTACTCTCCGGAATGCTTTTTTTTTTTTTTTTTTGCACCGAACTGTTGGCATTTTCTCACCAAGGACAGTTTGAAGTAGCCGCGTTAACATACGCCGCGTTGAGGAACTACCTCTTCGTAGGGCCAAGAAATGAGGTCTGTGGCTCCTTCGTTGTTTTTATTTATTTATTTATTATTTATTTATTATTACCTCAAAGGCCCCCGGGGGCCTTTACATGAGGGGTGGGCAAACACATCAGCAGCATGGCAACAAATACAAAGAAGACGATTAGTCAAGATAAGCATTTTCAATGGCACTCTTGAATTTGGCGTTACTGGTAATAGCGGCAATGTTGGCGGAAAGGTTGTTCCATTCGTGCGCAGTGAAAATAAAAAAAATGAACGTTGAAAAGTTGTGGTCCGGGTGCGTGGGACATACACGGCGTTGGGGTGAGAATGGCGAGAGATACGATGCGCAGAGTAACAATGGCGCTTCACACTGCATATAACAAGCATGCTCTATAACGGCGTGAATACGTATCAAAGGTATAGTTATATTAAGCAGTCGGTCGACGTTCAACGCTAGTCAAGGACCGTTTACATTCGGTTCACTGTGTTCGAGGGGAACGCGTTGAAAGCGAGGACAACTTCGTACGCCCCTGTCGAACTAGAAGAAAGTTTGCATTCTGAGCACGGCCGGTGTGTACGCGCTCGTGAGCGCGTAGAGCGCTCTTTCGAAATAAATCGCGCTCTCTCTCTCAAAGAAAATTCTGCCATCGGTACGGCGCAGTTGGTACGACGCGCCCTCTCTCTCTCTCTCTCTCTCTCTCTCTCTCTCTCTCTCTCTCTCTCTCTCTCTCTCTCTCTCTCTCTCTCTCTCTCTCTCTCTCTCTCTCTCTCTCTCTCTCTCTCTCTCAAAAAAAAATTCTGCCATCAGTACGGCGCAATTATATAGCGCTTTCTAAAAAGAAATTGCGTCATCGGAACGGCGCAATTGGTACGACGCTTTTTTAAAAAAAAAATTGCGCCATCGGTACGGCGTTCTCCCAAAACAAATCGTGCCATCGGTACGGCGCAATTGGTGCGGGGCTCTCTAAACAGAAATTACGCCATCGTTTTCATTTTTTATCCGGTAGTGAAGCGGGGAAACGCCAACACTCTGATACAGTGAGAAATCTGGGCGCGTTCGCTAATATGTTTAATGCGCGCTTTTATACAAGGTTCGATGGGAGGTTTAACGAACATGAGTGAGCTAGCATAGCGTCTTCGAGCCCGAGGAATTCGCAGCACGAGGTGCGTGGATTGATAGGCAGTTTTACGCATGACGGGACGCTATTGTAGAATTTATGAACCTCTTCTTAAGGTTAGATTGCGGACAAAAAAAAAGGTTTCCTTTCTTGTTTAAATTTTGTTTTCATCGCCTAGCGAAATGTGTTGCTTCGGCAACACATAATCAAGTTAGGACCGGTTGCACGGTACTTTAAGTGGAATTATATCGACACTCTGTATAGAGCCCCAAGTCAACATATTTAACCCATTATATCAAGTTCTGCTACATATATAACGAACTTACACGTCTGTAACGTTGCATTGTAAGTGTACAGCTAAAACGTCGGGCAGTGGATGAAAAATCGGCGTATTCGCAGAGTGTACATACTCGTAACAGTGCAGTAAGGTCGCTAGACGGAAACTTAGATGTATGTCTCGCCTTTGTTCTAGTCCAGACGCAGTCAATGCAGTACCTAAAGTGTATGCATGGCATCGCGCACTTCACAAACCTCACGCACGTTTTCTATGAACATCTCAAGGACAATGAACATCTCAAGGTGGCCAGTAACGTGCAAACCAAGGTGACGTGACCCCAAGGCTCCGGCCGACCATGAAATGACATTCTCTTCTTTACATACGCGTGACTCTCGTGCAACTTTGACGCTTTAAACCGCCATTCCAGTGGTCCTCTACCGTTACATTTATAAAGTAGCTCAATCGATGCGCCTTGTACAGCATGATCGGGGCAGTATAAAGAAGAACAGCTACGGCGAGGTTCGGCATTGGTCAAAAAAATTCACAGCATATCCACGGGGTGAATGATGATGAGTGGGCGAAGCTCCTGAGGGGAAATCATCGGTAAAACCGTGACTCTTCAGTGAAAGTTCGCCCAGTATACATCTGTGTCCGAACGTAACGTCTAGAAAGTCTCGCTTAAACCGCGCGTCGGCACCTTGGGGCTGAACTCGCCTGATGTGTTTTGCAGACGCCTCACGAGCTCTCACTGCATCGGGGTCTGCCTGCCGATACGCGCGCTTTCTCGCCGCTTCCCGTTCTCTGACGTTTTGGAGATCCTCTTCGCGCCGCAGCCGTGCCGCTTCGCGTACGGCAGGGTCCTCGCGCCGTTGCCGTGACGCTTGGGCCTCTCGTTCTCGAACGCTGGGATCTTGGCGGCGTCGTCGCGCAGCCAGACGACACCCTTCGGCCTCCCGCTCTCGTACGGCAGGATCTTGGCGGCGGCGTCGCGCAGCTTCACGGAGCGCTTCTGCCTCGCGGGCTCGCACATCTGCAGCCTTATCCATCGGGCGACTCCGAGCGCGCGCCAACAGCGAACGGATTTTATTACAACGCTCCCCGCCATCTAGTAAACAATCCAAGAACTAAACTAGAGGTAGCCACGCCATCTAGTAAACAATCCAAGCGCATCTTTTCATCATATACAAATAACGCCATCTAGTAAACAATCCAAGAACTAAACTAGAGGTAGCCACGCCATCTAGTAAACAATCCAAGAACTAAACTAGAGGTGGCTACACACATACGTCGAGGATGGACAGACCCACGCCTTAAGGAGCTTCGCCCCTAAAAGTCTTCGCTCACCGGAATGGACCCGTAGGGCTGGTCAGAGGCTCCTCCTTTGGCCTGGTTGGCGGCCGACAACTTCGTGTTCGCCTCGTAGTTTCGCAACTCGAGCAGGAGCATCTGTGAGCAGTGGTCGGTGGTTAACGTCGAACGTTAACGCCGTGGTCGACTGTTAGCGTCGGGCTGAGCAAAACTCCTTATGGCAGAGAGAGCACTGTTTAGTCTTGATTGGACTAAATTAGTCTTGATTGCACTGTTTAGATTCGGCTATACTCGTAAAGGACAGCATACCATTCCGCTCGTCACTCACGGGAAGGGCGGAATCATCCGTATTTATAATGAACGAATAAAATGCGAACACAAAATATGAACAAGACAAATGCCGAGCTTATTGGTATATTGGTTTTGTAATTAAGCCACGCGTGAATTCGACTTGCATGGAAAGAAATCGCATCATCTGTGTGTTCTGGTTCATATTTTCGTGTTCGAGTTTAATTTGTTCATGACTGTACAGTCATCAAAAGTGTTAAGAATAACCAAGAAGTGGGCGCCAGCCTATGCACGGAGCGACAGATTACGATAGCCACCGGCGCATCTTCGGCGGCTGGTAATCGGTGCTCCCGATGCTGACTCACGGCCGGGCTAGAGCGGCGGCGTGCGCGCCTTACTCAGCGCGCGCCGCCGCTCTAGCCCGGCCGTGGCTAACTTTATGCACTCGGAAGCTCCAGCGCATGCGCACAGCCTCGCTGGTTACCTTGGGCACTATGGCAAGCTGCCGACCTGTTCATACGCTGGCACCTCGTTCTTTGTTGTTGTTAACACTTTTGATGACTGTACAAGACCATGCGCTTAATATCGCTCCACACGTTAACCATTGGATCGTAGTAATGTTTGCAGCATTAAAAAGTAGAAAAAAACGGGAATTGCTCACCTGCTTCTTTTGGCTTAGCTCGCGTACGGTGTCCTGCTCGAAGGTTGAATCGGCGATCTGTTGGCGCAGCTCGGCGGTCGTCGGCAGGTAACCCCGCACTGTGATTGGTGAACGCAAACCATTTCGTTTCGCCGTTAGGGAGCGCTCGAAGATCGCGGCTACGTGCATCTGCGTTTCGCCTTCGTACCGGCTTATGCAGCATCTCTGGACCGCGAGCACAGACGACCGGACTTACCAGACTGCATTCGGAAACCCCAGACAACCTTTAAGCCTAAGTGTGTCTGCCCGTATAACGTTTCGGGATTTAAGTATTTAAGTCCCTATGGAACGTGATGGTAGCCATAGCATCTTGTGAACTGGTGTTCTGCCGATTCATTGGATTATGTTGGATAAAGATGCGTGACATGACTCGAATATTCATGCTGTACTTGTGTACCACCACCACCACCACCACCACCACCATCATCATCATCATCATCATCATCATCAACAACAACAGCAGCAGCAGCAGCAGCAGCATAAGTAACGGCAACAATAGCCTGTTTGTATCCACTGCTGGACGAACGCATCTCCCAAATACTTTTACCCATATTTTCGTCGTTTAGTTATTGAGAGGTTTCGGCCGAATACTTCACCAGGGTGACCAGATCTTTATCTGCTGAAGGTGGCACTCTTTGCGTCCCAGGTAGCATTTTTAGTACGCTTGTACCTCTCGAGTGTAGCCTCACTTACTATCCGGCGCTGTTATTTCTTCGGACAAGGCAGTACTCCAGACTTTGCAATACGAGGAGCAATGATCTGTCAGGAGGAGATAAACAGTTTCCAATTGCCACCGTCTTACGTATAAGTGCACTGCTGCCCAGGTAATTGAATCTCCCATTGTCCGCCATATTGAAAATTTTCGCATTTGAGGTTTCAGAGTCAGCAACGATTTTCAGACCGTATATAATATGTGCTTCCTGTTCGCCAGCAATGCGTGAAAAACTGCAGCCATTCGCCGAAGGGGTGGCTAACCTTCGCCGCCCCGCTGTTTTGATGGCAGTTATTACCGAAATTACTGCCAGAATATCCGCTTTCAACTGGAAGGCCTCGTTTCGGCGGCCGGCCGCCACGCTGTGCGCTCCGGTGCAAGCCGGGCGCTATATACGCCACTGGGCTTGCGAAAGTTACGGGAAGCTACGAAAGCTTCTACGAAAGCCAGAATTTTCGGTGACAGATAAGTGACTTCAATAAGTCTGTAGGCGGGCAATTAGACGCCTGTATTCAATTCGGATACATCAGAATCAGAATACCTTAGTAACCTGATATTTGCTGATGACGTTGCCTTGCTAAGTAACTCGGGGGACGAATTGCAAAGCATGATTAGCGCACTGGACAAGCAGAGTAGAATCGTGGGCCTGAAAATTAATATCCAGAAAAGTAAAGTAAGTCTCAATAGCCTCGGGAGAGCACAGCGGTTTGAGATAGATGGCGAGGCAGTGGAATTGGTGAGCGAATATATCTACTTCGGCCAAGCAGTGACCCTGGACCCCAACCATGAGGCAGAGATAATTGGAAGAATAAGAATGGGGTGGAGTGCATACGGCAGGCATTCTCAGATAATGAATGGCAGCCTACCATTGTCCCTGAAGAAGAAAGTGTGTGAGAGCTGCATCTTACCGGTACTCTCCTCGTTGAGAAACTTGGAGGCTCATTACGAGGGCGAGGGTTCAACTTAAATTGAGGACGACTTAGCGGGCAATGGAGCGGACGATGATAGGTGTAACATTAAGGGGCAACAAAAGAGCGGAGTGGGTCAGGGAACAACGCCTGTTAAGGACATATTAGTAGAAATTAAGAAGAAGAAATGGTTGGGGGCAGGGCATGTAATGCGAAGGCAAGATAACCGTTGGTCATAAAGGGTAACAGGGTGGATCCCTAGAGAAGGCAAGCGCTGCAGGGGGCGGCAGAAAGTTAGATGGGCAGATGAGATCCAGAAGTTTGCGGGGACAAATTGGTCGCAGTTAGCACAGGACCGGGATAATTGTAGATCTACGGGAGAGGCCTTTGATCTGCAGTGGGAGTATACAAGCTGGTGATGATGACTATGATTCAAATCGTGCCCCTTATACACGACCCTTCTTCCCACCTGGCACTTGCGATTTTAACTACGGTGTAAGCGTTGGTCCCCACGATCGGCAGGAGATGGTAGCTCATGACTACCAGTTTTATGCAAAAGGAGCGCGAATTTACCTTCTCCGTTGACGGAGCAGACGATGAGCTCTTCCCTCCCGTCGTGGCAGTAGTCCGCTTGCACGATGCCCGCGATGCTGTGCGAAAACGTGTCCTTGAAGACCACCTCGCCCGTGAGGACGTTGCGTGCGTCCACCTGCAAAGGATTCGTTCAGCTGGAGCACATGAAGTGGTGCTAGTGCAAACAGGTAACGAACATGTCGCATCTGGAGCTAGAGCTGCACATCTACGAACCCCTTCCGGCCTCTTCGCTTTGAAGGTGTTGCGATGAAGTTATTCGGGATGTGACTCATTTTATTTCTGACCAGTGCGGCTGTACTTTGAGCGACGCGAAAATTCCCTCGTATGCTGATACTCGGCGAGGGTTAATTGTTATGACTTCTTGTCGGCACAGGAGTGTACCGGGGCTGGTACTGATTGACTGTGTACGTCAGTGAGGGCTGTCAGTTTGCAGTAGGCAATGGTAACTGCAAAACGTAAGAGTATTGCGGTATTGCAAATGTCGGTAACCTAATTAAGAGCTAATACCAAAACCAAAATACATCACTTGCTTACTCACCCACCTAGTACTGTCAAAATAATTATTATATTTATTGAACGTACCTGATTTAAGGAGCAGAAGACCTGAAACTCACTCTCACATGATAACGCAGGCTTGCGACCGGAGTAAACACTGAATCGTAAACAGCTGGATTATCCCGTTGCGCTTCAAATCTGCCTTGTAGGACGGACAACGCAGCTGGCACTGTTCTTGTACATAGGGCCCATCTGAGAGACGTGCGTCGGCCTAACTATAGTGTGACGGTGAAGCAGTTGTTGGAATTTACCGCCCCAATAGATGACTAAAGGGGCACAAGCTGACGAAGGACTTGACACCCGGGGTACATGCCTTTCCGTTGCTCCATCCCGTTATGAGCTCCGGCTGCCCGTCACCGTCGATGTCGTACCCGTGCAGGCACATGGCGTGGTTCTTGGACTGCGATGAAATAGTCGGTAGACCAACTCACCCATCCGCCGAAAACCGGACAATGGGACCGAAAAAAATTGTAAAATATTTGGTACACATAATGTAGCAAAAATAAAGTTGCCATCAGGAACAAATTACGTATTATTCGATAATTATCGGTAAATGTCGGATCAAACTGTGATTTTTGTTATGAGGATACATTATTTTTGTGTCAACCTTACCAGTGTCATTTAACCGCCTCGAAATGCGCGTACCAATATAGGTTTAAAACAAACGTAAACACGTTGGGGACCTGTTGAACACCCCGCGATTAAATACTGAAGCGAAAGCTTTCAAAGTGGGGCCGACGGCGTTCTGTCAAACAGCTAATGCATTTTCCCATAGACCAATTGGTCGACCGAGAACCGGGCGTCCATTGTGTGAAAATGGTTACTTGAAAATCGCAAAAAAAGGAGCGGTTCTAGATGAGAAATAAACGCGTCGATCATGAAGTAGTAGAATAGTATACCTTTATCTCATAATTCACGTATCCGTATACATTTAGATCGTTCGTAGATGCGTTTACTTAGGGCGCGGAAAATTGCCGCGTGGGTTCATTCTACGTTTGCAATTTGGGTCATTGTCGGATTTGGCTATCGATTGGACGCACTTTTGACGCAGTGTCGATGTTAGAAAGCTTTCTCTCTTTTCTCAACTGTCTTTAGGAAGCGATGATAATTTTTTTTTTCGAAGTAAGCATCTGCCACTATTCGCGAATGTTGGTGTTACTGAGTCAATCAGGCCTTATTCGATATAAAACCCAAGAGTGAGCCACTGGTTCTGTTAAATATAGCTCAGCGAACTTCTATTACATTGCACCAAACATGCAAACCCCTATTACACAGCAGAGCAAGCTCTCGCTATTAAATATAATGTCAGCGAACCGAGCGAACAAAATGAACAAGAACATCTATGGCATATCGTAGCCCTTAAGGGCAAGAACCGAAGCACATAACACTCTACTAACACTCTCCTAACACCCCTAAATAACACTCTACTAACACTCTCTACTAACACTCTCTACTAACACTCTCTACTAACACTCTCCTAACACTCTACACGGATTAGCCGACATACCCGTTTTCTTTTCCTCCGGGCCGCAGAAACGTGCCGATTCCGTAAAAGCCACTCCGCGACCGAACTTGATCTCTCTTTAGTGTAACCCGCCTTTTTTAGGGGGCGAATAACTCGATGGAGAGACGAAAAAAGAGGCATAAAATTGACTCTGGCAGCTCAGGACAGGAGCTGGTGGAGGTCAGTGGGAGAGGCCTTCGCCCTGCAGTGGACCTAGTAGGTTGTTGTTGTTGTTGTTGGTGGTGGTGGTGGTGGTGTTGGGGATGATGATGATGCTGATGACGACGACGACGATGGAACCCGCTTCGTGTAGGGCGGTCCGTTTTTGCAGCGAGGGGGAAGAGGCTTCATGCAGGGCTCAACTGTCGCGAGACCACAACATAGAGAGGTATACCCTCAACCTTCGCAGAGTTTGAACTGCGTAAAAATATTAAACACCGCAAAAAAAAAAAAAAAAAAAAAAACACCGCAAGCAAAATGTTGAAGCCGATCGCAGGATGGTGAGCAATGGACATTCCAAAGAGCTGCTCAGTATACATGTAGATGACGTACTTCCGGACCCATAACGTGACCGCGTTTACGGACGTGTGAAGCTTCTGCTTCGCCCAGGAAGCAGGCCAGCAAGAGACACCTGTAGTCCGTGACGACGAGCTAGTTTACACTACGTCGTATTGACGCAGACGTGTATTATTTCGCCGTCGCGTTGTGCACGCGCGCGCGATATCTGATACGGCTGCGCGGCCATACCAGCCATACGCCATCTAGGATCACTTGACGGCGCCGTTGTGTCGATGCTGGCGCCGTGGTGCGCTAGAGACACTAGGAAGCCGCTGTGGTGAAATGTTTTGTGTTCCGAGGCCGCAAGGTTGCGTTTTGTGAAATAAACGTTATGATGACTACCACCATGTCTCCGATATAACACCCTGCAATGAACCACCACCACCAACAAGAACTCCCATGCCATGCGGGCTAGCGTAATTACAAATGCTTGCTCCTATTTGGTCGGAATGGCAGACAGTGAGGCGTGTGAAGTCTGTGACACGTCGGACACCATACCCCCCGTTATATGCGAGTGTTCACGCTTTTTATTTGGAAAAAGGCCCTTCTCTGAGGAGAAACTCCTGGGCCACTGGCCTTCTCCGTCATGTACGCAGAAATGCTCCTGTGCTTCCTAAAAACGACGCACTTGTACCGAACTCTGTACCACAAACGACAACACTTTATGATCTCACTGAACTCTATCGTCTGTAGAGTTCTAAGAATGGACACAGCTCTTTACGCCTTTTTCATCTTTCCCCATATTTTTTGTTTTCTTTTTTTCCATAGTTCCCCTTTCCCACGTGTAGGATAGCAAACTAAGCCTTAACCTGGTTAACATTCCTGCTTTATTTCTTCTTTTTTTTCTTCTACCTTCTTTGACGCCAACCACTACAAGTACTTACACACCTCAAACCCAATTTCTACAATTCCTCCATCTTCCATATCTCACCTCTTCCTGAAACAAAAGTTTGAAGCGAGCTTGTTCAGGCAAAGCCTTATATGCCTAATCGGAAATTGACCCTAAATAACCCCTGCGTCGACACGGACGGTACAGAAACCCAAGAAATGCCAGAAGAGACCAGACTATGCCAGAGTATGGATAAATGATTGCCAAAGATAATTAATAACTGATAAGTGATTGATAGTAATGATGAGTGAGGTGGATTAAGATGAATCAAGAAGGATTCAGGTGGATTCAGATGAATTGAGATGGAGTAATGATTGACTAGGGATTGATAGTAATTTTTAGTAAGGTAGGATTGAGGTGGATTAAGGTGGACTTGGATGAATTAAGATAGATTAAGGTGGAATAATGCGGATTGAGGCGATTAATACCTTCGCTACACACAGCTGTTTCAAAGGCCACCCGAAGGCCTTTGAATGCATTGACTATCGAGTGATACATTGGATATCTATTAGGCACACTTGCGAGTAATTGTATTTAACTGTCAATTGAAAGCTGCCGTGTAGCACAGGTATAACATAGATTAAGGTGAATTAAGATGGATTAGTGTGGATTATAGTAGGTAAGGGTGGTAAAATTGCGTGGCTGCTGTGTAGATGGTTGGACGTGTATATAAAAAGTACCCGTTACAATAGTCCACCAGGCTCTTACCTACAAAGCACGTGAACTTTCTTAAGTACCTGAAACTTTTTTCATGCTTACAGAGACTTGAAAGCTAATGTTGAGCTCAAACAGCATGAAATTGAGGACGTATTGTGTTTTTTTTATTGATCCCTCTTCGAAGAGGTCATATGGGTAGAAGTTTCAGAAGGCATTGTGGTCAGCTCTAGCCTTTCCGTTTTCTATGATATCATGTTTGGTAGAATTTACAAGACAATTTCGATACGCCGTGAGGCTTGCTGCCTCTCATGATAACATTTTCTAAGATGGATGTGTCCAGTATGCTCCGTGAATTCAGCGCCATTCTCCGTCGTTAGTCCATGGCTGACGAATATCTTTTCTCTGCCGCATCTGTACTTGTCCTTCTCCCTGTTCATTAAAATTGACAACCTATACCAACTAGCCCACGTATTTGAATTGAACCATTTATTTGGCAACTATGGCGTACAAATAAATTATCAGACTAGCCGCCGCGTCTGTCACCTCTTCAGTGGGGAGGAGCTAGCAGTGGTTTTGTTGGACCAACCCAGATGGCATTAAGCAAGCTATGCGTGTTACGTATCCCGACTGCAAGCTCCGGATGTGGCCAGGCTTTTGCAAGCGACGTAAAGGCGTTCACCATAGTATCCGTTTAAACGTAGCCTTCACAGATCACTTCACACTTAAAATAGGGCGCGTTCCCCTCTCTGCCAGAAGATCAGTTCGCGAAGACGTCGGGAGGTTTTATGTGTGCCTCGCTATACAATTCCAAGAATGGTGATAAAGGCGTCTTTGCATGTATACGCTTAAACAGCACGCTGAGGGGTGTTGGTCTGTGGACATTTTTCGGTACGAAGTGGCCCGCAACGAAAACCCAGTTGTGTTTGTAAGGGCCAGTGACCTCACAAAGGCGGTAGAGACCGTGACGCAGGGCTGACTCCAGCCCACGTGCACGTTTGCGCGTACCGTATTTTCGCGCGTATGACCCGCCCCTGCAATATATATCCCGCACCCCCACTTTCCGTCGACCAATAAAAAAATATATCCCCGCGTATTGCCCGCATATTTTATACATAAAACGATGGACCAAAGCTACTACTCAAGCAACATTACACATTTGTTTATGCAAAAGAACTAGAGGGCTTGCCGCAAATTTTTTTTTTTTTTTTTCAGTTTGGTATATTGTTGAGCTGTGTGTGCAAAATAAGCACTGCCAGTGGGACAACAGTGGCTTAGTCGCTATTACTGCTCTAGGGTCATCATGGCACAGCGCGCATTGCGGTGAATCTGCACCAAAGGAAATACCTCGCATATAATCCGCACCTCGGCTTCACCCCTGAAATTTTCGCATTTTTGTGCGGCCCGAAAATACGGCATTTTTCTTTTTATCATTTTAGGGTGTGAACTTCGCATCCTTATCATCATCTGACGTATCAAGTCGGGCATAAGGCTGACCCCGTACTACATTGAACCTTTACCAGGCTAACCTCGTCAGTACATTAAAATATTCAATCTCTTCACATAATCGAGAATGAGCTGTATCCACTTTTTGATGCCAATGGGATGGTTGCTTCGCGCTATACTCGCGTTTTTTTTTTCCCTGGGGCTATGCACTCTAAGGCAGTGCCGTCGTTCAGCTTCACCACAATGGTATCAAATGACAAATTCATGCCTTCAACAAAGTAAATTAGGCAAATGGCAGTAACGAGCATACCATTTGATTTGAAAAGGTCGTCTGCACTTGGTACTGCGCAATGAACAACGGAATGCTTGCATTGAGTTATGCCACGGCGCAAAGACATCTTGTGACAGAAATCATATGCTAGACATCGTTTTTCACCGTAATTCTATTGCTGGCCGCATGGACTTGCCACTCGAATGCATAGTGGTAAAGCAGAACCACAGGACTGTCTAAGTGTGTACGGGAGTGCGAATGTACAACCTTTATCCTCCAGATCCTCTCGGTGGCGCGGTAGACGCCAATGGTTCCGTTGGCGAGCGCGTAGGCGAAGCAGTCTTGCGTGAGCGGACAGAGCGCCGTGATGGCCTCGGTCTCGGTGATCTCGGCCACGATCACGTCGTCGCGGAACACCCGGATGTCGAAGTCCTCTGATCCGACCAGCAGCTGCACGGAAGCGGCCGCGTCAGTTACGTTCAAAAGGCAACATAAGAGGTTCACTATAATTCAGCTAAACCAATACGAGTAACGTTTTAACACGAAAGTGTTTTATTCCGGGATTCGCGAAGATTTCACTTACGTCATATCCGTCACGGAAGGGACGCCAGTACAACGAAGCAAATGGCCTGTAAAGGGGGCACCCCTGCACACAGGGTCTTCTTGCGGGGAAGCAACCTTTAGTACTAAAGTGTACGTTATACTGACGTCATATCCGTCTTGGAAATGACGCCAGTACAACTTTGCCGAAGCGACCCACCAGCAGGACGTCGCTCGCCAAGCACACCCACAAGACAGCCGCCGACCCGCAAATCACGCTCAGCTGCAGATTTCGTTGCACATTTCGTCGCTTACCGATTCATATGACAGAGGAATCAACCACAATTTTTCCTAGTTACAGCTACTTAGAAAAAAGGGGCCGAATCATTAGCTAGGGACGTGTCTACGAAAGCGCATGGAAAATTTCGCACCGCCAGATGTTGCAGGCTGCTGCAACCCTTCGTCGTCCGTCTGACCCTCCATGATCTGTAAGCCAGCTCACTAACCTCATTCAGTCCGTCCTTGTTGTAGTCGTAGAGAGCCAGTGCCCTAACGTTGTCTCCAGTTACCTGCGAAGACGACAGAGTGTTTCATTCGGCGAAAGGTTTCACAGCAAATGACGTGTTTGTTGCCTTCGAAAAACACGGAATACGTTCAATTGAACGAAGTTAAACAAATACATGTGCTGCTTTCGTAGTGCTACTTGTCAACAAGGATCGCGTAGCAGGATGGACAACAGACGAAGGACACAAATGACATTATGGCTTCCGGTGGACGATGGCATAAGACGACTCTGGAGGGAAGAAATGGACTTTGCTGACCTGGGACAGGGGCAGGTGAATGTCACTGGGAAAGGCCTTAAGAACCAAAAAGCTCTCTTTGTGTGTCATAGCATTGCGAACATGGCCTGTCCTGACGTCTCTTTCAACGTCAGAAGTCGTGAGTAAGGCAACACGATTTCGCAAGCAGTTGGGCGTGCTGCTTACTGAAAACTGCCGTAAGCTTTGTTGGCTGGGTGGCAAACGTATATGTTAAAATTAATTTCAACTAGCCTTCTAATCAAGCCCGGTAATCAGCGTTCACGACTTTCGGCGCCGCAAGTCGTAGAAAGGGGAATTGCCGTGGCGTTGGCGAGAAGGTACTTTTTACGACTTTTCGATTTCCAAGGTCACGAAGACACTGTGCCCGCTACGTGAGGTACGGCAAACCCTCGTCATAACGAACTGCTCAGAACAGAAAAACTGGCTTCGTTACAAGCGATACTTCATAAAAACGGAGATTATGTGCGCTCTCTATACATTGCAGTGTAGACCCTGGAACATTTGGAATGAAGTGAGATTTCGTATAAAGCGATTTTGTTTTAACAAATGTATACTGTATATTTGAGGAAAAAAAAAAACGACCACAGAAAACCATTGATATAAGCCGAAGGCGTTTCTTGACGCTAGTACTGCTCCCTGCTCCATGGCTGCCGTCTTGTGACGAGTGCGCAATTGCATCAACAACTGCCGCGCGCTCGGACGTGCTGCGTTCATTCAAACACGCACAGCGCATGCGCTATTCACGAACCGTCCAGAAGACGTCCTCCCCCTCGTGGTCGAACCCCTGGATGGAGCAGTTTCCGCCCACCAGTACGACGGGGTTCCGCAGGCTGCCCAAGTAGCCCGTCGTCACACTGTTCGCACCGTCCGCTACCTGCAGTGGATTATAAGACGCGCGTTAATTTAATAAGACCGATCTCTTCTTAAAAAATCTCTTCTTTTCGCCGTCACTGAGGGCATATCACCGAGAGGAAAGCAGGAATGTGCCTCAAAGCCAGGTGACGACCTAACCTCGCGCCAAATATTGATGTATTATTTATCCCCAATGTAGTAACCGGGCGTATAAAGCCTTTCTTTCTTGTGGAAAACGCTGTACGCAGAACCAAACACTCATTTTATCCAACGCATTTAGCTGTGACTCTGCAGGAAAAGCGGAAATTGAACTTCCGCTAGAATTCAGCCAAGTTATTGGGTCCTTACGGTTGTCCACTAAACGGAGAGTCAGATAATTTGTTAGACGGCCGCAGACTAGTGATGTTTTGAACCTGGGCAATGTGGCCGTACGCAACTATCTGCATTGTCATCCGTACAGCAACACCGCAGTTGTGTGCCAATATGGACATCGTCTACATCATTATGGAGGTGGTTACGGACAGTCTACGAGCTGATGCAAGTAAAGGGGCAGCTTAATGAAGCTATATTGTCGAGCAACGCGACAAGCGTAACTGTATGGGTTCAGCGACGTAGTGCAGGCGACAGCCACAAGAATAAGATAGCATTGCCTCCAGTGACCTCCTTCGCGCCGCTCAGTACTGGTCGCCCAGTACTGAACCCATTAAGTTATGGTTGTCGGGTCGCTCGCCCCAACAGCTTCATGTGGTTACTACTTCAACCCCGGCACTCTGAATCCCTCCTCCACTCCAACTTCCAGTCGAAGAGATCCTTGAAAGCGCTTTTCGCATGTAAACGTATTGCGAGACGTGTCGCGCCTTCTACTAAGCTTTCTTCAGGAGACGGAACTGGCGAACTCGTGGTGAAAGGACACTACCATTGGCTAATTAGGAGAAGCTTGGACGGAGCATTTGGCGGCATATCCAGCCAGGCTAACCCCGCCTGATGCCACACCACCACCACCACCACTACGAGTCGAGAAAACTCATGGAGGGGTGGACAGTCTCAGAATACGGCCATAAGGCCCCGCATACCTCCCTGAAGAAGAGGTCGCAGTTGTTCTCGACGTCGTAGGCCAGCAGCGCCGTGGGCGTGCCGACGAGCAGCACGTCCTCCTTGGCTCCCGGCTTGAGGCTTTCGGCGGCCACGCAGCTCACCGTCTGGTTCACATTCAGCAGCCACACGTCTCCCGAGGCCACGCCCTCCCAGCGGTCGCCCTGGTGCTGGTCCGCCGGATGAGGCTCTCCGGACACGCCCGTGTTGTTGTGCACCAGCACCTGCGTATACGGGGAGACACGAATGCGCTCCTCTGCCGCAAGATGACACCACGACAAAGGGCTTGTGCGGAGTCCTCCGCAGATGAAAGCTTTTGTTGAGCAGAACGGAAGATGTCATGGTCACTCGCCGGTAGGCAGGAACTCTTGCGCTCTGCCTGGCACGCGCACCCACCTTAGTGACCAGGCGCATCTGCATGGTCTTCAGGGCTGGAGCTGGTCGGCAGGCTTCCAGGGTCGCAAGTGAGGGGGCGGGCCACTGGTGTGTTGATGCATTCCCACACCATATGATGACATTGTAAAGGGTATTGCGGACTTTAAGAACACATAGATTTATTCAATGGCAAGCCTGGAAGAACACAGAGTCCGTTCCCACTGTTCCCGGCTTTCTCAGATTGGTTGAATTAAAGGGCCACGAAGACAAAAAAACAAGTTTGCTTTATTCGAAAATTTGGCGTTTTGTAGATATTGTCACCAGCGATTGTCCGGCAGCAAACGATGCTTTATTCACTGATAAATAAAACATTGTAAGCAAAAATTTTAATTGTCCTCCCAAATCGTGCGTTTCGTGACGTCAGCGATAACGTATTCAGAGAAGGTATCTGAAACAAAAGTTAGTATGTTGACTAACGCTGCTGCGAATGACGACGAAACGTGACTTTTGTTGCCTTGTTTACCGTCCGCCTTCCTAGATGGCGCAACAATACCGCTCAAAGACCGCTATTTGCAATTAATCTGTTTTTGACCGGATTTGTACCTTCCTTACTTTTATTACGGCTGATAGTAATCGTTCTTAAACACTGCGTATGCTTTACAAACAGGGTCACGTAAGTGGCGATGTCTCCAATGCCATTTGGCCAGTGTCTTGTCAGGCAAGCCCAACGTGCCCTAGGGCTGTGCAGCTTCGGCCGGCATTGTGCGCGCCGTAAGTACTGTGCTTCTACGTTTACATGCTCGTTCGTAACTTCCATCGTTTACCCCACCATTATTACCACTATAATAAGAATGTGGACTAAATAAATGCGCAAATAGCTGTTTCTGCAAGCTTGTAATCCCTGTTTAATTTGCGTTGGATTTCGTCGGCCTCAGACAATCGCAACGAGCTGCCCATAATATGTCATAAGTTCAGTGCAGAAAAATAGCTAGTGAGCCGCATAGTAGTTCTCTTTATTCCTAATTATACATCTTATCTGAGTGAAGTCTACGTTAAAAGTGGTGTCAGTGTTATTCTAAGAGGCAAGCTTTCGAATGAACCGAACTTGCATTTTGTCTTCATGGCCCCTTTATTGCTGCGCGCTTGGACCTGTTGTTGGGCAATCGGAGCTTTAGGGAGATCGATGGCGCGCCCCCATATCCTTGTAAATGATTGTTTTAAACTGAAAAAAAAGCAGAGCATGTACGGGCTGTCGCGGTGAGTGTCACGTGATTCATTCTTCGAAGGAACGAGTTGCCGCCACTTGCCGTTGCTACATGTCTGCTGACAGGGGCCAGACATGGCGAAATCATGTGTCACCCGCCGCGCTGGCTCAGTGGCTAAGGCGTTGCGCTGCTGAGCACGAGGTCGCGGGTTCGATTCCCGGCAGTGGCGGCCGCTTTTCTGATGGAGGCGAAAAGCAAAAACGCCCGTGTGCACGAGATTTAGGCGCACGTTAAAGATCCCCACGTGGTCAAAATTAATCCGGAGCCCTCCACTATGGCGCGCCTCATCGCCTGCGTTGCGTCGGCGCGTTAAACTCTACAATCAATCAATCAATCAATCAATCAATCAATCAATCAATCAATCAATCAATCAATCAATCAATCAATCAATCAATCAATCAATCAATCAATCAATCAATCAATCAATCAATCAATCAATCAATCAATCAATCAATCAATTTAGAAAGGAATGCGATTAGTCATCCCAATGTTGCTGCGAACCGAAATCAAGCAAAAGCTCCATGCGTCACACATGAGAATAGAAAGCTGCTTGCGACGTGCTCGAGCATGCTTCTTCCGGCCAGGATTGAATGAAGAACTGAAAGACTTCATCTGAAGATGTGAGATATGCCAAAAGCATGCTATCTCTCAACAGCGGAGAACTTTCATTATGCACCCGCAACCAATTGTGGTGCCCATGGGGCGAGTAGGGTGCGACATCTTTGAGTACAAAGACAAGAACTTTTTAGTCACCGTGGACAATTACAGCAACTTTTGGGAAGTAAATCAACTAAAACCTTTGACTTCAGGCCAAGGGAATCCGAAACTGAAAGCTCATTTCGCCAGACATGGAATTACGCAAGAACTCATCACGGATAATGGACCACAGTTTTCATGTTAAGAATTCCAGACCGGTGCCAAGAGCTGGGGTTTTGAACACAGAACGTCGAGTCCAGCCTATACACGTTCCAACGGCAAGTCCGAATGAGCAGTGAAAACGGCAAAACTCCTACTACAAAAAACAGAAGACTGCAAATCGGACCCACAGATGGCAATTTTTTTACTTCAGAAACACCCCTTTGCAAGGCCTGAATGCGAGTCCAGCGCTACTCCTGATGGGCCGTCGCACAAGAACAACCCTACCGACAAAAGCACAACTGCTGCAACCAAAGACAGTAGATGTAAAGGACAAGATGAAAGAGAGAAGAAGAAATATTATTTCTCATCATGACAAACAAGGTAAGGATCTGCCAATCCTGAAGGAAGAAGAAAGCGCGACAGTTCGACCACAGAAAGTCAAAAAGTGGGAGAAAGCAACGGTGACTAAACGGGTGGACGACAGATCGTACAAGGTTAAAGTTGGTGACAGCACCATCCGAAGAAATCGAGTCTTCATAAGAAGTACACCCAAGGCTTCCGGCATGGATACACCACACTTGGCCTGCCTGCGAGTACGTCGAACAACGAAGCTTCGACAAGCCGAGCACCACCCATCTACTTGTTGACACAAGTCAGCGGATCCAACAGCTCAAACGGACGACCATGTGACCAAGGCGGCACTCCGGTTCGACCAAGAAGAACCAAGATGCTCCCAAAGAGGTCGCAAGACTTCCTAGTCGGATAAAGCAGACAGCTCTTTCAAAGAAGGAAATATGTTACGTGAGGAACTATCAGATAGCGCCACGCTGTCAAGCGAGTGCGTAGACGCTGGAACCCAACCCACGGTGTATAAAAGCCACTTTGTATGAAAGCCGCCGGCGGGAACAGCCCCCAACACGAGGCCCCACGAGTTTGATTCCTCTCTACCTCCATGTGGCTGGAGCACCGTTAATCTTGAGCAGACGACGGCATCGAGTTCCGTCCGCGCACTGTCGGCCACTTCACTTTCTATTCGGTGCTGCAGCCATGTAGTCACTTGTATTCGCCATCGCCATCTCTTCCTACGTTATAATAAACCCAGTTAACCCAGTCAGGGGCAAATTATCTATGGTTCAAGGGGGTCAAATAAACCGGGCCCATCGGTTTAGGGGCCCCCAGAGGGCGGGAAAAAATGGCAGACTTCGTGGTTTTGTCGAAGAAGTTAGTCTCCTGGTGATTTCCCCCTGATTGAAACAGAGATTGTCTATTTCAATAATTAAAGTTTCAAAAAGGCTGTTCGTTGTACAAAAGTTCTTCAGTCTGACGGGAAAACGTGGCGCTCGTCTAAAACCATGCTTCGGGTAGAGCGGCAGAGCTGATCCAGCTGTCGGACAAAGAGAGTAGCCCCACTGGGATTTGACCATCTGCGGTCCAACAGTTTCGGAATGCGCAATGCGAAGGCGCATAAAGAGCGATTTCTCTTTGAAATCACGTTTAATGCGCTGAAAAAAATACACAATAACCGGAAATCGGCTGTCGCAATGGTTTCTATGCTATATTATGCTTTCATGATTGTGTAAGCGACTCCCACTGAAATATTTGTGGAATGGAACTCTCCGATTATGGAAGGACTCCGAAGGAGTGATGGTTTGAGTCTTCGCTTCCGGCGTCGTCGTTCTCCCTTTATTCCTACTTGCGTGATATACGGAGGCTTAAGAGTCCAGCAATTGGTAAAAGGAAATATCCACCTTGTGTGCGTGCGTGCGTATGTATGCATGTGCGCGCGCGCGGCCGCCGGCGGACCCCCAGCACAGCTGTACTTTAGCTTGGGGACTGTCCACCTTGCTCGAGAACGAGAACGAGCGTGATGGTGTAATACCGTACCACTCACATTCCTTTCCACTTCTAAGCGAAAAGTACCTAGTTTGAATCTTCAACCCACCACCAATTTTCAACTTCATTCTATACACTTTACCAGTAGATAACACAATCTCCTGCATAGCGCATGCAACCACGAAACGCCGAGGTGAACATGATGCTTCTCCGTGCCGACCGGATGCGCACAGTTCATCCGAGCGCACCTAACAACTCCGTTGCGTTCAACGACGCTCCCAGCATCGCAGCTCTTATGGCGCATTCGTAGGTTAAACGCAACAGGAAGAATCGACAGCACAATGGGTCCAATTCGCGCACTGTCCGTAGTCACACGTGAAACCTTACAGCAGGCTCAGCTTCTGGCAGCGTCATAACGGATGCAGACAGAGCGGAGCCGGCTAGAGTTTTGTCCGCAAGAATCTCGTGCGCATGCGCGACCAGTCAAACCTTCACGCTCTGAACCCTTCTCTGTTCTGTGTGTTCGTCGTTGTCTCGTTACTAGAGGACAATCAGGTCATCTACCGACCTTAAAGGTGAGAGGTTTAAAAATTGCATCTGAGTACTGGAAACAACTGGAAGCGCATTTATTATATTTGATGTCGAATAATTTTCACGGGCACTGGCCTAAATGTACAGTGTGCGCATTTCCTTCAAGAGCTGCAGAGCTGCTTTCTTCGTTATTTTGCGACGATTGAGGCAGACCCCACTTCTCTGCGCGATCCTTTGGAACATGAAAATGATATTCAGCGGGTTAGCGTATTAAGACTTTTATTACGAATATATTATTAGGCAATGACTAAATGGGGCCTACGGCACTGTTAATTCGGCCCTGAACCCAGTATAGCCGAAGTCCAGTGTTCTATACCAGAACCCGCAACGAAACACTGTGTGCAAAACCTTCTCGCTGGGGGGCAGCATACACAACCCTATTTAAAGGCGACACATTTTTCTTTCAGCCATGATGCCAGTCCTTTTTAGTCTTTTTTTTTTTTTGGGGGGGGGGGGGGGGGGGGTTCTCATGCTATGGAAAATTTATGTACGACTGCTGCATAATTTGCACAAAATATAGGGGCACGCACCTTGCCACAATGAGAAATTAAGAACAAACTGAGACTTTTTTTGTTGCCAACCCTCGTTTGTTCCGATCTAGTGTTTAAACTTGCCGCCTAGCCGAAATGATCGTTTGTTATCGTTTATTATTTATTATCGTATGCAATTTGTTATCGTTCATTTTACGAGGATATGTAACCGTGCTAGACTTCCGAGTACATGCACCGATTTCTCGTGGTTGAACCCCATAGCGCTTGTGCACTAATAAACGGCCTGCTCCGAACGTCTAACAATCGGTTAAATTTCACAAACGTGCGCTTTGTGTATCCCCAACACCTGCTATTGTGAAACGTCTCTGAAAAGCAAAGTTCCCCTCCACGTTTGTTGAAATTCGCCCATTTTGAGGCACGTTGTATGAAACCGTACGCCGGCCCTAAAGGCAAACCGACTTACCAGTTTGTCCCGGAACGACGCCCGGTACCCTGTCAGGGCTATGGCGCATGTTCTCATGTATTTCAGCGTGACCTGAGTGCAGAAGCAGTAACGTCGACCGTGTAAAGGTTGCTGTGTCGGTAGAGCCATCAAATTGCTGTTAATTCACCCGTGTTTTCAAAGGTAAGCACCAAGGCATCTGTTCTGGAGCCCATTTATAGTTAAAATATAACCGCCGCGACCTGTAATCGCAATCACTGCATCCCGCCCGCGTTACTTGAGAAAGAAATTTTAACGCAAGCAAATACCTTGTCCGAAGCGGTGGCAGCCGTCAGGCACGGATGTAGTCCGTCATACTTGCCGATGGTCACTTTTCGCGGCAGTATCTTGTGGTTGAGGTGGAAGGTGAACAGCGGAACCAAGTTGTCCCTACCCTTGGTGGTCGACATCGCGTACAGATCGGCTGCACTCTCGGCTGTTTCTGTCACAGAGATTCGATTCACGCTCTAAGCTCTAACAGCCGCCACTCGTTTCCCCTCAGACGGCCGCGCGGCCAATTGATTGCTGGGGCAGGAACGACGCGAATGCGGTTGCCATGGTGACCGAGCAGATTCCCGCGCCGCGCTATTTGCACGCGGTCCGTTTTGGCGGGAATTTTAAAAATCTCCACTAACGTGAAACCTGGTGAGGGGCGAAGCACGCAGTGTATAAGTGTATTCGTGGCGCCTTGGCGTTTTCGCCAACGGAGATGAAACCGTTGGGGGTACAGGTACGCAGCTTTGCTGTAAAAGTCTGTTGTCTTTGAAGGACAAAGCTCCATAGCGCAAGGCGTAAACAAGTGTCCCGGTGTTTTTTGTTAGCACGCGTTCTAGTGCGAGACGTAAACGAGTTTCCCGGTATTTTAGTACCGTGACTACATGAGACGAACAACGATTGCGGCGGCGGCGACGACGACGACAGGAGATGCCAACGTGTGGGTCGGGTTCAGTGTGGGTCGGGTTCAGTAGGATGACTGATTTAAACATGTTCTTTTTGTTATAGTGTCAATTTCCTTCCCAAGCCGATGAAGTGAGATATTTTTTTTTTAATTTTTTCGTAAGCATTCTTTGCAAATACCCCGGAAAAAAGCGTGACGTCGTATGACTGCAAAATAAATGCACATTTTGTCAAGTTAACACATTTAACGCTTATAATAGTGCAAATGTGAATAATTGGTACCTTCAGAACTGATGAGGAAGGCTTGGGAAAAATTACCAACGTGTGGCAAAATGTGCTAGCAATGCATTTGTGCATAGCGGTGAAGTCCGCTTTTTTGAAAAAAAAAAAAAAAAAACTCGCTCTATACCGTTTCAAAGGAATACATGTCCTTCAAACTTTGATATGACTGCTTACATTGTCCGCAAAAAAAAAAAAAGGTATTACCACAACGGCATTTGTGTACAATAAACACACCGAGTTTAAGGGGCGTCAGTGTATACCAGTGCGACTATAAAGAATGCTTACGCATTAGGAGAGTGAATATCATAAATAATGTGCCACTTTTTTATTGGGGGGCATAGTTACGTAAGGGAATAAAAGAGGCTATTTTTGCACAGAGAAATGAAATAGGTAGTCTTTAATGAAGGTTTTGGTCAGATACATTTGTAGTTTATTATTACCATAAATAATCAGTAAGCTCATCAATGCGGCTTTACCTAGTGGAGATGGCGTTCTGTGTTCTTTTTTTCTGTGAAGCTTCTTTATGATGCTTTTCAAGGAATAGTGAACGCCGACTAATCCTAAATAGCTTTGTTGAGTCTACAAGGTTTTGTCGCGTTTGTAAGCAGTAATGCAAAATGGCGCAACAGCAATCACCGCCAAACACACGCGCTGCGGCGGTCTGAATGAAGTGGTTAGCTCTCCAATCTGTTTCGGCGATAAATTACGAGCAAACACTTGGTCTTACATGTCCTCGCAACGTGCAGCATGGTTTCACAAAATATATTTTATCACTCAATTATCCACAGGGGCAAAAATTAAAGACGTTTCAGCTTCCGGGCGCCGTCGAATGGCGCGTCGTCGTGTGGTTGATACTGGGCTCGGTTTCTTGCACATACCACTTGGTCGTGGCGGCGCGCCGCGCGCCACTCACGGTCACGGCGGAGGTCGCCTGCCCAGTCACCACCTGGCACTGTTCCGTCCCAAAAGTGTCGCGTCTTCGCAGAGTCACCCACAGAACGAAAAAGAGGGTCACCGACAGCGCCACAAGCACGCACATCCGCGTCCCGAACGTCCTCGGGTCCGCGTCGTCGAGAGTCGCGCCCAGCAGCAAACAGACAAACATTTCACCCACACTCTCGACGGTGCCCCGCAGAGTAGGGATCTTACGCGTCGCGTCTAGGGTCGGCGATGGCTCGAAGGTCAGCGCGGCGGTCAGAGAGCTGCCCATAAGTCCCGCCGCTACCCACTGGACGGCCCAGAACATGGGAAGCGAGGTCAACAAAATGGCGCCGAGGACGGCGCCGAGCTGAATCACGACGATCATCCAAGGCGGCGCTCGGTACACCCCGGCCACAGCGTTGACGACGAGGCTCGCGCCGTAGAAGAAACACGTCACGAGGCGTGAGTTGACCGCGACCAGGCCGTTCCCCGGGAAGGTCGCAGAAAAGGCGCTCAAAAGCTGACCCGTGGCCAGATGCGAGCCGGACGTGAGGAAAAGCGCCGTTAGGCCTAACGCCCTCGTCAGGTAGACTTCGGTCAGCTTTGGCTCTGATTGTTGCGGCTGCGGCTGCGGCTCTGGGACCCCGGCCGGCTCGGCAGGTTCCTCCAGACAGGAGTGCGTCTTTCGGAGGCGGAGGAACGGAGCGCACAGCAGCGCCGCCGCGGCCAGGAGTGTCGCCGAGGCGAAGTAGGCGGCGCGCAGGGACTCGTGCCCAGCGACCTGGATGACGATGACCACGAGCACGGGACAGGCGCAGGCGCCCAGCAGGATGAGCAGGCGCAGGTTCCGCACGGTGGACTCGCTTCCCAGTTTAGTGCTGACTGCAAAACAGGAGAGACTCATCACACCGTTTTTCGAGATTGGTATAATTGGCTGAGAGGAGTATGTATTACGAAAATTCTCCTCACCCGACGAATATATCCTTACCAGGCGTACCAAATCAACGTACCTGCTCTCAACTCCGGCTTATAGTGCGTATTATGATGATAGTGAATATCCGGTGAGTTGTGTCATTCTGGAATTTATGCATTTTATCGGCTGCATTCGGTACACCCACCCCAGCTTGCCTTATCACCAACTTGTTGACAGATTTGTGCCATGTAAATTGGGCTTTAGTCAAACGACGGTTGTGTACAACGAGCTAGGGGCAATTTCTTCACTTATTTACAGCCACCAGTATATGCCGCATACCCTCAGAATATAGACTCTGTGATATGCCGACAAAAGCGTAGATTTCCGCTATCCTTACCGTGGCCGCAGAACTCCAGTAGGCAGTAATATTCTTGATCGGATACCGAAATCATCGCTGTCAGCGCGTCGTAAGCCGCGGTGAGCATCTCTGTTGCTCGCACAACGATATTTATTTACCTACCCTTAGCAGAAAAAAACGCAGCAATTACTACCACCACCGCTTTCACGCATACGTGGTGAACTCCTGCCGCATAAAGGCCGACCTCCATGCAGCGAAATGTACGCGAAAAGGCGGCGAACGTCGCCCGGCGGCGGCCGCTCCGCCGCCGGCGTCGAAAATACGGCTGTTCGCCGGCGATCTACGCGAGCTAGATGTCGAACGCGCGGCGGCGAACGCGACCGGAAGCGGCAAACTGCATTTTGAGGCCGCAGCCAATCACAGCCTCGTACTTCGTTGTACTTCATGTCCTGTCTTCCATCGGCGGCGTTCGCCGCGTCACGTTGCGTGGAGGTTGGGGTGGACGAAAACTGAGCGGCGCGTCAAACCACGCCGTCCGCCGCGCCAAGTTCGCCGAGAAACTTCGCTGCATGGAGGTCGGCCTTAAGAAGGCAACCTGCTTGCAGGGTCACCACGCACCCGGTGCGAGTGAGCAAGTAAAAAAAAAAAGACGTCACTGTCACGAAACGTCACTACACGAAGGAGTAGACAAACGTGTGTATCCAAGCAATCGCTTGGCCGTGATGAGACAGCGGACGTGAGCGATCAGGCGTTGTTCCTACCTAGGGGGCGTTGACTTCGGTCTGTTCGGGGTGATGCGTATATATAGTACCGACTATAGACCTTTTTAACTCCTTCGTCCTGGGAGCTGCCATTTGGGCTATGCTAGCGGCCCTATAATTGGCGCAGCTGACAGGAAGATGTCACTGCGCATGCGAAACACAGCCGAGAACATGTCCTGATCGTATTAAAGATTAACGAATGAAAATGTGTGTAAACGGCGGCTCACCTCGCTTTGCGGCGCCAAGAGCGACGCCCGCGGCTGTGGTGGTGAATATGAGCAGGGGTAGGCTGAAGCACCACGGCACGGCCACCAGGCTGCCGGCCGCCAGCGTCAGCGAGCCCATCAGTATGGCCACCGCATTGTCCTCCGTCACCAGGGGCTCGCCTGTTGACGACGTCACACGGGGGCGTCCCATTAGACAGCGTGGTAAGATCACTCGCCTCGACAGCGACCGCTTTGTGTGGGACAAATGGCGAAAATGGCTGGTGCAAGGACACACGGACCAAGAAAACACAGGTCGCGCACCGAGAGCCCCAGATGCGCCTGGATTTCTTCCTTTGTAACCGTGCACCGACTAGCTCAGCAGCGCATTCTATCGCAAACGGGAGGCCAGTGCGGTCCCCCCCCCCCCCTCCCTCACGCCGTCCAATCTGAAAACATCCTGAAGATTGGGCTTCACTGATAACATGCATGTAGTGAGAAAAAGCCTATCTCAAGGGGGAGGGGGAGTGTGGTGGGTCTAAATGCTAAACAAAAGTGAGTTTAACGACGTTTTAACGCAAAAACTCGGCGGTGCTATTGTTTATAAAAAGAGTACGACCTAGCACGACCCATAACACCAACCAGGACACTGGTCACTGTGCCCATGTGAGCAACAGAAAGCTCTGCGGGAGCATTGCAACATAAAAACACTATCTAGTTGCAAAGAATTCATGTCTACATCGGCTCGGGAAGTGGGCTATGGGCCTCGGATGAGATCGCGAGTAACAGCTGGGGTTCCTGTCCGAGGCATCTTGGCTGTGCGATTGTTTCTTCCCGAATGAGTACACCAAAGCTCCTTATTGTTATGCAAAGCTGGTGTTGAAGGTGAGAGCTATCAATTTATAAATAGGCCTAATAAAGTAATGTATGTTTACAATAGAAGGCCCTAGGGCCGTTATATTTATATGTAAGGCTGGTTATGTTGCCCCCAGAAAAAAAAAGTTCTTAGCATTGCGTTTGAGTGATGTAGTGAAGCCGGTTTGAAATTACCTTGGTGCGCATCGCTTTATAGCTACAAGAACTCTTATGGAAGTATTTAATAAAATGCGCTAGGGAAGTCATATTTTTATAAACGTCCAGTTACATTGCCATTACAAAATCTCTTTCCAGCAATGCACTTGTGTATAGAGGTGAAACCGACTTTAAAGGGACGGGTGTATAGCAGATTTGTGTGCGCATTTATCCGACTAATCGTACTAGGGAAGGAGTACCTGTAATTTTTAAGTGCGAAGTACTTTGGTCACGGTATCTAGCCGCCGTAGTAACGCGTATCGCGGCGTCACGCAGTCACGCAGAGGCACACGTTGCTCCTACGCAGTGTTAGGGGAGGTCCCCAAAATACCCCAAAATAATGAAAAACAATCCAGTGTCTCTTAATAGACCTTTTCAGGGGCTGCGGTGCCCTCTCATGACTCTTTGTGGTATCAACGCATGGCAGGTACTAAAACTGGTGAAGAGGGGGTGCCACAAGCCCTCTTGCGAATCACTACTCCGCACTTGACAGACTTCACGCTCAGTGGAACTGCTTTAATTTTTTTTCATCATGACACCGGACATCAATATTCTTCGAAAAAGAAAAAAGCTAGACGTAGTGAGAAGAGTGAGCAAGTGATGTACCGATGAAGGTTCCGAGGAGTTCCCCGGAGGAGCGCGCCGCGAATATGTAAGCGAGTCGAGAGTAGTTGGAGTTCGTCTGCTCCGCCAGCTGCACGAGCGTCGGACCGGGAAGGCAGAAGCACAGGCCCTGCGTGGAAGAGAATTATCGAAAGACGAATGAGTAACAGAACAGAGCACGCGATCGTTCCCTTCCAGCTGTTCGGCAAACAGCGCGTGTCCAAAATGTTTTTCCACCGTCCTCCCGTAATTGGGTCAGACTCCGGAAGTAACTGCTGTGTCACGAGTGCGCGCACCCAAATACACGCAGGTCGATTCTTTATGATGGAAAGCGTCCTCAATCAGCAGGCCAGGAATCTGAATATCGTCCCCAGCGCTGTTAATTATGAAACGTGGAGAGATGAAAACAGTGTTTTGTGTGACTGCTTGGGTGACAGGACATCACAGCTACGAGTAAATAGGTGATGAAAAATTTACTTACGCATCTGCAATACGCTCACCTCAGAACGGGTAAAAAAAAGGGGGGAATGAATAAATCAAACCGGATAAAACGTTTCAACAATTTTCTTACACAACCACACAAAATGTGGTAAGTAGCATGTACACCCTTTGACAAAATTTTCTGGGCCAATCCTAAGCCTCCTCGACCACAAAGAATTTAAAGAATCGGCTTTACTTTTAAATGTGACAAAATATTTTAACGCAGTAAGAAAGAAAGGTGTTTTCTCTCGCTATGCTGCATAAACAGTTTCAGCCTCACCCGGGAGACATGCTTGTACATCGAATTTTTTGCAGCCTGCGCGTTTCGGGCTTGGTCCACAAACTTTTGACAAAGACTGTACTTGACATCTTTAAGATCCAAATCGAACTGGGATCTTTCGTGCCTGCCGCTAAACCTTGGGTATGAGACGCTGTAGTAAAACGCAACGTATAATTTCAAAGCAGTGGGAGAGAGAGAGAGAGAGAGAAACAACTTTTATTGAATCGAGCTACTACGACGTCTTCTTAGACGCCGTCGATGGAAGTGGTTCCCTCTTCACGGGACCCATATGCTTCTCTAGCCGCCTGGCCCCTGGAGATCAGAACGAGCTGGTCTTCCAGGGCGGGGCTCGTTAACAAGGTCTCCCATCGCTCGGTAAGGGTGGATGATGAATGGGGTGGGGTAGTGGGAAAGGTGAGAGGTGGGGGGATTGGCTTGTAGAAATCGCATGCTCCAATGACGTGTTGGAGCGTGCCTAACTGAATCTTGCAAAAATTGCATTCCTTGTCGTACCTTTCCGGGTACATCTTGTTTTGAAGGTAAGGGTGCGGGAAGGATCCTGCTTGCATCTGCCTGTAAATCGCTTGCTGTTCTCTGCTAAGCGATTTGTGAGGATCGGGGTAACGTCGCCTCTCCGTCCTGTAGTGGTTCGTAATGTCCTTATAACTAATTATGGACTGTGGCTCACCTTCCTCTACCCGGTGTTCCATCTCTCGGGCGAACTGGTGGGTAAGTTCGTTGCCCTCCAGCCCAGAGTGAGCCGGCGTCCATATCAATTCAACTTTCCTTTCAGATATGTCGCATTTCCTGTTTAGAATACCTAGTGCCGCAAGAGACACCCACCCTTTTCTGTAGCTGTTATACGCCTTTTGGGAGTCGGTGACAATTCTTCCTACGTTGGGCTGCGCGAGCGCCAGCGCTATTGCGGCCTCTTCTGCCACCTCCGGAAAAGACGTCTTGATGGAGGCGCAGGTTACGAGCACATTCCGCGTCGTAACTGTCAGCGTGGCTTTCGAGGAAAACTTGGGTAACGCAGCGTCTGTGAAGAGAGTGACCCCCTCTTGCTCTTCTTCTATTTGACCCAGAGTCTCCGTCAAGGCCGCTATCCGAGATATTCTGCGGCCGTCGTTACGACCCGGCCTCATGTTTCGAGGCAGAGGCTTACTATTGATTTTATGCACCCATAACCTGGGTAACGGCCCATTTTTCTTCCGGTCTGCCTCTTGCCAGCCCAACTTGGCTAGAACACGACGTCCCGCCGACGTTTGAGAGAGCCTAACTCTTTGATTAGACAAATGAGCTTCTATCAACTCTCCAACGACGTTGTGTTTCGCCATGCCGAGAAGCTTGTCGGTCGACGAATGCTTCGGCAGGCCTAGCGCCATCTTGGTTGCCTTGCGTATAATGACGTTCAACTGGTCCCTGTCTTTTTTTAGTAGATTGAGGTACGGCGCAGCGTAAACGATGCGCGACGTCACGAAGGCCTGGACAAGCGTCAATGCATCGTCCTCCTTCAATCCTCGTCTTCTGTTTGTGACTCTTTTGATCATATTCGAAATTTGTTCCGTAGAAATCTTGATTTTGGCGATCGACGCCCCCGCCTTGCCGTTGTTCTGGAAGATGACACCCAGGATACGTGCTTGCGTGCTTGGCGTTATGTTCGTCCCGTCGATGGTGATGCGGACGTTCTCTTGTTCCCCTTTCTTTCTTCTTGGCTTGATGACGAGCAACTCCGACTTCTGTGGCGAGCAACTGAGGCCGCACGATTTAGCGAACTCGTGCACGGTCTCTGCCGCTCTCTGTAGGGTCTCCTCCATCCAACTCTCCGACCCTGCCCTCGACGTCCACACAGTGATATCATCGGCGTATAGAGCGTGATCTATTCCCTCTATGCCTTGAAGCAGGGCCGGGAGCGGGAGGAGTGCCAGGTTGAAGAGAAGCGGCGAAAGAACCGACCCTTGGGGGGTGCCTCTGTCTCCCAGGGCTATCGGTTTGGACGTCTCTTCTCTGATTTTGATTGTTGCTGTTCTATCACTTAAGAAGTCCTGTACATACTTGAATGTTCGCTTACCGCATCCAGTTTGACGCAGGTTACGGAGAATGCTTTCGTGTGTGACGTTGTCGAAGGCACCCTTGAGATCGAGTGCCAGGATAGCTCTTGGCGTAGGGGTCTTCGCTTTCTTGATTACCAGCTCATGTAGTTGCACCAAGATGTCTTGCGTGCTTAGGTGTCCCCGGAACCCGTACATGGTCGGTGGCATCTGATCGGTGACGTCCAAATATCTCTGTAGTCTCTTGTAAACCATACGCTCGACCACCTTCCCCACACATGACGTGAGGGAGATGGGGCGCAGGTTGTCTACGTGGGGTTGTTTTCCTGGCTTGGGAATGAAACGCACCTCCGCTTCTTTCCATTCTTTGGGTAACGAACCCTTCTCCCAGGCCGCGTTGGCGAGGTTGAGTAGTTCCGCTCGGCTTTGGTCACTCATATTTTTAAGCATCTTATATGTGACGGCGTCAATGCCCGGTGCGCTGCCTTGATTACTTTCGTCGATGGCCGCAACCAGCTCTAGTTCGGTGAAGACTTCGTCTAGCTCGACGTTGCTATCCCCTTCGTACTCGAGAGTCGGGTTACCGCTCTTCTCAGTCTTGAGGTACTTACTTGTGAGTTCACGAATGAGCTTCTCCCCGTCCCCGTCGTAACTGTTGATCGTTCTTGTGATGTCTCGAGCGCTTGCACTCTTGCTTTTCAACGAATCTATGAGGTGGCGCAACAGCTTCCAGGCCTTCTTCGTAGACAGTGTGCCTTGTAGGTTGTCACACATCTTCATCCAATTTTCCCTGCATAGCTGCTCCGCATACTCGGCCGCCTGCTTGTTAAGCGCATGTATACGTCTGCGAAGCTTCTTGTTATGTCTTTGCCTCTTCCACCTTCGAGTAAGACCATGCCTGGCCGCCCACATGTGGCTAAGCCTGCTGTACGTTCATTTCTCTCTCTCTGAGTTCATAATTCAAATGGTATTGTGTACCCCTGACATGAAAAACACCGTCAGCTAGGGCGCTTGATCACTCTGCTGGTCGGCCAGGCGATTTTAGTCCTCGCGCTCTGACAAGCGGGATAGCAATCAATCAATCAATCAATCAATCAATCAATCAATCAATCAATCAATCAATCAATCAATCAATCAATCAATCAATCAATCAATCAATCAATCAATCAATCAATCAATCAATCAATCAATCAATCAATCAATCAATCAATCAAAGTGTTGTCATCATCAGCAGGGTTTGGGTTTGGGCTAGCTGGCAAGCGGTGATCCATAACTTCGTGCAACGCAAAAAACGGTCTTTCTGTGCTTCTCCGTTTTTTTGCGCTACACGAAGTTATGGTTGTCAGCATGTTGATTTCGATATCTATTACGCAAGAAACTGTGTTACCAAAGCATAAACTCGCCGAAAATGAAATTGGTAGGCTTTTCGTACGCATCTCAGTTTTGCGGCCACGCAGCGGTAGGAATATGGCAACCCGGTGTCGTTCCATACCTCCTCGCACTAATGTTGGAATACCCTTTTTCCTCGTGTGGCACGAAGCCGAAGTAGTAACTTGTTTACAGCCGTTGACGCGCCGCTGCCGGGATCTGCGACAGGAGATTTCCAAATACGTTGTAGATGTTCGATCTTAGTTGCGTGCGCATTAACGTGCACTAAACCTGTTCATTGAAACACCCGTTCAATTCGTGCGCTTCGTGGTTTGGCTTCGAGCTTGTTTCGTATCCGTATATGTGGTTCCCGCCAATTTCTACCTGATTTCGTAACGGGAAATCAGTGATGCCATATTCGTGGGCTTGCCCGAGCATTCGTATATTTGGTTTCGTCCGAACACGAATCGCCCGCTTTCTGTGGGTTGTTTAAAGGCTTCATAATGCAACTGCGACGCCCGTAAGAGGGGTAATACAGAGAGATGTACTAAGCAGTGCACGAACAGACTTCATCCCACCTCGCGCATATTTTTTAACAGAGGTGCTGCTTAAGCCTTGGTGAAACCTGTCTTGAACCTGGTGCAGAGACGTTAGCAAAAAAATACCAAGAAAAAAAAAACTGCGCCGCCTGTATAGGCTGCACCACCGCAGGTAGGATATTTAAACAGTGAAGCCGGCTTTCGCGTTTGCTTGAGTGTGAGAACAAGGGGCATATGCGTATGTGTACCCCTTACTACACCATTATAAAGGTGATAGTCTTTCTTGGGCAACTAAAACGCAAAAAAATAATGGCACAACTTCCACTAGTGGTGCTAGGCTGTTGGAGAAACAGCGCAACTGGGGGCAGACCTAGCTTCTTCTCCCCTGGGATCCGCTGTCAGCGTGGGGGCAGACCGGAATGGCCTTGTAAAATCCGGCTAAAATTGGCCTCACCCCTCAATACTTAGCCTATAGCCTAGCAACAACATCGCAAAACCTAAAAAAAACTTAGCAAAGCCTAGCAAAATCTAGCAAAACTAAGCAAAACCGGAAGAAGAAGTTTGGTCTAACCCCAGATCCACGGTTTCTCCAGCCTTGCACCACTACTGCAAGCTGCGGCATTTTTTTTTTTTTTTTGGAAATTAATAGAAACGGAATGTACCGATGCGACTAATTTGCGACGAACCACTTTCGTAATCCTGAAATGAAATTTTGATTCGCATCTGATGATATTTTTTTATTTTATCTTTTACAAAGTAAAAGGTTTGTAGAAGTTTGTCTAGTTGATTTTGGGGTGTAAAAGATCGTACGCCCTTAAATACGAATTTTTGAATCTATATAAACTTCATCCATAACTACGCCAAGTGTTTAACAAAATTTGTTGAGTAAAATCATCGCATTGCCAAAAACCTTTTGGTCAAGTCTTAAAATCGTCGGAGTGAATTCCCACTGCGACGTACACGCTTAGTAAGGCGGAATCGCTTACAATGTCTCCACTAAGTGAACAAGAAACCGCTAAACGCGCTTTCATATATTTACCAAAATCGGTTCTCTGAGTCTTAAAAGGTTACGCGTGTAAACGAATCAAAAGCAAATACAGGATTGTTACGCCAGGAACCAAAACGTGGCAGCCGTTGACTTCAGGGAGGACTGATGTCCGCGTCGAAATTTCAAAGTTTTCTTCTACCGTGTGAGCTCACCAACGAGCCTGGTGATATCTCATTTTTCAGTTTGAAAAACTTCAGAAACTGCCAAGGAGCAAATTTGAGTGAATGTTTTTTTTGTCCGTTCGATGACACATCTTTTTTCATAATTTAGTTTCTCTCGCTCTAATAACGTAATGTATACATATTTTTGGTCGATCGATGCACATCTTAAATTATCGTTGCTGTTTTCTTTCTTTTTCTTGCGCCTGTGAGGTTGTGAAAATCTCCGTTGTCCCTTTCCCACACAGCACATTAGCAGATAAGGCGAAAACTTGCAGTAGGGTGGCTAGCTGGGCCAGCTGGTCGACTTGAATTGCGGGGAATACAGCGAAATAACAGTGACTAGTGAAGGCGGAGGAAGCAAACAGGACGAGCACTGACTTCCGAATCATTACTTTATTGAACCGTCCGGATTCACTACTTTAGCAGCCGGATTCACTACAACCATGTTAAGTAAATATTTAGCAGCCGGATTCACTACTACCATGTTAACTCCTCACGTTGCCAGCGGTAGAACGAAAGTTAATCTCGGTATTGTTCCTTTTTTCTCGGCACATACCCCAAAGTGGGTATGTGCCAAGAAAAAAAAAAAAGGCTGGCCAGCTTTGGGGTGCTGTTGTTCCCGCTTCACAAAATCCGCAAAGCTATGAATTGCAAGCGTAAAAGTGGTTGAATAGCGCATGTCTCATGACACCTGAACGTGATTGCACGTGAGTACAACAGATGCACAACAACCGCCAAGAACCCTGACTCTGTGGAAGCTGTGACGTGTGCCAGTCTGCTTGATGACGTAATCCGCGCCGTAAGAAACGAAAGCAAAGGAAGAGACCCAAACACGGTGTAGCAGAGAGGAAGCCGGTCGAAGTAAGTCGCACCGTAGGAGAAATAAACGACAGCGAAAAACGATACGCAAATACCATGTGCAGGAAATAAGTTGTTAAGTATCGCCAAGCTTTCTCCTTCAAAGCACGTAAGCAGACTAAGCGCCCCGAGAATTTTTTCTTTTTCATTTTCTCTTTACAGGGCGGCCATTTTTTTCACCGGACAACAACAACGGTTTTTCGCGGAATGAGACACTTAATGCTTTCCCTTAATTAAAGTACTCCTATAACAAACATCTTTGTAAAAGAAACGAATGAGGTGACGGCGGTGTAGCGCTTTCGAACAGATGGGCAAAGTTTGAGCCACCCTGGTGCTTACCGTTACACGGGATGGAGCAAGCGAGAGCATGCCGCCGAACGCATTCGGTTACACGCTTCGCTAAGCAGGCGCCGGCTTTATCTATTGACACGTCAAATACAACCGCCGCGTCTAGATAACAGGGCAGCAGGGTGACATCATCGCGTGTTCCAGGAACGCGCGCCTGGGATAACTCGACACACCGCTGCTCTCTTCCTTTGAGTTGTTATATATATATATATATATATATATATATATATATATATATATATATATATATATATATATATATATATATATATATATATATATATATATATAATTGCGTTGAAAATATTTTGGTACCTGGGGCGTGCCGCAATGGTGGATAGATCCGGGTTTATTTATACCGGACTGGCATCGTTTTTCAGGAAAACAGCCTCCGCCGCTAGAACCAGGTGTGATATCCCGCCAATGTAAACTTTTCGACGGGCTGTATTCTCGTTAGAATCAAAGACCTGTGGGCGATTCCGAATGGGTTTATTCGTTGAAAATTGTACTGCGCGATGTAACGAACACAATACCAAGTAACGAATACATGTAACGAATGTACTCATTACTTGTTGCTGTGAAATTTTCGACAACATTCCCATGCAGGGAGATAGTGCACCGTTCATTTCAGCTTACTGCGGTGTGCTGGACATAATAATCAGTGAGCACTTAACACTTGCGGACCAATAGTTATGAAAATGAAGGAAGCTCACCCTAACGCGTAAGACTTGAAGGTAGCGAAGCTGTATGCAACCTTCACGACCATCACGACGGCTTAAGTCCATGATTGCAGCCGATTTGCTTCTTCCTCGCTACCGCAACGACCTTTACTCCATATTTGTTGCTATAACGGCAAAGATGAAGCAAATCGAAGAAGCAGAACGAACGAACGGGACGCGCACACTTAAACTAGGCTGCGGAGGTGCAGCGTGTACCCCATCACGTGTTACCGTATTTACCCGATTCTAACGCGCACCCGACTTTCCTGGCAATAAAACCGAAAAAACTTGCACCACCGATTGTAACGCGCACGGGACGTTGTGACCCAGACAAACGAATGCGAGAGAAACGGGCGATTTACTTCCCGAAGTAATCTCACTCATCTCACTCCTCGTCGCTCTCCGCTGACCACAACATCTCGTCCTCGGTGCCGTTAAGAGCGTTCGCGATGCCACACTTCTGAACGAACGTTCAGCCATGGTCGATAGGATCGTGGCCCACGCCTCGCACGCCCATCCCGCGAGCTTCTCCATAGGCGAACGCTTCAGCCGACCGCTCGTTTTGAACGCGTGAGAGCCGCTGCTGCCATTGCTGTTATCAAGCGCGCAAGTGAAACGATTTGAATATTTGTGTGAACGCCAATAGAAAAGACTAGGCGCCTAGGTACAGTGAACTATAGCCTAGGCTTGCTGCGTCCGAAAAATCGTTGCTAAAAGCTTTTGCGCCATCTTGAGATGGCGGTGGCGATGGGTGGGACGAAATGTCCGCTGTTTCGGAAGTTTCGGTTTTGTATCCGATTCTAACGCGCATGCGATTTCTCGGCCTATTTTTTCGGAAAAAAAGTGTGCGTTAGAATAGGGTAAATACGGTATATGTCGAGCAGGGGCGTGATTCCTCTCCCTACAGTCACAGCCGAGTGAGCAAGCTTCCGTTTGACATTCTGGTTCTAACTCACGGTCGTAGCCGAGTGGGTAATACGAGTGACTCTAACTCCGGTGGTCTACCAGACATAGGTTACAATCTGGCCGCTGCCGGTGATTTCTTATCTTTAGACTGTTATACAGAGTTGTGCGAAACGCCGGAATCAATGAATTAAATATCTCCGCTGTTAAAGAGAAATGCAATACTTGACCGCTTGCATTTTTCGGTAGACATTGCTTGTTTCAGGTCAAATTAAAGAAGGAAGGAAGGAACTCGTGTAACTACGCCACGCAGATATTACTGTCTTTGTTTACTCAATAAACGTGAACAGGCGTACGCTATGCACTTTAAGTTCTGCCGCATAGTACGTGGACAGCCCTAAGTGTGATTTTGGCACGTCAGAAATCTTCGGGCGTTACACGAATGCCACGCAATAGTTCAGAGCTGGTCTTGTCTTTCAAATTCTGCCCCCTGTGGCGTAAATTATCGTAAATTATCGTAAAACGGACAACGCCGTTATAGTTTCTCTCAGTGGTAATTTTGCTCGGCTGCCTTTACCACAGCGCGAGTGCTTTTGAAGTAGAGAACCTTTACAGGAAGCTTCACAATGGTGGCCTCGGACAGGATGAACCGCCAACGTCACCTCAAACATAAAACGGTGTAAACATTTTGGCTGAAATTAAGTTAGTGGCAAAAGAAAGCGTCCGTGTGTTGGTTACTTGAAATGCTTAAGCATTCCTTGGCAAGTAATCCACAAAAAAGCGTGCCGTTGTTAGCGTGATACTTAGATATGGGCAAACAAAATGTATAATTTTTGAAGTTAACAGTCGGAATAGCGCATAATAGTGCATATTTAGATTACTGGTACCTTCGAAGTTGATAAGAAAGGAAACAACAACGCGTGGCACGGTGCGCTAGCAATGCTTTCGGGTATAGTGGTGAAGCCGGATTTAAAGGTGATCCGCATCTTGAAACAATACTCAGGCATTTCTTCACAATTATGAGAATTTTTGCACCTTTTTTAAAATTTTTAAACGCATTCAAAGCTCATCACGATGTAAACGTCATGACTTTGCACTTCACGAATTTTCTGCATTTGCACGATACTAAATTGCTCCCGACTGTAACGCGCAGTTAAGTTTACTTATGAAAATGTCAAAAAAGAAATAATGTGACAGATGTTTTACCGCGCAGATGTAAAAGACATGACCCCACGTACCTTACATAAGACATGTTAATTGACGCACGCAACTGTGGCAGCGAAAATTCCTTGCACTTCATAAACTTCCTTATCCAGCTCCTGCTGGCATGAAAATTAAAGCGGCGACCATTTTTAAAGCCGATTTCGGTTTCGAGTCCGATTGCAACGCACACGAAAATTTTAAGGCTACTTTTAGCGAAAAAAGGTGCGCCTTAGAATCATACAAATACGGTATTTGCGTAGTTAAAGCGGATTTTCCGACACTGCTGATGCTAGCCGCACCGATCACAGCTCAGTGAAGGCGTGGTTGCCTTTCTGGTTAATATTTACGAGCGGACGTAGTACAGCCGAGACGTAACCTACGGACCGGAAAGACATTCTCGTAGTAGCAGCTTGATGTGGGCGAGCTGGGGGAATATATTAAAAAAAAAAAAAAAACCCGGGCCATCTCCACTAGCGTGAAACCTGGGGAAGGGCGAAGGATGTAGTGTATAAGTGCATTCTTGGCACCCTGGCGTTTTTGTCAACGGAGATGAAATCGTAGGGGGGTCGAGGTATACAGCTTTGCTGCAAAATTTGAAGCACGAAGCTCTCTAGCGCGAAACGTAAATGAGTGTCCCAGTGTTTTTAAATAGCGTTGCGAAGCGTTCCAGCGCGAGGCGGTGTTTTTTTTTAATACGCGTTACGTTCTAGCGCGAGGCGTAAACGAGTGTCCCTGTGTTTTAGTACCGTGACTACATGAGACGGCGGTTACGACGACGGCGACATGAGACGCCGACAGTCCGAGCCCCTCAGGAGCTTCGCCCCTAAAAGCAATAGCGCAAATAACAGGACCAAGAAACACAAGTACAACGGAAAGGCGCCCGTCCATTGTACTTGTGTACCTTCGTCAGCTGTTTATTGCGCTGTTTCTTTTTCTTAAATATATCCTCATAATTCTTACAGTATGGATTCACGTCAAGGTCGATCTCTCGCACCACACGCCCCGTTAGAGCTCAGGAGCGGGTCCCGATAACGGTGGCTGCGTCCTGAGGCGCGTTGTTAACAAGTGATAACTCAGCGTTAGGATGGCAGGCGTCTCCAAGCATCGATTACGCGACCGCCGTGTGCAAAGTCTGGAAAAGTTGCCTGCCAGGCGGGCGTGTTCTACCGCGTGGCTTCGCAAGCAACGTCTGTCCAGCGTAATGCTGTTACGTTCAAATTCAGTTGTACGCTCCAACGCTACACCTGTGCATTGAGGCGTGTCGTATCGTGGAAAGCTGCTTATTAGTTTAGGCCTTTAACGTGCGTGGCATGCGCAAGCACCGCCATAGAGCTTCCGCGGGGTTTCTGCAGCGTTTCTGTGCCTTTCAGCAAAGTGTACGAACGCTGCGCAGGGCCCTGTTGTGGGTCCAAATACTTTCTATCGAATACTGCACGCAGCACCTTATTTTTATGGTGCAATGAAAATTATTCTTTTCGTGTTTTTTTGCACAAATAAAAAACTTTGATTTGACTGATTGTAGGGTTTAACGCGCCGACGCAACCCAGGCGATGAGGTGCGCCGTAGTGGAGGGCTCCGGATTAATTTTGACCACTTGGGGATCTTTAACGTGCGCCGAAATCTCGTACACACGGGCGTTTTTGCTTTTCGCCTCCATCAGAAAAGCGGCCGTCGCGGCCGGGAATCGAACCCGCGACCTTGGTCTCAGCAGCACTGAGTCACCGCGGCGGGTAAATAAAAAAAAAGCTTTAAAACAAAGATAAAAACCTTAACAGTTCTACTAATGGCGCGACCGCCTCTGTGTATCAACCTTCTTTTGTATACATCAACTTTTTTGTCGTTTCCAGACAATAATTATTGTCATTATTAGGAATTATCTGTTGAAACCGCTAAGAAAGAATAGAGCCATAATAGTATGTGAGCGACTAAAAAGCATACTGACTACGGCCGTTTGTGAAATAATTTTTTCTTTAATTTTCATCGAGTTTTAAGCATGCGGTGTTTGCTTATTATGCTAGCTGTGATCTTAATCAGAAAGCTTTCCTAAGGGGTTTGAGTTCAAATTTGAATTTGGGCTGTCGGTGGTTGACAGATTTTCCTATATAAATTGTGACTGTTCGTCACGAAATATGTCTTCATATTAACGGGATGTATATGCAATAATCACGGTATTTAAGATTTTCACCTTGGCGCTGCAGGAGGACAATAAAATACACGTATCATTGTTTCTGTGGTCGAGCAGTTGGTTATTTTGTTAATTTTCGGAAAGTGCTATTATAGAATAGTTCCGTGAGAATACGAAAATCATTGATGCTTGATTTATGTTTGTTAAAAAAAACCACGATTCAGGTCACGTTATATATTCTGAAGAAAGACAGCATCTGAACATTTTCGGAGACACTCATTTGACTTCATTACAACTTTACCCCGAAAAAAAAACACGACTGAAAAGGAAAAACTTCACTATTTAAAGATTCAACCAGAACAAGCAGAACTTTCTCCCTTATCAAGTATTAGCCAAAACTGTGGCTGAAAATGCTTCGTTATCGGCAAGAGGCATTGTGCGGATATCGCAATTAAATATACAAAACATAAATAAACGAAGTGGATAATCACTGGCAATGATAACGACGTTTATACGTGAACATCTGAGGCACGACAGGCATGTAGTCAACGGCTGCACATACTATCCTTATCTCTCACATGGTTCTCTGTTTTTGTTATCACCGTTGGTAATCTCTCTTTTGTCTCTAGCTTCATCGCATGATGTGGTAAAGTGCACCGCTTGTTTATAGCCCACTTTTGCCTTTTTTGCGACCCTGAAGCATGTTTTTCTGCAGAGATGATTGTTATATCGGCGTTTCGCATCACTTTAAGGAAGGAAGGAAGGAAGGAAGGAAGGAAGGAAGGAAGGAAGGAAGGAAGGAAGGAAGGGTGTAGAAGGAAGGCAGGAAAGTTAACCTGGCTAGAGCCTAGTTTGCTATCCTGCACGTGGGAAAGGGAAAATAGGCAAAAAAAGAGAAAAGAAAGAATGAAAAGAAATTGGAGTAGACACGTATGCCCAGCGCTGAAGCACTGACACTGATAGACACTGGACGCGTTCAGATTTTAACGTGTTCAAAATTGTTCACAATTTAGTTGCAATACAGAGCCGTGATTATTTTATGTATAGCAGCTTGTAAACCGCTCAAGAGTGTCCTAAACCTAGAGCTATGGATGTCGCATAACAAGAAAATAAGATGCTTGTACACTCGAAATAACACGAGCTTCCGCTTCCACAACTCGCCTAATTTGCCTCAACGCGAATGAACTGTGCTCAAATTTGGCACCTGTTTACCTGTGTTACACGAGCGCGTCTCCGGCGAAACGTGGGAAGTGATAAAAAGTATTTTATGCTTTAAATAAAGCAAGAAGCAATTGCGTTTTTTTGGCTTGTGAACACGAAAAACACACTGAGCTTTTTTTTGTATTACTCTTCTAGAGCTCTTCTAAGGCAACCAACTTTCAAGCCCAGCTACCAATCAGATTTTCATTTCGGTTAAACTCAGAATATATACCATACAGGTTCAATGCAATGCTATGGTACCTTCATTGTGCAAATCGAACCCGACACCGCAACGTGTGTCATACCAGGGGCTCGCAATGAAGCAATATCCTTCAATACTTCCTCACAGATAGTGCAAAACACCGAAGCTTTAACCCGCTGGCAGAGGCACCGAAAGACAACGCGGGAGTACCGCAAGGCACGGTACCGTCTCCTCTCCTTTTGTTGGAGAGCCCCCGTTGGATTACTCACCGTAGCGAAGTAGGCGACGGCAAGTACGACTGCTCGAGCCACTCGCTGACAGCGGCTGTCTTCCATGAGGGCATGGCGAGCTGCACTCCGCTCCTCGCCGACAGCCGCAGTCACCGCTCTTCCCGGGTTACCCGCCTCGCGCACCGAGTCACGACCGCGGTAGCAAAACAGTTCGCTCGCGACGCCGCACGAATCGAAGCGTGTATGTGCGCGCCGGTACTACGCAGATGCGTGTATAGTAGTCGAGCGGCACGTGTTCCTTGCAGGGGGGGAGCCTGCGCACCGCGGGCTCTGCGTGGGAGGCCGGAGTTCGCGTACGGCGCGTGCCTCTGGGCCGCTTGTCGAAGGTCGCCGCCGCACACCGGGAACTGCGCGAGTGCGGCTGCCGAGCGGCAAACACGAGACCACGTCGACGACTGCGGTTACGTCATGTTCGAGCTTTCGGAAGCTCTCCGTTGGAAGCTTGCTTCGTCCGACGGCGACACGACTGATCGGTCGACGGCGAAGATCGCCGATAAGTCACCCAGGAGGGATCACGTTCTGTGCGGCTCTGGCCTTTGTCGATAAAAGCGAGCAGATAACCTTGCTGTCCTCTTTGCGATCGTTTGCTTTGAGCGTGCATACAAGAAGGGGAGGAAGTTGTGAGGACTTTTCCGGCGATTAACTGTGACGGCAGACACATTGTGAGAGCTAAAATGCGTTTAGGAAAGAGAGGAAAAATTGGTTCCCCGTGACCTGATACTCAACGCAGAATGAGCAGCCAAGTCGGCTATAGAATACGGCAGCGCCGACAGCCAAGATAGCGCGTGTACGATTAGGAGTTCTGCTGGACGAACGATGTGTGTATATAAAAAAAAAAGTAAAAAAGAAGACGTGTAAGCACTGAACAAGTGTTTCACAAAACGGAGAAAAGCCTTTCTTTCGAAATAGGCGCATTTAAGCCAATAACAGCTCAGAGGGTGTTTCTAATCTCTTTATGCAGACCTTCAGTCCGTGTAATCTGTGGGTTCTTCACCGGGACCCGGCTGTAGACGAAACGCGTTGTGCACGAACAACTTTATATTTGCAGCAATCAAAAATGGTGGCTTCCTTCGACATTCTTCATTCATCATTTCCTTCCTTCCTTCCTTCGTCATTTTCTTCCTTCTTTGCTTCCTTCATTCATCATTTCCTTCCTTCCTTCCTTCCTTCCTTCGTCATTTTCTTCTTTTCTTCCTTCCTTCATCATTTTTTCCCTCCCTTCCTCCCTTTTTTCCTCCCTCCCTCCGTGTTTGTCATAAGTGTTTTGCAACTATCCTCCTCTGATTTGCGACTGTAGAGGCACCACCGTAGATGTAGAGGCACCACCGGCGTCAGCAAAAGGGGACCTGCGCGCGTGTACTGTCACAGGCCTAAATAGGCTACATGCGGCAGATGTAGGCATTTTCGGCCTACACGCGCAGGCTGCATTATGGCCGCGGCAACAACTGCGGCCCACATGCAGCTAGGCCGCAGATGCCGGCACTCACCCGATGTTAAAGCGCGTGTTCGAATGTTTTCTTTTTTGTTTTTCGATTGATAATTTGTCTTGCATCTGAGTGTTGAGCGTTTCCATCTTGTAATGTAGTTCATTTTCACCCGGGAACAGGCCGTCGGCTTACGCGGTATTCAGTTACACGAAAGGAGTGGGTGATGGCAGGAAGAAGACAAACCGAAAATTGGGTCAGCTAGTAGCGATTCTCTAACTAGCTGAAACATAGCGGAACCCGACACGTACACGAGAAGAAAATATTACGCACCACAGCGCTGTTTATGTATCAGGTAGCTCTGTGTATTGAGGGTGTCGGAACTGAACGAAAACGGAACAGAAAAATGAAAGAAACAACAACAACAACAACAACAACAACAACAACAACGATAACGACGACAACAACCACAACAACAACAATAACAAAGGTATTTTTGACCGGAACGAGAACGTAACCCCAACGTTATTTTGGTATTTTGTTCCGGAGCTAAACCAAAAAAAAAAAATCGTTTCGGTTTTCGGCTCGTGTGGGAAGTTCAGGTATTTGCTCGTGTGGGAAGTTCAAAATCAATTATCCTTCCGCTGGCATCGAAGAAGACGTCGCGGTTGTATTTATTTATTTATTTGTATGTTTGTTTGTTTACATTTTTCCTCAGGCGTTGTTGTAAGGGGTGGTGGACATGAATACACAAAAAGTCAGAAACACAACATTACAACAAGGAAAAAAAATGAAATAGAATGTTTGGCATGTGACAGCACCATATGCAGATTGCAACCAAAAAAGCAAATTACAGCGGTACATTCAACGAAAACAGCTGCAAGTTATGTAAGCGCTTATACTCAAGTGCTGCCAGAGTTCAATCAAAATTTGATTTCTGAAGAGGTGTAACAGCAGTGCCGGGCAAGCTGTTTCACTCTTTAATAATTCTTAGAAAGAACGACGCTTGGAATGCGCATGTGCGAGATAAATATTCTCCATTTTTTGTGTATTTTCATCCCTCCGTCGGGATATCTACGTGGTGGGCTGAGGGTACTCATGGGGATCCGCTGCTACCTCCTGACGTACAATCTGTTTTAAGAATAAACACCTAGATAAGGTGTACCGGGCATTCAGACTGTCTCTTGAGACATAAAGTTTTAATCTTCTAACGCTAATCACCTGCTACCTCCTGACATGCAATCTGGTTTAAGAATAAACACCTAGAGAAGGTGTACCGGACTTTTAGAGTGTCTCTTGAGACAGACAGTTTTAATCTTCTAACGCTAAGATCATAACTATGCGAGGTAGTAACAAATTTGAGCACATCGCGATTAATTGCCTCCAATTTATTCATGAAGATTTTATTGTTCGAGACACAGGCCAAGGCAGCACACTCAAGAATTGAGCGAAGGTGCGCAGAACGGTGGTTTATTGGAGGCTTGGAGCGTTCGCACCAACAAGAGGTTGGAGCGTTCGCACCAACCTTATCCACATGGGACGCCCCAAAACAAATTGCTCTCTGAGATTTTTCATCTGCGGCAGCGTCTCAAACAGACCTGCGTGTCAGGTTGAGGAGTACCGGCATGAGGTTTTTAGGGAATAGAGGTTTCTAGGCATGTGGTTTAGGGAATAATTTGAAGCTGCGCCATCTTACAAACAGGGCTTAGGCCTCGTCGATTAGGCCTCGTCGATTTTTAAATGCAGAGCATTTCTTTAACTCACATGTAGCGTCCGCCGTCCGTCCGCAACAGCTCAGCGCACACTGTAAAAAAAAAAAGAAATAGTTAGCGGCGCCCGGCTTCGATCCCACGACTCTCTGGCCGCAACGGGAGGCACGCGGTGCTCTTCCCACTACGCTACAAATCCGGGACAGGAGCAAGTGCTACGAACGCGCCTTATGTCCTTGACTCATTCAAACTACGTCAAGAAGCTACTGATACAACGAAGGCACGCGAAGCTGAACGTCAACGGAAACGACGAACTGAAAACTTTAGAGGGGGATGCTGAATTCCCCGTGGGAAAGCTGTGCGCCACGCGCCTTGCAGCTCAACCAGCCCCGTCCGCAGCGCCTCTGATGCTGATTGTGGCAGGATGCCCCTAGGGATTGGCCAAGCAAAGAATCCATCACGAGATAGGTTCGCGTTCAACCACCGTCGTCATCTTCCCGTAGAGAAACCGCCGAAGAAGAAGAAGAACGAGAAGACAAAGCTGCGTTCGGGGCTTCCGAAACGGGGTTCTGCCGCCGGGATGTATGCTCTGCCCTCCTGCGCTACATTGAAAATTCAAAACGATTCTCTTTATGATTGCGATTGGTCACCCTCGCTTTGATTTTTCAGGATTTTTTTCCCCCTTTTTTCTCAAAAATTTTTCAAACCGGTCTAAATTATCTTTCCTAAAAGTCGCGTGATTAGAAAAGAATTCCATTCATTTTAACCATCCTCTGTTGATTGGCCGATCCCCTGATTGGGTATGTGCCATACCTAAAGGCGCAGCAACAACAACAACAAAGCTGCGAAGAGGAGGGCGTGTACATTGCTCTCAGCCGGTGCACCAATGTAAACAACCTTTACCTCACCAAAGCTGACGGAGACTACCGATTCTACCACAGAGACAACATCGACAAGAACATGATGGACGAGTTTCGGCGCCTCGAGAACCACCGCCTACTCACCGTAACACAACAGCACTTGCGTGCCTTTGCCACCGGTGTGGACCCGGACGCGGAATTCCCTCTGGCGCTAGTAAAAACCAGATCACTCAACATAACGGCAACACAATGGAACCACACGGAACCGCCACGATGCTTCGCATCCTCATCAGGGTTCCCCACGGGAAGATGGTGTAATAATAACAACTTGACGTTACCTAATTACGATTCTCTCTTCTATCTCAACCCACACCACCACCACCACACCAACAACACCAACACCACGGAACCCCACTATACTCTGCATTTACACGTGTCCCTCGCGCGGGGGCATGCGACGGAGGACTTTTTTTTTTGTTCGTGCAGCTTAGCTATTTAACTCGCTACGTTTGCATAAAAAATGATAAACCTCGCTTTATGTTTTTACCATAATTTTATCGTTCTCAATTTTTCTTGCACCAAAACGAACCGTTATGAACCGCTAGAAACCATTAATTTTTAAGTTCCGGAGCTGAACCGGAACGGAACTGTTATTTATGGAACGACACAGAAACCGGAACGAAAAGCTTTTCGTTCCGAAACCCTGATTCAAGTTGTTCGATTCACGGGCAATAGGAGGGGGAACATGATAAGGAAAGACTAGTAATTAAAAAAAAACTGAGATAAAAATAAAACACGCGACGCAGACGCGCTATCTATGTACGATTACTCTCTACAAATGAACAACGAGGTTGAAGAGGGACACGAGTGTCTTGCAAGAAGCGGCACTTTTTCTCAACTTTTGTTTCTTTAGTAATTTAGGGCAGTGGTAGCAGCAACACCAAGACGGTGCAAGGGTCTACTCGCGATGTTATCATAGCGGAGACACACAAGGTTGGAGGGCCCGTGTTTTGCCCATTGACATCCTTAGGAGCCGTACGTGGTTCGTTGAACTCACGGTGGCTGACAACATCGGCTAGAAAAGCGGCTAACCCTTGCGGACGCTTGCTCTGGCTCCTGTCATAAAAGTGCCCAGGACTTGACTTCAGTGGACCGTAATAATAGGTCGTCAAGACGAGAGTGACGAAAATATTACAAAAAATTAACAGTTCTCGATAAGAGGACAGATTATAAGCCGGCTGAAACAAGGGCCTGGATAAGTCCGCTTGGACTGTCTGGGACGACTTAGCAGCGCTTGCGGGGTGGTCTCAGTGTCGTCAACTAAAGCTGACCATTTAGATCTCTGGCGCGTGTCGCGATAAGTCGCGAGGATACCAAAGATTGCGGCCAAAGTCCAGCACACAACCACTACTGATGTCTTGTTAGGTTTAAGGCTCCGTACAGTAGTCTACGTACACAACGAGATTGACATATAAATCGACAGCTCTTCTCAGTTATTCTGCTGTATCATCTCTGCCGTAAAAGTGGTTCTGGCCCGCTGGGTAGACACGTTTCATCACAAATGCTGATTTGAAGAATAGAAGAAGAATAGCAGACATCGCCAGCGAATACTGGGATCACAAAATGACGCTCAACAGATGGCAGCTGTTCCTCAGGTTGGGCCGAACCCTCAACTTGAACCTCGGCTCCTTCGGAATGGTACGTAGCCATTTAAAAAAGACACTGCTGTATTTACGTATTACTCCTTTATTTTGTTACTTTGCGGCCACACGGCCGAAATGTTCGATATAGCTTTACTCGTGGAGATACGGTTTTATAATTTAAAGCGCGACATTATGCATAGAGTTCCTTTCTGCTTTGAAGACGCCTCGAAGCTGCCGGGTGGACAGGAGCACCCTAATTACAGCACGTCGCCGACAAACTTTTGAGCTTAAATTTTGCGTAATAGTGCGGTGGTACGTTAGGGCAACAGAAAGCGGAGCCTACGAAGAGCGCCCAAGATTAACCTGTGCAGTAGACGACCGTTTTTTCGGACTCCGAAAATCCGGACTTTCCCGCGGAACCGCCAGTTTTCACATAGGAGCAATCTATATGAACGACGGATATTTCGGACAAAATGAAGCCAAAAGTTTGATTTTCCGGACGAAAGTTTCCGCGACCGAGCCACGGTGCGACTCCAGGATCGCGCCATTTTGAATCGTAAGCCACCTGGCGAGCTTCGGATTGTATGGGGATTGGCTTGACTCCAGCTGGGGTAACATAGTTTCATCTCGGAGGCCACCATTTTGCAAGTCTGCGGCGCAAGCAATCTCAAAATCTGAAAACGGGTCATATGTGGCCAGTTTTTTTTAGACAGCAGTTTTTTTTAAACACCAGTTGACTTATAAGCAACGCCATCATCAGGTCTTTTTCCTGAACTATTCGTGACTAATTCAGTCCTATTTAAATGAAAAAAAAGTTCGTTCTTGCGACTGGCGTATTTTTCGGACTGCTCTTTTATTCGGACTATATTTCGTTCCCCTCCAGGTCCGGAAAATCGGTCGGCTACTGTACTTCTCACTCGTACCATCTTAAACAAAACTTGAAGAACCAAGACACGTTGTCTTGTGCTGAGATCTTTGCGAGAGGGTTGCAGCGTTGTCCTCACCGAAAGGTGTGCGAGTTCCATAGCGCTCCACTTGGGAGATCCTGTTGGTAACCTCCAAATGTGTTTGCCAAAATAAGGAACAAAACATTCTTCAAGCCTTTGCCATTGTGTACAGTTGAGCCGAACTGTCTCTATTGTAACCGCACGTTCAAGTTTTACGCCGCCGCTTGATTTGCAACGGATTACTTGTGACTTTCAAACGAAGAGGCTGGTGAAAATAAATGTCTTTTTTCTACAAGGATGCTCCCAAAAATTTTGCCGGATTGCCAAGAAATTTTGCGAAATTCCCGTTCACAGGCAGAAGGAGTTCTGAACCCTCGACAAACCCTTTTACGCATGCGATACTGCTCACAGCAGAAGTGCAATTCACGCATTGCAGTTCGAAGATCCGACATCTAGCAGACCATTCAACAGAGTGGCTATACCGATATCTCATAGAGGAAGACCTGTAATTCGATGAAGGGACAAAATAAGAAAATTTCGGGGCAAACAATGGACTTGGACATCACAGGACAGGAGATGTTGGAGGGGTATAGGAGCTGAGGCTTTGTCCCTGCAGTAAACATGTATTGGCTGATGACGATTATTAATATTATCACGGTGATGAGTTCGATTGGAAAGGAATCTGTCGAGGCACTTCGTCGAGCACTCGTTGCCGCTGATATGCGCCAGGGATTGCGGGGACGTACTCAGTAGCGGACGAGTTCGGTCCATTTGAGTGCGGAGCACTTTAGGGACGCGCCTTGTCGTCGTAGCTCGTCCGGTGTCACGCACCAAAACAAAGCCCGGCATCACGGCGTCACGCACCCAACAGAGTCTTCGTAAATACAACTACTTACCCTGACTGGAATCGAACCTAGGTCTCTCGCGTTGCGAAGCCGATGTCAACCTCGATTTTACGATACTCATATATGCAAAGTGTTGGAGGTGATCTTTGCGCTGCTCTGTTGCCACAAACGCTGCCGTTGGAAGGCCGCAAATAAGTACACAATCATGTAAAATAAGAAAAAAAACGTGAACTTAAGCATTAACTACCCCAAATTAATAAAACCTCCATCTAGTGCCTCCTTATAGGTCTTTTATGGGCCTTCGGCGCCCTCTCTTGACTACTTTCGGTATCAACACCAGAGAGATACTGAAACTAGTCAATAGAGGGCGCCACAGCCCCTCTTGGGGGTGGGGGGGCTCCGCATTTCCTGACAGCTTTCACGTTGACTGGAACTGCCTAATTTTTTAAAGCGTGCTCGCTAGAAGAAATCGAAGTTCTAGTAAAAAATTATCCTGCTTGACGAGAAGGTATCCAGTGCTGACTTTATGAACGGAAACATGTGTGTACCGTTGGCAGGGCCTCACAATGTCTCTAACCGGAGTGGCTCTCCTGGATCTGGTTGAAATATACGACTCCAGCGTTGGCAATGTGTCCCACTTCATTACGACTCGATGCGTCGGCCTCCTACTGGGATCTTTGCTAGGTGAGTTACCGTATTTTTGCGATTCTAAGCCCCCTCCCCCCACTCAATTCTAAGCACCCTCCCCTACTTTCGGGCGGAAAATGGGGAAAAAGTTCGTATGCGAACCTAAGCACCACCTTTGCTAAGCAACCATTGCAAGGTGTATTTCAGACGCGGGGAAGCGGGCGCGAGCTAACGTTGTGACCAAGTCATTTACGAAGTTTTCAATTACAAACCACCTCAACGGAACAGAAGACGACCTGCTGGGGGATAGTGGGAGCGGCGGCACAGCCGGCATAATGGACTCGAATTGTAGTGAGGTTGACTGAGTATCAGACGTAAGCGGTGTGGTCACTGCCTGCACCTTTTTTCTTTTGAATGTTTTCCAAATAAAACACTATTCCTTGCGCCCGTTTCGTCGAGATACGGCCGCGAAAAAAGTGGAGGTGGGTGGGTAATTAGGGTTTTCCGAATTTAAGCACCCCCTCACTTTTGGCGTCGTGATCTCTGAAAAAAGGGGGGTGCTTTGAATGGAGTAATTACGGTACTTCTTCCCGGCGGAAGCGATTAAAGCGGTCGTGTTCTTCAATGTTTACCCTGCAGCATGCGCTGCACCCAAAATGTTATCAGGTCATTTACCTATCTTATTAAGATTGAATTTGAGCAGTTTCCCACAGTATATCTACAAGGCAAAATAGTAGAAGATACCAACAATTTGGGGTGATCAACTAAATATTTCGCGAAAATATACAGGATAAAAGTTGTCGATATTATTTCAGGGATTTAAACACAACACGATAATCCAAAGCAACACGGTAGCGACATCGTTAGCTTGAGACGTATACTTGCTGAAAATTTGGAAAAAGAGACTCGTTATTACGAAATTAGATATTGTTAAAGGAAGCAGGACGCAGGACAGAAACCATAGAATATGTGAACGATGTATATACAACATTTAAAAGGCGGGAGAGTCTGTCTGCAGGTCGTTCCGTCGCATCAAGCACATTAAAATGCTGTTTCAACGTGACCTAACCTAACCTAACCTAACCTAATCTAACCTTGCGTTACCTTACCTTAGCTTACCTTATCTTACCTAACCTAAGCCCAACATAAAACTAAGTTAACCCTAGCCTAACGTAATGACATAATTTAACTAGAGTTTCTTTTAATTTTATTTCACACAAAACTGTGCTGATGTGACGTAACGACCTGCAGAAAAATTTACCCGAGAGAGCCGCGCAGGTTACGCACACACACAGCTTCTTCTTCGTTGAACGTTGGGCCCACAGCGCTATGCTTCACTGCTCTCTTCTTCGTCTTCTCGTGAGAGTGTGTTCTTGTTCTCCATCTTTTTGTGTTAAAAACTAAACAGTGCTTCCGCTTTTTTTCACTCCGATCCGACTCGTTAATTACTAGGACGCGTCGATTGAAAGAAAATAATGCGAGCGCTGGAAACCATGTTTATGGTTGGGGTAATGGAGCCCATTCTCGGTGTTGAAGTACTCCGCAACCGCAAAACGGTGTCATTTTAGAGCGTAGCTCTTCGGTGCCAGGTACCTGGGTTTGGCGGTGGCGTCGATGTTCGCGTACCCGAGTGAGCGAACGAGACAGCGAAGGCAGAAAGGAAACAGAGAGGAGCGTCTGGCGAAAGTTAGAAATGAAGGGCGGCACGCGAGGCAACGGCGTCGTCTCTCCCCCTGCCGCCCCCTCAGACTTTGGCCATGCCTCGTCGTCGTGGAGTACCCTCCCCCTCACACTTTCGCCTGACGCTCCTCCTTCGTTCGCCGCTCGTCCGAACCATGGGACATTTTCGCGGGAGGTTCAAACACGATTTACAGCAATATGCTCTGCGGCGGCGACGCGCTGCGAGAGTAGCGCGCGCCGCCGTGTGTTCGCTGATCACGCCATCACTTTTCGAGACGCAGCAGCTATGCGCCGTGACTGAGAAGACTGCAATTCGCTTGCGCACAAATTTCGCATAAGCGAGTATAGTAAGCGTCAGTAATTTTTTAACAACTGGAACAAGTGTTGAATGATTTCATCCCCTCACATGAAAAGAGCTCCGCGGCGAAAACGCACAAAAAAAAAAAAGATTTGATTCTGAAGGCTCCATTGCAAAATAATGCCTGAAGAAAGAATGCCGAACCAGCAAGGAGGACGAGGGCTCGTCTCCGTTGCTAGGCAACGTCCAGGTGCGTGGAACATGCGCAGAGCAGCTTGGCCGGTGCCAGCAGAGACGCGTAGCCCTCTCTCTTCCTGTTCTTTGTTCTTTTAAGTGCAGATCACTTTAGGGACTCGCCGTGTCGTCGTAGCTCACTCACTGGACCCAAGTAGAGCCACACAGCGTTCCGTCGTAGCGGCTGTCGTCGCGGCGTCCCACAGAGGCTTCGAAAGCCAAGCGGTTTATGGTCATAAGCGCTCGAAACTCGTGAACCGCTGGCGCTTGTCATACGTCTCCCGGTTGTTTAGCGCAAAGAAAACCCCCGGCACATTTAATCAACCGGCAGCTCCCGCGTTCATTTAGTTAGGAACGCTGGTTGGGTTGGTTTTTACGGTAGTAAGCGAAAAAAAGTGGCGGGGCAACGCCGGCACGCGCAGAAGGAAAAGCAAGCACAAAAAGAACAGAACTCCTCCAGGCGCAGTTTCAAGCAGGGGGCGCGCGAGCACCGCGAAGGCGGGAAATTTGAATTGCATTGGGTGGTAGCAGTAAGTGGATAACGGCGCTACAGCCCATTATGGTGAATCACTGCTTTGCACTTCCGACAGATTTCACATTGAGGGGAACGACTTTAATTTTTGTTGTTTGATCTTTCCCCTTTCTTCCGCCTCGTGCAGCAGCAGTCCCTGCTCACTGCGGTCGGATCTCATTTTACTGTTTGCGCGCATTGTCCATTTCTGCAGGCGGCAAGATGTTCGACATGTTCAATACTCAGCTCATGGCGATCGCCACAGTGCTCCTGGCCACCGTGACCGTGCTCATGATTCCCATGAGTGGCACGCTGTGGCTGGCACACGTGATGGTTTTTGGCGGGGGCATGAGCATCGGGGCCTTCGACACAGGTACGGCTTCCCACCACAGTCATCATACGGCTGCCAAGATATCTCGTTGCTGTCTGAACACTACGTGGGTTTTACAATGCAGCTTCTGCCTAAAATTACTTCACCCCGTCCGCTCCCTTTTTCTTCACCAATCTTGTGTGTTATATCGGCGGCATTTTTAAACGCAGCAGTTGAGTTGTTAGACAGAGAGAGAGAGAGAGAGAGATAGAGAGAGAGAGAGAGAGAGAGAAAGAGAGAGAGAGAGAGAGAGAGATAGAGAGAGAGAGCGCCCGCTCGGTGAGGGGCGTCCTAGACTGGTCTCCCTGTTCCTCATCACCAGCCGGCGCTGGGATGCAATGGCGTAGCTGGCCATCTGGCCCGGCCCCCGCTCGTATCTTGGGTGGGGATTGGGGGCTAAGGATGGGGTGTGTTCTGTGTGTGTTCGTTTTAGTCGCATGTGGTAGCTAGAGAGCGCAGCGGAGGGGACAAAATTGTTAAAACCTCATTCATAGATCAATACGGCCATTATCACTCTAAAGGGGAATGTTAAACACAGAGCGAGAGGCTTAATTAGAAAAGGATGACCACTGGTCATGATGGATGAAAGGAATGGGGAGGGAGGGTAAGAAAAAATAAACAAATTCTGGTTCTTCTCAGTAGAATGAATAACTGGGTCAGTTCTTGGAATCTGCAGTTGATGGGTCAGCTCGTGGTGGTCGCAATGAAGTCAGTAGTTATTTATATATGTTTGTTCGTGTATTTGTTTATAATACACGATTGATTGATTGATTGATTGATTGATTGATTGATTGATTGATTGATTGATTGATTGATTGATTGATTGATTGATTGATTGATTGATTGATTGATTGATCAATCAACCAACTGATTATACCTCAAAGGTCCCTAGCTGCTAGATACCGTGCCAGCAGTTGAAAATCGTTCACCTCCTCTAAGGGCATTTCACGTATTGGCAAGAGGTTTATAGAAGAAGAAGAAGACTTTATTTTTCAGCATGCGTTGTTACAATCCCTGCTGAAGGGGCAGGAGCTAAAGGCATTGAGTGCCTGACGAGGGCTCCTGACCCTCTGGAGTCCACAACAGAGGAGTTCACAGTAGAGGAAATGTTCAAATCAAATATGCGTGCTTAGCAATAAGATCCAGCAATACAGAGTAGCAAAAAAGTAAATCAAGAAAAATACAAAAAATCGTACATTTCCTATAATGAGAATCACAAGTTATACAATATACATAAAACATTTTTCTTCAATACTTGTTTCCAGCAAATACAATACAACACGAAATGTTTCCTTACTGATTGTTCCTCATGTCTATGAAAAAATCACAGAGGTCGTAAAATCAAGTATAGGGTCGGGGAAACCAGGGCATCAAAGCAAAACATAATGCATCCTTTGTTAGCGAGCGCAGCACAGATCTGATAATAGTATCTTTCGTTCGTCATCATTTCTCTCGAAAGAGTGAAATGCCGTACGTGTAGTATATGCACGGAGTACAGCTGACGATGGATACGAATATCATTATTCGATTTATCGGACCTGTTATTGTAATGTATACAGCAGCCGTTCCAAACAATATATTCACCAAGAATAGATTCTGGGAATGATAAAACGATAGGGATTTCTGCGGGAAACGAAGGGCACTGTTAGCGTGTGATATATTATCTAAGTAAGCTGCTGTAGGGGCTAAAGCGGCCGAACACCAGATCTAGGCGCGTCTGTACGCGGTGTGGCGGACGTCCTTGCATAACTGCAGTGCAGTGCAAGCGAGCCAACTTTATAGCTACGATTGTGCGAAGGAAAATGAAAATGTTGTTTCTGCGAACCTCTCATACACACTTGCCGTAGTTCTTGGGACGATGAAAACTATAGAAACCCTTATTCGAGATTATAGACCTTTTTAAGTTTTCCGTGCCAAAAGCAGTAATTTTTTTCATTGGGCTATCGCTAGCAGCACTATAACTGGCGCAGTCGACAGTATACCCTAACTACGCATGGACAACATAGTTCACAACATTTGCAAATTTAGTAAGGTTAAAGTAATAAAAAAGGTCTATAGAAGCTAGGTACTTGTCCTCCCCACGTCATTTGTCATTCGCGGGGAATGATACACATATACTCGAGGTCTGTACAAGTTTCCATTTACCTGAGGGAGTGAGGTGTTGAATATCGCATGCCAGCTGAGTGGTGCGGGCGCACACAGAAAAGTGTAATAATAATTGTACTGATGGCATCACTCTTAGTCAATAAAGTTGCTGTTCATTTAAGTGCATGATCTTTGAAGATATTTAGTAATTATAAATTACACTGATTGTTGTTTGTAGCAATTGAAATACAGCCTTAAGGGAAATGAACCATTTATTCTCACCTTGATTTGCAATAGAAGGAATGGTTCTACCTCGTTTTTCAGGTGCGAACGTGTGGATCATCAAGCTGTGGCCAGAAAACAGCAGCCCCGCGTTGCAAGTTTTCCATTTAGCATTTGCTCTGGGTTGTCTCGTGGCGCCCCTGATCGCAGAGCCCTTCATGTCATCCACGACGTCGTCCCACAACCCGGAACTCATCGCAGAGGCCACTGGGGCCACACACGCAGCACTCCATTCTAGTCTGTTTAACGAAACTCACGGCTATCCATTGGGCTTTCCAAACGATACTCTAGAAAGCACCCAGAGTGCGACGAGGATCCACTACTCATTTGTAATCGCCAGCGCGTTTCATTTCCTCCTGTTCGCCTCCATGGTCGCCCTTTACTGGATGGACAGAAGTGACTTCAAGCCCGACGTCAACGAAAGGCCGGGCGACGGCTCACTGCCGTCGAAAGAGACCGCAGAATACGTTCGCTTTAGTCGCACGCTTCTCGCTTTGCTCTGCATTTATATCTGCGTCTATGTCGCCCTCGAGGTCACCTACGCCCAGATGATCACCTCGTTCGCTGTGAAGTGCGCCCTCCACTTCTCCAAGTCGTCCGCGTCGCGAGTTGCCGCCGTTTACTTCTTCTGTTTCGCCGCGTGCCGCGTGGTGGCGTCCCTGATCACCGTGCGCGTGACGTCATTCCAGATGATGGTCGCCGCGCACGTCGTGCTGGCGTTAACGGCCATCTTGTTGGTCGGGTGGGGCTCGACGCACGACGTCGTGCTCTGGGTCGGAAGCGCGCTGATGGGCATCAGTCAGGGCCCCAACTACGCGGCGGTTGTTGCGTGGACCGTCAGCTACATCCATATGAGCAACAAAATGATGTCCTTGGTCATAATCACAGCGGGCATCGGATCTATGTCTCCTTCGCTGCTCGTGGGTCAATTCTTGGACTCCTGCCCGGACATCTTTCTCTACGTCTGCTTCGCGACTGTGTTTCTTTCGATTGTGCTGTTCGTAGTTACGTACTTCTACGTTAGGAAGCGCCCTATGCTGAACGCCGCGCAAGGAAGTCCTCACTTAGATACGCCGACACTTGAAGACTGCTCATTAAAACCCATCTGATCCAACCGCTTCCAAGGTACCAGAGAATATACGCTGTACAACCTAGTAACCTGGCGCTGGTTAAGTGGCTATACGTAGCTCAGGTGGTGCTCTTTCCCGGGAAAAGAATTGCACGGGTGGCACAATCGAGCTAGCGTAATCAAGACCGAATGAAACGCCCGATACTTGCGCAATGTCTTGTCCCTGTTGCGCCATATTCTTCTGCTGACATTTGTGTGTCAAGTGTGAAGGAAGGCCTTCTTCAGCGCGTGGAGTACGCACCGATTCCTTAGCCTGGTTGGGACCTCCCGCTCGGAATGGACGTGGTCCTAATAATCATCCTGATCATCATTCCTGGCCTCGACAGGAACAATCGAGTCTGACAAGCTCAAGTTTGGTTTTGAGAACCCTGAATCATGTACAGATTTAAAACGGACCATTGCAATACCGCAGAGAAGCGGCATGTGTGCGCCTGTGTTTGTACATGCGTGTGCGTGTGAGCGCGCGCGCGCGTGTGTAAGCGTGTGTGTGTTTATGTGTGTGTGTCTGCGTGTGCACGATGTGTGTCTCTGTGTGTGTGCGTGTGAGGGAGAGACAAAGACAAAAGAACGTGCGTGAATGCGCCTACAGGTAACCAATAAATAAAGAAATAAGCCACCTGTCATAATTTCGGTCTTCCGCATTGACTTGTGTATGCTGAAAATTGCGTAATTGGTGCAGTTAAGCCTTTTAAAGGTTGTAGTCTTGTAAATGCAAATAACTGTACGAAAAAACAAAAACAGAACGAATGAAATGAAAAGTCGCTCTGTTTTGCTTTTGATAGCCAAATTTTCCGTAGCACGAAACTAAACAGAAAAATATAATTAGGTGAAAAAAAAAAAAAAAAAAACTCAAAACGGGCGAATGAAATCATAAAGGTCTAGCTCATCCAGCGCCCTCACGTGGTCGACCGAATAACAAAAATAAATGTAAAAGATAGGCTCGCCGCCAAGCCATAAGTTTTATTGGGACCTTCTGTTAGTGAATACACAAATATATAAGCAAATCAAAAGTACACAGCAAGAATAATTGATAAATTACGTACAAAAGACTTTAAAGCGTGAACATAAAGCGCAATGAAATTAAAACAAAACCCCATTAAAATTTTAGTTAGTACAAATCCACAATATTAATAACAATAATTTACTACATTTGTTTGAACATGGTTGGGGATACACAATTTGAACGGCTATTCCAAAGTAACACAGATGCGAAGGAAACTGTGATATTTATATAATTGGCACGAGTTCTTGGTAAGAAATTTTCGCTTAAAGCAGATACAGTAAGGCCATTATAGAACTTTATTGGTTAAATACTACTGGAGGAACCAGTTGATAAACTGATTCATAAATGAGCCTGTCAAGGTTAATTGTGTTCAACTGGATAAGTAATTGAGCGTATGCTCAAGCTTCAGAGTAATTGAGCCATATGGTTGTGTAATGGGCTGTAGTTATAATGCCTATTGCTTTATCTGGTAGGGTCTGTACGGGCGTCAAATCAGTAAAATATGTGTTGCCCGATAACAAAAGGCAGTATGTTGTATGAAAATGTATAAACGCATAATAAATAGGTATTAACGTGGTTTGGATAGGAACTCAGCGATACGTACTAAATATTCTCTTCCCATAAACACGTAATGTTTAATGTAAGAAATGTGTTTCAAGTTTGAACCAAGCATCAAACAAAAAAAATCGCATTTGTTAGCAGCGTGTGAATATTGTTCGTGCAGTGTTATCACAGGGTTATACGTAAGAGGCTCGTTGTGAGTCTTAAACACCGTAAATGTTGCTTTAATAACACCAATGTTTAGGCAGTTGTGAAAACACCAAAGTAGAATTTTATCAAGATCACAAAAGATATATCAGCAGGAAAAATTCAACGCCATTTCGCTCTGCGAAGGTGGATGACCCGCGGAACTGTACAGTACACGGAGGGGCCGTTTGTAGCACTAAGCCACGGCACAACACCGCGCAGTAAGGCATCCTTGCATGTCCCGCGCACTTTGAAGGTTGCCACGCCAGCCTATGAAAGGCACGTATAGCAACAAGTCCATTGCACGTTCACGCTTCGCCACATCTCGAACATTACCAATCTCAATCAAATCGTCTTCGAACCACAGTCTATCGCACACCTCACAACTGAATCATCCCCAACGCCCACCCAGAAAGTTTGTATTGAAATTTCGCGCACGCGCCCCTGTGCTCGACCAATGTAGTGGCGTGGTACCTGCGTAACTTAGCCACATTCTCCGCTGCGCGGCTCCCGCGATCCTGTCGAGCCCGCCGCTTACCCATTTCTCTAACACCAGTTCTCATTTCTCTATTTCTCTAACTACCGTTTCTCTAACTACGATCCTGCCCATTTCTTTAACTACCGGCCCATTTCTCTAACAAGCACACCTGCAGAAATCATAGAACACGGAATCTCAGGTTGTGAACTTTCTAACTCCTTTCCCCCCAGCCAGCAGGGTTTTCGAAAAAGATTGTCTTGCGAAACGCAACTAGCAATATTTCTTCACGACCTGCATACTAACCTTCAGCAACCTACAAATTGACGCAATATTTCTAGATTACGGGAAAGCATTCGACAAAGTATCCCACCAAAGAATTGTGCTAAAATTTTCCCGGTTAAACTTAGACCTAAATGTACTAAAGCGGATCGAAGAGTTTCTGACTAATCGTTCTCAATTCGTGCATTTCAACAGAATATCTTCCAAGTGTCTCAAAATAAGATCAGGTATACCTCAAGGTTTGGTTCTTGGCCCTCTTCTATTTCTAATAGACGTTAACGACTTACCCCTCCGTGTGTCCTGCAAAATCCGCATGTTTGCAGATGACTGTGTAATCTATTGAACAGTAACTAGCGCTCACGACCAAGCTATTCTCCAGCAAAACTTTAACTACATTTAAGAATAGTGCGACAAATGGCTTCTATCTCTAAACCCAAACAAATGCTAACTTGTTTCCTTTCCCCGCTGTAAAAATCCTTTTCTTATTTCCTATAGTATTTCGAACGTTGTAAAGTCACAATCACCCTTCAAATATTGAGGTATCCCACTATCTTGCGATCTACGTGGAATGCGCATATTACTAACGTCATTTCATTGGCAAACAAAACACTGGGATTCTTAAAGCGTCACCTGCGTCATGCACCCAAACATGTAAAGTTGCTCGCGTGTCAGTCCCTCTTCAGATCATTCATTTGATCGATTGATTGTAGGGTTTAACGCGCCGACGCAACGCAGGCGATGAGGCGCGCCGTAGTGGAGGGTTCCGGATTAATTTTGACCACCTGGGGTTCTTTAACGTGCGCCGAAATCTCGTACACACGAGTGTTTTTGCTTTTCGCCTCCATAACCCTCATCAGATCAAAGCTCGAATATGTCTACCCCATATGGAACCCGCCCGAAACATATATTATTAACGACCTAGAATCCGTAAAAAAAATTAGCAGTGGCTTAGCTCGGCTATGCCAGGATATACGTACCGTGAGCTAAGGTTCAGCTGGTTATTCTTAGGTTTCTAGGATTAGCTGATTATCATGCTTACTGCTGCTAAAACGATTTCCAATCCAATCCAATCCAATACGACCCTATCCAGTCCAGTCCAGTCCAGTCCAGTCACTGCTCCTCGAGCATGCGCAGCACGGCTCTCCAGGAGCCACGCGAAACGGCTATCAAGCGGCTCCGGCGCAGCGTGAGACTTGGCTACTGCGCAACGGAGGCGCAGAGCTAGGCACGCGCCGGCGCCAGTGCGTGTGCCGCGGCTATGACATCACTCCTCTGGAATGCGCAGACCGGCGAATGTGCAGACCCAATTATCTACACACCCGTACTCCAATTGGATTAGATTTCAATCGAACACAATCCAACTTAATCCAATCTAATCCAATCAAATTCCGATCAAATACAAACCAAGCCAATCCTATCCAATCCAAGCCAATCCAGTCCGATCCGATCCAAACCAATCCAATGCTCCTCGCGCTTGCGCAGAACGGCCCTTCGCGGCACACGCGAAACCGCTCAACCTCGGCCAGTGTAGCTTTCGCTACAAAATCGCGCCGCCCGATTCACTCGTACGACATCGTCGTTTCATCCTTGAACGAACAATCCCGTTTATTACAACTCTCAGTTCACCACCGTATTGTCACTCTGTCCCTCTTTCATAAAGCTTGTCATTCTCCCCTCAATGAAGCCCCTCACATCCACCCACCGACATACATTTCACCTCGCACCGGAAATTCACTTCAAGTGTCCCGTCATCGTACCAGAACTGTTACTTTTTCCGCCTCGTTTTTCCCCCGCGCAGCCAAAGCTTGGAACGACCTTCCCTGCTCAATTGTTTCAACCACCTGCCCATCACCCTTCATAGAAAATGTTACTATTCACCTGTGTTGCTAAACCTAATGTGTTCAAATGCTGTATTTTCCTGAGTATCCACCACTTATGTAATACTCCCCAGTGGGGTCCATAAAAGCGAATGAATGAATGAATGAAAAACGATCTTCACTGCTACCACCGCTGCTGATCGCACTCGCGTTTACCTTCGCGGTGTTCGGCTTCCTAAGCGGCCTGCTCTTTCTTTGTTTGAACTTTTTGTGATCAGTGAACATCTGTCGAACTGCTCTTCCACCTACTTCTTAGCCCTCTCCCCGGGGCCTCTGGCCTCCTTACCTCAATAACGTAATTCTCTTCCCTCTTTCTCCAAGGCGGAAGCCGAATTCTGGATCGCAACCATTGCACAACTATAATTTTTAGTATTAGCTTTCCTGTTGTGACGCCAGGTGCCGAAGCACGCCTTATACTGCGTCGCTCCATCTCCTGATAAAGGCAGACGTGTTGCAGTACTGGTTTCTTAGCATTCACTTTGTCACCAAAGGTGTCAGTACATCTCTTACTGGTTTCCTTGTAGCCTCATAGAGGTCGCTGGGAAGCGAGTCATATACAGCTCCGCTGTAAAAAAAAAAAAAAAAAAAATAAGCGACTTTGTTTTGAACGAACACGCAACGTCGTCACGGCCAGGGACAGCAACATTCAGGTCGCCGCACAGAAACGGCCATTTTCAGCTCAACTTTTCTGCATTCAGCAATTACGTGCAGTGATAACCTGTTTTTAGTGCACCAACAAACGCGCGCTTCTAAGCCAAAGAGAGGAATTTGAAATGCTGAAGTTTTCGGCGCTCGACGTCGAGACGTATACTTTCTGTGAACTCACTATGGGAAGCGCCTGTTAGAAAATGTGTTCACCGAGACAAACACGTGCCATCATTCGTGCCGTAAAAGTTCCCCGTGTCCAGCCTTTTAGGAACCTTGTAACGAGCCCGCACTTCCAACCGCCACGAAAATAGTAGAACAGTCGACTCCCTCAATAAGGAGACCCGATGATAAGATAGCGGAAACAAGGGCCTTGTAGAACGGTTTCAGAGAGGCGCAGCGGCAACGGCGGGGGAGTTGTAAGAGGTGCATGATGATATGGCACGTGCTGCGATAAGCCATGAGGAACGTGGAGGTTGTGGTCAAGCTTCGCGTCCAACTGCTCCAGATGTAACAACTCGTTCGCTTACGTACGGTGAACATAAAGGGAATTCGTATAAAAAAAATGAAGGAAGCTCACACTAACGCGTAAGACTTGAAGCTGTACCGAATCTTCACGACCACCACGAAGTCCACGATTGCAAAGGATTGTCTTCTTTTTCGCTGCCGCGACGACCTTTACTCCGTTATTGTTGCTATAAGTGTGAGCTTCCTTCATTTTTTTGAAAGTGATAATCATTGGACATCATTCTAGAAGGGCGTAAGCTATGACGTGTCTGTCGCTCCGAGCAACTGTTGCCACGATTACGGCGAACGCTGGAGTCTTTCTCGTTCCGAGCAAGTGTTTCCACGACTACGGCAAACTCTGGAGTTTTTTTTTTTTTTTTTTTCCAATCTTGGCCCATCTCTGTAAGTGGGTATGCTTGGCTTGACAAACGGGCACCGGGGACGCTGGGCGGTCGTCGCGAGGCACGCACACACAAGCAGAAGGCATTTTTTTGGCTTTGTTAAATGCCGAGCGCTCGCCGCGACGCCCGCGCTCACGTGCGCGCGCTCGGAAATTGCTGGGTATTTTTAACTGCGGACACAAAATATTACGATTGGCTAAACAGCTTCGCTGTTAAAAAATGCAGGTGTTCCTTGTTATACTACCATAATTTTTCGTATAGAAGTAGCATTACAAATAACTGACGCCTGTTTTGAAAGCAACTAACACCCACCTGCTTTTTGGTGTAACCGTGTGGTTGTGTAGGGTTGTGGGGGCAGTCCCAGAGGAGGTGGTGCTGTGGAGACAGAGTGGGGTGGTGGCTTCTGGCGTTCGGTGAAATAAGTGGAGTCGAGTGTGTGTGTGCAGTGTATATGTTTGTTCCCGTCGAAATAGCATTTGCTCATAACGGGTAGGCCCAGCTTCTAGAGGACAGAAGACGCGACGAGGGCTTAAAATTTCACTTATATTCCACAGGAGTCGGTTGATGTGGGCGTGGGTGGGTTGGTTATCCTAGCTAGTTTAAGATTAGGTGGCCTGTTGGAGCTTCCGAGGGGCGTTGACGTTGATGGCTGCGGTTAATGTCAATGAACTCGGGAGACCGAGGGAAGAACATCGAGTTGTGCAAGTCGGGAGATGCTCGTGGTGGTCGGGAGGCTTATATATACAGTAAAAGCTCGTTATTTCGAACTTCAATAATTCGCATTTATGGATAATTAGAACCGTACAATTTGGTCCGGCTAAGGAAGGAAGGAAGGAATAAAGGTATAGGAAAGGCACAAAAATCAACCAGGCTGTGGTATAGTTTGCCATCCTACACGTGGGAAAGGGGAATGAGGAAAAATATGAAAATAGTAAAAAAAAAGGAAGGTTAGGACAGAGAGTAGAGAGGTGTTCCCAGCCAATTCTCCATAAAAGCCTACGTATACGAAAAGCCCGTAATTCCAACGCGTGAGGCTTCCCCTACAAATAATTCGAACTATAGTCACCATCACACCGCCGGCTAGGGCCTAGCGCACGGCCAGGGAGATGGTCCCGCTGCCTACACACGATGCTGCGTCGCCTCCGAGAGGAGAGAAAAAAAATTACACTATCTTCCCGTAGGGGAACCCTGAGTAGTATGCGAAGCAGCCATGGGGTCGACTGAAGTTCCCATTAGTTTTCAGTTCGTCGTTTCCGTTGACGTTCCGCTTCGCGTGCCTTCGTTGTATCAGTAGCGTCTTGACGTATAGTTTGAATGAGTGAAGGACATAACCCGCGTTCGTAGCGCATGCTCCCGTTTCGGTTTGTAGCGCAGTGGGAAGAGTGCCACATACCTACCGTTGCGGCCAGAGAGTCGTGGGATCGAAGCGGGACGCCGCCTAGCTATTTCTTTTTATAGTGGATTGCGCTGACGTCAGCCCAATCGCTGACGGGGCTGAAGAGACGCGCATGCGCAGTAGAGTGCGGACGGCGGACAACGACAACGAAATAGGGAGGGACACATCGCCGAGCATGAGATGCTTCGCATCTAAAACAGAGAGAGAAGTTAAATTGTGTAAAAGCAATGTAAAACATCCATAGCTGTCGTTTTGCAAAAGGTTCCTTCGCGGACTACGTAGACGTAAACACAAGTTCGAGGTGTAGTGCGTGCTGACAGATGGCGTCATGTTTTAGGTCACAAGCAGATAACCTGTCACTACCAGCGACGCACGATAAGGTGGCGAACGAAGCAACAGCTGTGCTATAATCGCTCGGAAGTAATGTCAGGATGGAATACTACCCGCCTCGTCTTCAGTTTGGGAGTACGCGAAAAGGATGCCTTCCGCTACATTCTCTCGTTACAGGAAAAATTTCTAGCTTTCGCCCCTTCAAGCACAAAGGGCAGATTTCGATCGCGGCCTCTTTCAAGCATTCAATTGCTGACACGTTCTACTGCTCCGCAATCGCATTGTACGGCTTTTGCGCTTTACGTTCGTTATTGTCTGTATACTAACTTTTTGTATGTATTTCACGCCGTTGGAAATAAGAAAGAATTAAAATTAAATTCAAATTCAAAATTTCGAACTTTCATTATTTCGGACTGAGGTGGCGTCTCCTTGGAGTGTGAATTAACGAGCTTTTACGGCACATCTCTCTCTCTCTCTCTCTCTCTCTCTCTCTCTCTCTCTCTCTATATATATATATATATATATATATATATATATATATATATATATATATATATACATGTATATATATATATATCATAATATGATAAGCCTGTTTGTGTCCACTGCAGGACGAAAGCCCACGCCTACGAGTGCCAGCTGAGTCCACGTTTTCCCCCTAAATTTTCGTAGCTCATCTATATCTATATACATACATATATACATACACACACACACACACACACACACACACATACATATATATATATATATAATGGTTAGACTTCTTTTTTACCGTTAGTGACGTTACATTTTTTTATTAATTACGTGAGAAAGAAAGAAAAAAAAGAAAATCGAAAGGCGTGGGTTCGGTCCCCACTCTGGGCACGTGTTTTTCTTTCTTTCTCAAGTAATTAATAAAAAAATGTAACGTCACTAACGGTAAAAAAATAGTCTAACCATTCCTGTATGCCTTCTTTGGCGTTGTAGACTGCCGGCATTTTTTTCTGTATTTCCTAACGAGCCCTCATTTCCAAACTATATATATATATATATATATATATATATATATATATATATATATATATATATATATATATATATATATATATATATATATAGAGAGAGAGAGAGAGAGAGAGAGAGAGAGAGAAATCTTCGTCGTCTAACGGATAAGGCAAGATGCAGGATCCTAGCACATTACGTCCGTAGTACCACCGCATAAGACACTGAAAGAAAACAAAAGTTCTACAATATGAATGGCCTCACCATGGTGGGCTGGAAACCTCGTTGCCATGCGCAGATGGCCAAAAAAAGCGCGGCTTTATATAGGCGCGCGGTAAACATGCACCCTTATTACGCAATCATTAGAGGCGCTGTTGGCGGCAATAGCGAGATGTTTTATCGGGTAGGTCTCACGCACATCGTCCTGCTTGGGGCGTCAGGAGGGAAATATATGTTCCAGCGCCCTCTACGGAGCGTTATCTCACCGTTTGGTCACCAAGCGCGGGATAGCGTATAAGGGGGCAATTAGGTGATTGCGGTTATGAACGAGGAACGGAAGTGTTAGACTCCCGCGCTTCTCACAAACGTGATATTCGCAGCGGGAGGCGCATGCCCCCATCATCAACCCCTAAGCTCTACTCAGTAAAGCTCATCCTATCTATCCACCGCGTAGGAACCACGGCGCTCCTACGAGGATGCTGTGCCCACGAGCGGACCTATGGCTCAAGATAGGACGGACGTGCAACTGTTGCCTCGGATGCTTCGGAATGGTGAGCCTACGTTATTGTTATTGCGTTCAAACACGAAGCAAACAATATTGTTACCCAACTTAAAGGAAAAAAAAAAGTGGTTGACGCTTCTAGGAGAAAGTATACGCCCGTACGTACAGTCCTTGTTAAAATTTTCCAGGCCAAACCTAAGCCTTCTGGACCAAAACGAAATTCATAAACCTTTAGATGTGACGAAATTATTTTATGCCAGTAAGAAAGAAAGGTATTTTCTCTAGCTTTCGGGAAGAAAACGTTTCAGCCTCGCTCGACACGTAAGATTGTAGATTGAATTTTTTTCGACCTGTGCATTTTCGGCATGGCCTAGAAAATTTTGGCGACGGCGGTAAGTGTGTAGATTCGTATATGTGTGCGTGCGTGAGCATAGACTTGGGCAGACATGTGCACAGACGTCAGCAGAAATGTTCACGTTACAAAAAAAGTAATTACAATAGACTCTCGATGAAAGGAACTTCAAGGGACCGAAAAAATTAGTTCCGTTTAAGAGGAGTTCCGTTTACTGAGATAGATGTGTAAAGAGCAAATTTATATGCGTACGCACTCTTAATACCATTTCATGCAACTCTAAGCACTAGAAGGTGAATGTAGCTGGTAGTTTTACAGAAAGCAAGAAAAATACAGGAGGTTTTGGCACAGCATTCACCAAGTTGATTTGGCAACAATGAGTCGCTGTGCGCTACAAAATGCATCAATTATGTTTGTTTGAGTCCTTGCAACTGCATCTTCACGGAGGCTAGATGTCTGAACTTCGCGAGTTCTTACGAGCCACCGAATTTAGAAGACGGCAACGCGGTAATGAAGCGCGAATAGCACCGCAATGGCACAAATGAGGCGGCAGGAGCTGAGCCCTGTAACCCCGGGTGTCTTGAATTGAGACCGAACGACTGGAACAAGAACTGCGATGTTGCATTCGTAGGGCTAACACATGGGCGTCCGGAAGGGGGGGCAAGGGGGGGCAACTGCCCCCCCCCCTTAGAAATTCGGGTATTTTTTATGCACTACAAAAAAGCTGCACAGCTTGGTTGGCCCATAATTAAAATAACTTTGCCCTGAAGGATGGAAGAGAGGAGAGAACGACACCGACATTCTCTCCTTTGTCCCGTCCTTCAGCGCAAAGTTTTTTAAATTATGTACGTGAACCAACTAGCCCAAGAATCTATGCTACTCAAATGATTAGCACACTCAGGTCCTGCGTATCCGTATGAACTTGCCCTTCAGGGCTTCGGTCAACATTGCACTTTAGACGCTGACTAACATTGGCGGTCATGTGACGGCAGTGAAACAGACTGCCTGTGCTGGCTATTGAAGATAGCGAACAATTCTGAAAGGTTTGACGCTCTTTTTTTGTTTTTTTTTCTCTAAACTCTAGATTTATGCAGTCTTACCGCAATAACTTCAGTTTCCGGGAAACGTTTCAGCTATATCTAGCAACAAATCTTCACCGCTACACCTAGTACGGAGAATGTAACGTCCTCCCGTGCAGTCCCATCATATTGTACACCCTTTCCTTCGAAATTGCGAAATGTCGGCACCACCCAAGCTCCCAAACAAAACCTATAAATGAGCCCCTCAAAGCGCTTGTACGCCTGTACTGCACTGAAAGCCAGGGAGGCGAGTAGTATCTTTATTGCGTGAGCCATTTCAACAGACTTCATCACACATGTCATCTCGCAATTGTGAAGAGGTTTATTTGGCCATCGAAGCAGATACATAACATGCCTCGATGGACCTATGCATCGCGGGCAACAAATACATGTGCACATTACAAAAGGGAAACACACACAAAAACAACAATCCAGAAGTGGCTGCCTCTGGCCTACATACAAGTTGTAACATAGAGTGGAAAGTTGAGGTGCCGACAAACGCGAACGGTAGCTTCAGGGTCGAAACACCACGAATGTGGGTAGCAGTGCAACAGTCGTAGCACAATTTGTCCAGAAAAAAACGAGGTGCCTGCAGCTGCTATTCAAGGAAGATTGACGGAGTGCAGTTCTATGTATGTGAATGTAATGTACTGTGTGCTGGTGATCAGTTGGCGTGAGTCGAGAACCCTCACGCGGCGAGACTGGTCACTCTTTACAAAGTGACAGTAACTGTGCGAAGGAATAAGTTTGCGCAGAAGACGAGGACGAAGAGACGAGAGGACAGGACGGGCGCAACTTTCAACTTTATTTTGCGTGAAAAAACACGGGGTGTCGTCGTGCTTTTTCACGCAAAATAAAGTTGGAAGTTGCGCCCGTCCTGTCCTCTCGTCTCTTCGTCCTCGTCTTCTACGCAAACTTATTCCTTCGTACATCATGAACCAACTAACCAGCAATCAAGTCCTACTATGACAGTAACTTTTCGCATTTTCTTTATTAACTTTATTTCTTTGTTCGGTAATAAAATCCAATGTATATCCTCCAAGTCTGGTTCTAATTCGCTCTTTGTACTTTTTGTAACCACAAATAGCGCCTTCTTGGTGCTATCCAACTGACTGTACCCCCCCCCCCCCGGTAATGGATGCCCCCCCTTGCAAAACGTTCTGCGGACGCCCTTGGCTAACACGGCTGGACACTAACGGGACGAGGCTTACGAGGCCAACGAGGTTAAAAAAAACATGCAGGAAGAAAAAAAAAAACGAAACAGCCGGAACCGTAAAAAGCTGATTCTCATAACTTTCAACCATATAGCGCAAAAGACGAAGACACAGACAAGTAGACACACACGTCTTTTGCGCTATATGGTTGAAAGTTATGTACCAACAAGCCCAAATTTCTACGCTACTGATTCTCATGCCAATGAGTTTCACAAGAAGTTCCATTTCTGGCTCTGTTTACACGGTGACGCGGAAATTTTCGTTCCGATTACAGAGTTTTTTTACGTTATCTGAATACGAAACCAACCAAATCACAGGCTACTTTTCCGTTTAAGCGGCAATTGCGCTTGAGCGATTTCTGTTTATGGAGATTCCGCTGCAAATACCGTTACCCGTTACCCACCTACAAATTATTATATGTTATACTCATTACTGAAGCTAAAAAAAATCACCATCTTCCCGTAGGGGAAGCCTGAGTAGTATGCGAAGCAGCCATTGGGTCTACTGAAGTTCCCATTAGTTTTCAGTTCGTCGTTTCCGTTGACGTTCAGCTTTGCGTGCCTTCGTTGTACCAGAAGCTTCTTCGCGTAGTTTGAATGAAGGAAGGACATAAGACGCGTTCGTAGCACATGCTCCCGTCTCGGTTTGTAGCGCAGTGGGAAGAGCGGCACGTGTCTCCCGTTGGGGCCAGAGAGTCGTGGGATCGAAACCGGGCGCCGCCTAACTATTTCTTTTTATAGTGGACTGCGCTGACATCAGCCCAAACGCTTACGGGACTGAAGAGACGCGCATGCGCAGTAGAGTGCGGACAAAGACAACGACAACGAGGGAGGGAGGGACACAGCCCCGAGCATGAGATGCTTCGCATCTAAAATAAGGTTCAACTGTACTTCTTTTTTTCTTCGTTGGAGTGGTGCCTCGCTAAAGACACTAGCCTTATGACCTTCGTGGCCCGCGCAGGGTCTCGTCCTGGCGCTCTCGGGAGTCGCGCTTCTCGACCTGGCGGAGATCTACCGCTCGGACGTCCCGAGCGTCTCCCAGCTCATCACGACGCGCTGCGTCGGGGGACTCCTGGGATCCCTGCTCGGTAAATTATGCTACGTGTGGGACACTGATTCCTACCAACCACCATCTTCTTTTTATCCACCATTTTAAAGCGAAACTTTGTATGGCTAGGCGAAGAAAAAAATCCTCCGGTCCTGTGTACGCAGAAAACTTATCCCGCGCATTCCTATAGGTGGTATTCATTGAAAAGTTGAGCTGTCAACTTCTTCGCTTGGCAACACTGAAACGGCCACAAACATGGCCAAAGCGCCACGGGCAATGGCGCGGCTTATTCCACTGCGGCCGCACGCCGCGAAGAAAAAAAAATAACACCGGCGTGCGTCGTCTGCCCTGTTTCAGCCCGATTCTCAACGGTGGTGTCAACAGAGTTGGTATTAATCGCACTTACATTGAAGTCGAGGCATTACTTTGCGTTCGGCGGGCTTGAGCCAGCTAGAGCTTGGAATGTCCAATCTATATCATGTGATTAGCACGGACAAGTACCGCCATCCCGCGGAGCCCAACGTAACCAGTGACGGCGCATTCACATGGTTGCCTGCATGCGTGCCTTGCTATTGAATACAGGTTATACGCATGCGCAGGGAGTTTCAGGGAGTTAGCAGTAAAGGGAGAGAGTGTGGCTGGGTTATCTTTGTGGCACAGATCAAGAGATAACGGCGGGAAGGGCGTGCTGCGGTGCAGGTGGAGCAGCCAATGGCAGGTACAGCCACGATCAAAAGTTTACGGACCAGGAAAATGGCAATTTTAGGTTATTTCTCTTCCGGTAGCAGCCCGACAAACTGCCGTGCGCATGTGAGAAGTCGTATAGTTACGGAAGGGATGAAAAATACGGCACATAGTACGCTGGGCCGCCGCGCGGAAGAGAAATAACCCAAAATTGCTGCTTTCGTGGTCAGTAATCTTTCGCTTTTGGGCGCACTTCGAAATGGGAAGGGCATGCGTCGTACGTAAAACACCGGCCGTACCTCACAGCTTCGCTTGGGCGTGGGCGTGGGCGCATTTTTCGTGGGCGCATTTTTCCGATTTCTCCTGTGAAGCTGTTCGTAAACGAATTAAACGTATATAGTGCGTACTATCGGAAACGTATGAAAGTAATATTGGCCTTTACGGCGCGCGGAAGTCCAGGCCAAAGAGCTCCAGGTGTAGTGAATGATCTGTTAGTGGGCAACATATAACGACATGGATATGAATGAATGAATGAATGAATGAATGAATGAGATATTTATTTAACGACAGGTGCTGCTGTTAGGGCACCTGAAGTAGATAAAAAATCATCTGTATTTGGGTGTAGAAGGCCCTCGGTATAAACTGTTATAATGGTCCTGAAAAGCGTTTTGAGCACACTAAATGAATTAGCGCGATCGTTAAGTTGGGTGGTCAGCGTCATCCGTGGCAAGTATACCATTTTTACGTGCAGCGGAAAGCTCACACTTTACTCGCAAATTTTGTTCCGCGTTCACACCCTTTCCTGCGTGTTTTGGGCTCCGCCATCTTCCCGCACGTAGGCCATCGATTCTCCCATGTGCGTCACGGAGAAGAAGCGTATTAGGCTACAGGGTAAAGCTTCGCATTGACTCAGTATAATACCAGAGTCCTTCAATGCTTCAATACTCATAGGGAATTCTTCTAACTTCTTTTTTCGTAACCAGACGCAGCGCTGGCTCCCTCCTTCTCCCTGTACAAGCCTGCCGTACCTCCGTGCTGTGTTTGCTGTGTTATGAGCTTTTCCGGAACTCATGCGTGCTACTGCGGTCTTCACCGTTTGCAGGCGGCAAGCTGTACGACACGTACAACACTCAGCTGATGTCGGTCGTCATGATGGCGCTGGCATCCATATCGGTGCTCATGATACCGCTAAGCGGAATCCTGTGGGTCGCGCACGTCATGGCCTTCATCGGGGGCATCAGCTTCGGAGCTTTCGACACCGGTGAGCATCGTGGCGAACACGCGGGCTACGCAGAGGGTGTCAATCTGGCGACGCCGCCGCCGCATGTGACGGATTTCAACATACCCGTTCAATTCGCCCCCCGCTGCGGTGGGTCAGTGGCTAAGGCGTTGTGCTGCTGAGCGCAAGAACGCGGGTTCGATTCCCGGCCGCGGCGGCCGCTTTTCTGATGTAGGCGAAAAGCAAAAACGCCCATGTGTACCAGATTTCGGCGCACGTTAAAGATCCCCGGGTAGTCAAAATTAACCCGGGGCCCTCGACTACGGCGCGCCTCATCGCCTGCGTTGCGTCGGTGCGTTAAACCCTACAACGAATCAATCAATCAACCATTCAATTTGCTTCGTCGGTGCAAAATAATTGTCCGCGCATCTGATTGCTTCGCGGCAAAAGTCGTCGAAATACGATAGACATCTGCCCCCCTTCCCTACAACGTATGACACTCCCCTGTCCCCCCTCTCACCCCTTGCGTTCTTCCCCTCTCCGCTCGCCCCTACCACGGTGAAGTAAACTCAGGTTTGCGCAATTCAATTCAATTTTCCCGCGTTCCCACTGCTCGCGCGCCGTCTGGTGAAAACTTTTCGTTTCTGCTGTGCTTGGAGCAGCTCGTGCCAGCCTCTTTTGTTTAAGGGGGACTTACCGGATCACATTCCTATGGGACTTCTGAAACCACGACCCACGGACTTCAAAAACATCCTGTACAAAAACCAAAACCTTTAGAAACCCATAGAAATGTTTCTAACAGACTAGTTTGCTTCTTTTTGAAATATATCGCTTCTTTAATGAAATACAAAATAATCAAGAAATGCATTTTTGTTTATCTAGCTTACACTAGATAGCGCCAGATGTGTAATAGCGAGATTTTTATGTTTTTATTTCAGTACAGAAGGGACATATTTCTATAGTAAGCAAACAAAGCCGTTGTGAACACTTATTTGTACTTGTAAAACTTTTCGTATTGGTGCCCGATCGTTCTTAACCTGTGGGCGATGAAGTACTAAGTCCAATACGAGTGCTAACAGGTGAGTTCCCCTTAAGTGTTGGCTTTTATCCCCCCCGTTTTGTTTCTTGTTTTTTTCATTTCCGATAATAAAAACTAACATAACGTGTATTCTGAATAAAAAAAAACACTGGGACCCCCGATGATGTACTCTAATTTTACCTCAAATATGGCTAAGGTTTTCATTCCCCTGAATAATGGGGACGTGTATGTACGGTCCATGGGAGAAGTTTTAGTAGTCTGGTACTCTCTTTCCCACATATTTTGTGTTCAAGCATACTTTCCGTGTTTGGTCGAGCGCTTCAGTCGAGGTGTCGACAGAGAGACCAAAATTTTGGTGTTAGGGTAAACCGATGAAAACCATTGTCCTCGAGAAATATTGTTTCTTAATATTAGCGAATCAGGATACATGGGGAACTCGCCATTAAGTAGCTAAGCCATCAAGTGGCTTTACATAGTAACTCATGGTAGCCACCAGCACGTGGCATGCGTAGCGCTAAAGCAGGCCGTGGCATGTCAATTTTATTACCCGGCGGCAACACTGGAGTGTGTACGTACAAAGCCGCGAGGTAGATTTTCAAGATTTTCAAGATTCTCCAGATTTCCACTTGAGTAGTTATTTAAAAAGCGCGACTGCCAATTAAGTTTTGTTATTTTTCAAATTACTCCACTTTAAGAGCACTTGACGACACAAATATCTAAACAGAGTTTTAAAGACGGTAGTCTTTCTTGGGATACTCAAGCGCGAACATTTTGGTCTGTCTTCTGTCTGTATGTATGACTGGCGATCTGACCTTCAATTCAGCCGGCTAGCCAAAAGTTAAAATGAATTCTTTAGTGAGGCGTTTGCATAGGCAAAACATTTTATATCTAGTAAATCTAGAAATATCCCCCATGTTTGTCAACATTGTTCAGGAAAAAAATGGCCGCGTATCTGCTCATTTCGGTGCAAATTTCGACGAAAGACGATAGTCGACTGGCGCCTCTCCCAAGTAGATGCCTCCCTTCTCTTTCCCGCTCACCTCTCCCCCTGTTCATCTCCCGTCTCGTTCCTCCCAATGTAACACGCTAGAGGTTTGCTCAGGTCAATTTAAATTTACCGCGTTCTACTGCTCCAAGTCGGGTGGCTCGATGCCAGCGCTGCCGTACGGCGTAGACGCGCGGGATTCGAGGCACCCTACTCAAACGTTTATGGAACCACGTTTCCCTACTCCACGAGTGTTCCAAGCGGAACGTAAAACCTATCTAGTGGAACCTTTCGTTACTGTTGTCGTTTGATTTCCTGAAATGCCGCCACGAGTTGTAGTAGCGCGGGCAACAGCAGGCGACGGAGTGAATTTTTTTTTGCTGCAGTTGATTTAATATTCATTTGCTATCGCAAAAACCAAACATCCATGAATTAATAAAGGAACACTGCAAATTGATTTTCTGCCTTACACTTGCGTAATGTCTTGTTCTTTTTCAACAATGTTGACAAGTATGAACATTGACACCGGACTTAGACGTTTAGATTTGGCTCTGGGTATATAAGACTACTGCGCAGCTTCTGTTTCACTTTGGCCGGAAGGCGGAATAGAGTCACAGACAGACAGACACACAGACATACAGACATACCAAAATTTCTGCGCTTAAGTATCCCAAGAAAGACTATCGTGTTCAAAAGATAATATTTGAATTTTCGGAGGAGAAACGCCATTACATAACTAGAGTTTGCAGTATCGTTTTAATTAAAAGTAGATGTGTACTAGATTTTTGCGAGAGTGAATAAAAAAAAAACGCGCTGGAAGCAATGCTTTAACCACGAAATAAAAACGAGCTGGCGTCCAACCCGAGCCTCGCGCTCGTGACTCCAGCGGTAGCTCCCAAAAGTGCCAACAGATGGCGTGCCAGCAGTGCAAACGCGGCAAAATCAAACTCCGCAAACCTGAAATGGGTGGACCGAGACAGGAGGGAAACATATTAAGAGATGGGCGGATGATGCAGGAAAGGCAGTTACGTGGCAGCGGCGACAGAAGACTATCGTCTTTCGACGACATTTGCAGCGACGCAAGCAGATGCGCGGCCAATTTTTTCTGGGTGCAGTACATCGTTCACTTTTGGCACACACGAGAAGCTGCAGGTTCTCCAGGCACATGTTTTCAGAAAACACGCGTCTGCGCCTCCTTGTGCCGATAATAACCATATGCCACGTATTTGCCTGAGAAAGTGATATCGTTTAGAACATGTAATTTTGGCACCCAATAACGTCAGTTTTGCGTGGTGTTGCATGAGCCACGAACAGTGAATCACTCATCATCATCATCATCATCAACAACAACAACAACAGCAACAACAACAACGGCCTACTCAGGCCCACTGAAGGGCGAAGGCCTCTCCCATTGTCTTCCAACCGCCCCTGACCTGACCCACTGGTGTCTATTGTTGGCACCGAATTTCTGCATTTCATCCCTCCATCGTGTTTTTGGCCGCCCCCTTCTTCTAGGCCCGTCTCTTGGTAGCCACTCTGTTACTCTAATTGTCCATAAGTCAGCAAACTTTATTGATGTGAGGGAGGAAGGGGAAGGCAGGGCTAGAGAGGGGAGTGGAGCCCTATTTTCAGGACCTCAGTTTCAGCTGCCTTGAAATTCACTCTTCGGATCGGCAATCGCTGAGTCTTGATGGCGGAGTTGGCCAGGGCTGCCTCCCATGTCCCTAGTAACGTCTGGAATCTAGGACATCTGTCTCTCGATAATCACTTGGATTCCAGGACTATAGGGAACCACTCCTACTTTATCGCTCATTAAAGTTTCATGCTACTACTACTACTACTAGTGGGTTGATTTCTTAGAAGTTCTCTGGGGGGCATACAATGGGACATCCTCAGAATGTGTTGGAAGAGATTTGCTACCTATCGCATTTCATGCGGAAGAGATTTGCTGTCTGTGGCATTTCATGTTCGTGTATGGTGTTCGTGAACACTAAGCAAGCTTATAGATTTGTGTATGAAGGTGTTTGAATTTTCCTTAGTGTTTGACTTTCGTAGGTATTTAGGTGTTTGTGTGGTGGGGGCAACTTCTGTCTGCTGGGACGAAGCTTGGTGAGGCGTTCCTGGAGGGTTCCAGGAGGGGGAAGACTGTACGAGTGCTCGGATTTGGCGCGGAGCGTTAGGAACCTCGCTACCTCATCGGTCATCTCGTTTTCGCCTAGTTCCTCGAAACAGGGGCACCAGATGATGGTGCGTTTGTGCTTCAGGGTTGGAGGGAGAATCGTCTGCGCGAACTTGGGGACACTGCCTGCCACTAAGTTTAAGATGGTTCTTTTCGAGTCCGCGAAGTTGTTCAAAGATTTTTCGTTGTTGTCACCCCATCTTAGGGCTAGAAGGACGGCGCTAGTCTGCGCTTCATTCGTGTCCAAGTCTTCGATGGTTATGTAGTCTATTAGTTCGCCTAGGTGGTCCACCGCTAGTTTTGTTGAGTTCCAGTTTGCGCCTGTGCTTGTATTCGTCTAGACTCTGTTTCTCTGCTGTTGGAGGGTTTTCCTGAGGTACTTCATTATGGCGACCCTTCTGTCCTTGGGGAGGATGGGGTGCATGTTCTTGGGTAGGTTCTATGGGATCAGGCTTTTGCGTTGAGTTAAGGTCATGTTCGTCATCCAGCCTTCCTTGATTCTTGTGGTGCTCCCATTCGGCGCAAGGTGGCTCTTCCTGCTAAGTCTTTTTTGGCAGCTAGTACAGCTTCTCTTAGCTCTTGCACCGTATTAAGATGTCCAGGGCTGATAGTTAGTCATTTGATATATAGAGAGGGAAACCTGATGGTGCCTTGCATGCCGTTTTTTTTTTTGTTGGCCTCTATGATTTATTCTTGGGTTTTCATGGTGATTTGGAAAGGAAGACTACATGTGGCTCAGCTGATTATGAGTGCCTGGACAAGTCCGAGTGTCCCTTTTCGCTCACGTCGCTTCTGGGTCTTGTCATTCTTCTTGTGATCCAGAAAAGTTTTGTTGTCGTGTTCTTGAGCTTCTCCATCGCTGCATACATATGGTTATTACTGTGCACTGTCATTCTTGGTATTTTTATGCTTTTTTCGGAGATGGTCTTTGTTCCAATTTGGGTTTGGGAAGGCAGTTGTTTCGTTGGGTAGATTCGGATGTCCTCGAGTTTCTGTGAGTGTGCGGGGCCGTTCTCTCTTGCCTTTTCCACTACTACGTTTGTGGCGTCTTGCAGTTTCCTTTGCTGCCGTAGGTTTCCTATGGAGGCCCATAGCGTAATATCATCTGCGTAGATGACGTTCCCTACGCCCGTGAATTTGTTAGGGCTTCCCTATACAGTCGAGCCTCGTTATAGCGAAGTAGTATAGGGACGGTGATTTAGTTCGTTATATCCTATACTCGTTGTAGCTGTAGAGCTAAAAATGGGTTCGAACCAATCGGTAATCTGGCTCCTGAAAATCCTTGATACCAAAACGCAATATTTTGATCTTCGAACGTGCTATAAACAATGTAGCCGTTATCTTTCTTCTAGCGGGCGGCATTTCAAGCTCAATGAACCAGAACATGAAACGGGAAATTACAACAAAATCAAGCTCATTTGACAAAACAGGCCTGCGTTCCTATTTTTTCGCGTAAGGATGTGATCTTTGTCTGGTGGCTATTCACAGCACTGAGCAGAGTGAAGTTTCCGCAGTGCCCACAAACAAAGGGGACTTTTTTTCTACTTCTGCAGTTTTGGACGCTGGGCGTTTTGCCAAGTGGCTTCTCAGCGTACTGCTTAAATATTTCTTTGTTATATCCGATAGTGCGCTGGCCTCACAGTTTCACTTTCGTTATAAAAAGAATAAGGGTCATTGGAATGAAGCGTGGCCTACCAAAGTTCGTATTTAGTTCGCTAAAGCCGATAATTGGCTATATCAGTGTTCGTTATAACGAAGTTCAACTGTATTTTGATCATCGTAATGTTGAATAACACGGGGGAGATGACGAATCCTTGCGGGGTGCCTTTGTTTGGCATTCGGAATCAGTCATATCTCAGGTTTTCCATTCCTACGGTTGCTGTTCGGTGAAACAGGAAGGCTGAACAACATAGGCAGCAAGAACGGATCTACAACTTCACCAGACCCATGCACGAACGGTAACGTTATATCTTAGAGTTGTATGCCATGAGCGCTACATACGATAATGATGAGCATGATGACGAGAATTGTGATGATAAGGGTTGTGGTAGTGGTGGTGATTAATGTTTTGCTTTTTTATCGGAGCAGTAGTGTAATCAACCTTACAGGTGACGCCGGTGCGTCTCACCTCACCTTCCTGAAATAAAAAAAAATCTTATTGTACGTGTTTTTGTACTTTTAAATTCTTAATACGTTTTATACCGCCACCGATTCCGCTTCCCCTTTCATGGTTTGCGGCAACTCAAATCGTAGTGCGGGAATGCGCACGGAAAAGCGGCACATGCTTTTCACGCTTTTCGCATTAATAAGCAACCGATGTTGCCATTGGTATATTTGCATTCACTGCAATGTAATCTAGTGTTAGAGGACAACTATTTTCTACGCTTTAGTGTCCCTTTAACCGCGGCAGCTTACTACTTCCGCGCTCAACACAGCCCTCGAAGGACAAGTCAGCGCGATGGACAAGATACGAAAGAAAAATAAACAAAACGAGAGCTCGTCTTCTTTATTCTTCCTTGGTGTGATCTCTTGCGCGCTAAATTTATACTATATACTTACCAACTTACCCAGCCAGCCAGCTCACTGAAGTTCGCTACAAAATTTCATTCAATATTTCATGACTGCAGTCACATATAAAGGTGATGTGGCCGGGATTGCGACGAGAGTGCCACGTCGTTTAGCACAGCTGTTTGTTTACAGAGATACAAAATGCTACGACTCGTACGCAACAGCAGCACATCCTTGTTTTTCGTGCAGTGCACTTTGTGATTCGCTAATGACATCCTTCTTTTCTCGCCAAAACGTCGAGCGTGCATCCTTGCCAGGGGCGATTATTGATCTGTACGTAACCGAATGCTCGACACAAACCACCTTCTTTTCAAATAATAACCAAATGCAGGATATAGGGTTACTGAGAAATCAATATGCTTGGTGTGTCGTTCCATATGTCACCGAATGCTTGTTTGATATACTGACTTTCACTACGCAGATCCAAACGTGCTTCAATTTTCTGATAAACGAACGTGCTCGGTTAAAAAAGTAACTCCCATTCTTCAGTTTGGTCATTTAATTTGCCTATATTCCTTTAAAGACGTTTACCTAACGTTAATAAGGCTTGAAATGTCCCCTCGCAGGCGCTAACGTGTGGATCATCAAGCTGTGGCCCGAAAACAGCAGTCCCGCGTTGCAAGTCTTCCACCTGGCATTTGGCGTCGGCTGTCTCGTGGCCCCTCTGATCGCCGAACCGTTCCTGTCCAAGGTGGCGAGCGTGACGTCCTTCAACGAGACGCAGAACCTGACGGAGTACCTCACCTCAAATGAAACCAGTTACACCACTTTAGAGCCTCTAGAACTGCTGAACCAAACCTCACCCGAATACGGCACTACTACTGTCCACTACGCGTTCGGAATGGTCAGCGCCTTCCACCTCATCCTCGTCGTCTCAATGCTCGTGCTCTACTTCATCGACAAGGCCGACTTCAAGCCGGGGAAGTCTAACGACGAGGCTGGCTCCGACAAAAAGGTCGAAGATGTGCGCTTTACCAGGATCGTTGTGGCGTTGCTGAGCGCCTACGTGTGCGTGTACGTCGCGCTGGAGTGCACTTGCTCCCAGATGCTAACGGCGTACGCTGTCAAAAGTGACCTCCACTTCTCCAAGTCTTCGGCATCTCGCGTGGCGGCTGTCTATTTCTTCTGCTTCGCGGGAAGTCGCCTCGCCGCAGCGCTGATGACCATCAAAGTGTCCTCGTTCCAGATATTAGTCGGGGCGCACGTCATACTTGCCGTGGCAGCCGTCATGCTCGTCATCTGGGGCTCCACGAGCTCCAGCGTGCTTTGGGCCGGCAGCGCTTTAAACGGCATTGGTCAGGGCCCCGTGTACGCGGCGGCGGTCGCCTGGACTGTCGACTACATCGTCATGAGCAACAAAATGATGTCGATAGTCATAGTCACTGCGGGAATTGGCGCCCTGTCACCACCGCTTCTTGTAGGACTGTTCCTTGACCGCTATCCGAACCTTTTTCTCTACGTGTGTTTCGGGGCGCTCTTACTCTGTGTGGCGTTTTTCGTCGGCATGTATTTTTACGTAAGGAGGAGGCCACTGCTCAGTGCGAGCAAGGAGGTGTGCGCGAACAGAACCGGTGACAAGGCCCGCGACATGTCTTCTTTTTAGCGTTCAGCTACGCGACCGGCTCCATTCATTAGGTGATATCCTCGTGAGAAAAAAAAGAGAACATCTTCGTTTGTCACTCAATAAAATTTGAATTGAAGATCCCGCGTGGATATTAAAAAAAATGTGTGAAAATGTCGTCCCTCTCGTTTGCACAGTAAGGCCCGGCCCGATGAGCGCGCCTTGCTCCGCATTCAGCAGTCCGCAACACGGCGTGCCTCTCCAGCGTCTCGTTGACAGTGCAAACAAATCTGTGCACTGTAACCATCTCAGAGCTACCACTTCATAACCCACGGACTTGAAAACAATCGTGCGCAAATACAAATAGCTTTACAAATACATTGCAATGTTCAGAACGGCCTAGTTTCCTCACCTTAGAGATTTGTCCCTTCTGTACTAAAATAAGGAACTAAAACTCTTGGTTGCTAGACAGCTAGCGCCATCTAGTAAAAAGTGGCGAAACCAAAACGCGTTTCTTGTTTATTTTTTATCTCAGTAAAGAAGTGAAATATTTCTAAAAGTTGTTAACTGAGCTGTGAGGAACATTTATATGAATTCGTAAAACCTTTCGTATTGGTACACGATGCTTTTTGGTACACGACTGGTGCACGATTGGTACACGGTGGGTCATGAATTAGTAAGTACCACAGGAATGTGGTCACGTGAGTCCTCCTTAAGTAGCGGCACTTGCTGCCTGTCGCTCCTTTTTTAAAGTGAAAGCTTTCATAGTGGAAATGATGGCGTTCTGTCCAAAAAACTAATACATTCTCCCATAGACAGGTTGGTCGACCGAAAAGCACTGATAAGATCTCTGAACACACGGCGCGTGCGTAAAACCGGGCTTCTATTGTGTCAAAACAATTACTCGAAAATCGCGAAAAAAGGGACAGTTTGAGGTCAGACTCAATCATTAAGAAGGAGAACAATTATATACACTTTTCTCATAAACCACGTATCGGTATGCATTTAGATCGTTTGTAGATGTCCTTACTTAGGCGGCGAAAAATCGTCGCATGGGTTCGTCTTGCGTGTGTGATTTGGGTCTTTGAAGGTTTTACGACCGACTAGACGCACTCAGCGAAGGTTGGACGCGCTTTCAGCTTCCGCGCTTCTCCCGACTTTCTTGAGGAAGGGATCGCCATTTCGTCACCGTTACTTCCGTTCCTTCCTCTTTAGCCTCCCTGCAGTGACTCAGAGCTCCACATTACAAAGAGGTCGCGGGAGGCGAGGGCCCGTCGAGACGCTGTGCGACCGGCGCATCAGCAGAGGCAGGTGGCGAGCAGCGCTACCACTTGAAGCCTCCCTAACAACGTAGGCCGCGGAGCGAAGGCAACGCTACCGCAGCAACGTGATCTTTTGTTCGCTGTTCCGCAACTCAGGGAGCAGATCGACGGCGAAAACTGTTGCAGACATAGACCATCTGTTGCTTCCGCAATAGCATTAATCCGGGCAAAGACGCGCAAACCACTTTTTCGTGGCGAGACACTCTCAAAGCGTAGAAATAACGGCACCTTGTCTTGAAAGAAATCTGGAAGGCGCCAATGTTAATGGAGGACTGCACAACATGCGCATCGCGTATTATCGTCGCGCCTGCGGTAGGTTATATGGGCCAGTCACTCGGCCTTCTTCGAATCAATCAATCAATCAATCAATCAATCAATCAATCAATCAATCAATCAATCAATCAATCAATCAATCAATCAATCAATCAATCAATCAATCAATCAATCAATCAATCAAAACACACAAGCAAGCAAGCAAGCAAACAAACAAACAAGCAGAACTCAATGACCTTCCACTCTGTGAAGAAGGAGGACCAGCAAAGCTGTGGTGCCGAGCCTCAACGTGAGCGGTAGCATGCTTTTACCGGGTCGAAGCAAAGCACGTTTGTTTGAATTTGCGAATAGAATACCTCCTGGTTAATTACCTGAATGAAACTTTCTCGAAATAGAGTTTTATTTCAGTGGGTAAACGTGGAGCTGTCCGTTTACCTCCCGTAGAAGCCCATATATTCACCGCAAACGAGAATTTCGCAATATTTACAACTTCACGGTGGACTTCCTTTGAAAAATAAAACTCGACGTAATGTTAGAGTCGTCTTAGCTGCTAATTCTCATATAATTGTTTCCGGATAGCAAATAAAACAAGAGTTTGAGCCACTTTCTGTAATGATAGTCCCTCCGGAGATGGACGTGCTTTCCTGTGAAACACTTAATGCGGGAAAGCCATCTTAAAAAACCAAGCTTAGCACGATTTCGTAAAGTCGGCTTCACCTCTAAGCACAAGTGCATAGCTGAAAAGACATTTTTTTTTATGGAAACATAAGCCATCAAGTCGTAGGGCCGACGAAGGCCCTAGGACTTTTCTTTAAATTGTTTATGACTTTTTCCTTACGGTGAAGGTTCGGTGCAGTTTTATGATATCGGGGATTTGAGTGGGCACCGCAGGGTGGCGCTACGCTAACGTGTGATTTTTGCCTACATCTCTCTGTTGCCGGAGGCGATCTGTTAGGTCCTAGCTATAGAGAGAGCGTGTTGAAAAAAAAAATGGCGCCAGTGCTGTGAGTGCTACTTGAGAGCCTTGTGCGGGGGGAGGCAAGAGAAGCTCTCTCTACATCCAATGAAAATAGCGTTACATGGCAAGGCAATGGTACTATTACATCAATGGGGCGTTTAATTCACACGGAAGAAGCTAACCTCAGGCATGAAAAAAAGATTACTCTGCTTTGTGAACGACATGTTTGAAAACTGTGCTACTAAGGATGTCTATATGACGCATGTTTTTTTTTTTTTTTTTAATTCGCAAGCATTTCTTGAGGAGACTACGAGGAAACCCGCGTGCGTGTCTGCAACTCTTTCTGTGCAACGCTTTCATGGCACCAGAAAACGCAAATAATAAAAGTCCCGCCTTCATATATTCATGTAATACTGTCTATATTTCTCTAAAGGAATGTCTCACCTGCAGGACAGTTCCGATAAGTACTGAAGCCGACTTTCAAGGGGATCACTGTGGATCGTTTTAAGTGCGAATGCACTTCTTAAGCGACCCTGAATCACGCGTCCACCGCCGTCCGTCCGTCCGCACCACATACCCACTTAGGGCGATTGGCCAAGAAGAGTTCCTAATTTCTTTAGCACATACCCACTTAGGGCGATTGGCCAAGTAATCTGAATAACGCGTCCACCGCCGTCCGTCCGTCCGCACCACATACCCACTTAGGGCGATTGGCCAAGAAGAGTTCCTAATTTCTTGAGCACATACCCACTTAGGGCGATTGGCCAAGAATCGGGCGTGAGAAGGGCTAATGCACCCGCTTAAAGGAGTACTGACACGAAATTTCAAAGCTGAGATCCGCTCTAGCAATCAAGTACAACGACAACACAAATAGGTGTCTGTGAATAAATGCATCTTTCTTTCTTTGTAGTTGTGTGTGTGTGTGTGATCTCTCTTTCGCGAACATTACCGAACCGCGCAAATTCAACTCCTGCATTCGCACTTTCACATTCTTCCCCTCGGGGAAATGCGGGGAAATTTTTTAGTGTTGCATGCGGTATTACGAGAAAAAAAAATTAGTAGAAGCTTAAGCTAGAGTTTTCATACTTTGACAACAGATTCCCATATTGCCCCTGAAGATACATCTTTTTAGCAATACAATCACATGATGTAGCAAAGTCGCCTTGGTGTATATTGCACCTTACGGGTATATGGGGTCTAATGGAGGTATTTAATAAAATGCCCCAGCGCCTTCCTTATTTTACATTAGACTGCTTTTATTGTCCCTAAGAATGTATTCTCAGCAATACATTTGTTTATAGCAGGGAAGCGGCTTTAAAGTGACTCGGCATGTAGAATACAGGCTTTCGCATTTATCCGACAACTCCCATTGAGGTAGGAAGGGAGTTCCTGTAATGGTTTTTCGTATTTTAGGAATAACAGAAGAACGAGAGTGTGAAATGAATTCAAGAAATGTTTGGTCGCAGAAAAAAGCCCCTTATGAACCACATGCGACCCCCCCCCCCCCTTCCTTCCCTGTCCCCCACCTCGCCTGCCTAGGGAGATCCGTCACAAAGCTTCAGAAACTCTGGAAGCGGCAATAAAAAGCGACCAGAACCACCTGTTGTCACGGGTTTCTGTACGGTCCGCCACGAGGTTTTCAGGGGCGCCTCTGTTGGCAGCGCCCATGGCCTGTGATGTACAACGTTGGGGACACTTACGGGCGCAGGTACGTTTACTTAAACCAGCAGAAGATAGCATCACATTCGTTTTATCATAGGGTAAGCAGGTGCTTTTGCTCTTGTACGCACGTACGTACGTACACCCAAGAGCAAAAGATTACGGGCCACGAAAGCAGCAATTTCGGGTTATTTCTCTGCCGCGCGGCAGCCCTGGGTACTTTGTGCCGTATTTTTCATTACTTCAGTAACTATACCACGTTACCACATCTCACATGCACGCGGCAGTCTGTCGGGCTACTACCGGAAGAAAAATAACCTAAAATTGCCATTTTCCTGGTCCGCAAACTTTTGATCGTGGCTGTACGTACGTACGTCACGGCATCCCAATCATCATCAGGACCTACTTCCGGTGGGTCAATCCGATTTTTTCCCGAAGTGTATCATCAGTACCTCTGGCAGCTAGGTAGCACGCGGCAACATGATGCGATATCCTTAAGTGCGATATAGAGGATTACGGAAGCCGAAATGCCTCCTCGCAACGCATATCAGAGAAAGAGAAAGCGGCCTCCGCCGATGGCCTCTCGGAGCCGAAAGGGAGACGTCTTTCCGGCGCACCGGTGGCGACAGAAGGTGTGGCTATGTATGGACGTGCGGTAATCGTCGGGCGCCTAATGACGGCAATAAGGAGTTCTTATCGTACAGAGCTGAGATGATCGCAGGGCCACCGTTCTGCTTAAGGCGACCGGAGTGGGAGATAGAGATGTTCAAACCGCCTTCTGCGAAACCTTATCTTGACATCTTGTTCGCACCCGGGTTACGGGCGGATAACGTGAGAGGGGCCATTGGGTGATTGCGGAGTAACGAGCCAGATGCGAAAGGAGTAGGCTCCCACGCTACTCAAGAACACCTTCGTTCCGGCAAGAATCGCGCTGCTGTGACGAGGATGTTGTCTCCAAGAGCCGAGCTATGGCTCAAATTGGGCCGAACGTGCAACCTCTGCTTCGGTATCCTAGGATTGGTAAGCGCAAATCCTTTACGATTCGTCTAGACACAGAGAAAGTAACGTTTACAGTCGAACGCCGCTACAACGAACGCTTCTACTACCAAATAGCCTGTACAACGAAGCATGCAAAATGGCCTAGCCAGATTCCTACGTTTTCTGTGTGTTGTGAACGTCCCTACAGCGAAGGGGTGACGTTCTACTACATCGTGGAGGTCATCACAAAGAAAAGGGACGCCAGAAAGGATCAGACGAGCAGTGAGGAAGAACTTGCTGAGGAGCCAAGCGTTATGGCTACCCGCGAAATGGTAGCGGCATTTGACGTGCTGCAGATACATACCTCGCCACTCCCTGACCTCGCGCCGATCACGCCGTGGACATCGACAGCATTAGGACGGCGGTGGTTGCGGATTCATTACGTCATACTACTGGGCAGGAGAAAATTGTTGACTTTTTTTTCGCCTATTGCAGTTTAAAGCTGATGATTATTTCTCTCGATAGCGTGCTTATCTGATTTATAAGGGGTGAATGAAATGCGCGACACACAGCAAAGTGGCAAGCAAAGCGAGCAGTTATCGTGGTCCCTCGCGCTTTGTTATACAGGTGTTTGTATACAAAAACGAGTCCAAAGATACGTAAGCACTTCTTAAGGGGCCTGTATGAAAAAGCATTAATTTGTGGCACGCAATGCCCCAAATTAATCCTTTTAAGGCTAATTGATGCAACTTAATGCAAATTAATGCTAATTAATGCCACACGTTCCTAATTCCCATTGTGTATGAATAAGCATTTGTGAAAGCCACCCCCAACCAGAGACGGCAAAAAAGAGTTGCGTCAGACCATGGGAGGCTTAGTGGAAGGGGACGTTGCAGGTGCGGGTCAACGGCAGCAATGCGTGCACATGTGAATTCTTCTGGAGACCATTGGGAGATTGCTGTTTACCGGGCAAGTATGCGGAGGGCCCTAGCTGCGTCCGTCCTAGACAGTGGAATGAGTACAGTCGTCGCTGTTTGATGCGCCAACCGGGCGGAAGAGTCCGCACTTTGGTTGCCGACAATGCCGCAGTGGCTGGGAAGCCACTGCAGGGTGACATCATGACACACCTGGGTAGCACGGTCCACGGTAGTGGTGGTGGAAGTAGTTGTTGCACTAGTGGAGGATCCGCTTGCGTAGAGGCGTACGATAGAGAATGGCCAACCTTCTTTGAAAACCTCCGGCGTCGAGACCAGTGACGCCGCCGCTGTCGTTACGAGGGTATTCTTGGCGCCCAGGCATTTTTGCCAACGGGGATGAAACCGTTGGGAGGTAGAGGTATACAGCTTTTCTGCAAAGCCTTTTGTCTTTGGAACAAGAAGCTCTCTAGCGCGAGGCGTAAATGAGTGTCCCGGTGTTTTTTTTTAGCCCGCGTTACGCTCTAGCGTGAGGTGTAAGTGAGTTTCGGTGTTTTAGTACCGTGACTACATGAGACGACGATTACGACGATGACGACAGGAGACGCCAACAGCCCCAGTGCCTAAGGGCTTCGGCCCTAAATGTAATGACTTTCAATCCACTTTCTTTCCCTGCCCCCGTGACGTCACAGGGACTGGGTAGTGTGTGCAATTGGTGACGGCCGACAAAAGCCTCCACCAATAAATGATGTCGTCAGGCTGAAATCGAGCCTTTCGTTGCGTTTTTGTTACTTCCCCAATGACCACCCTGCTGAAGTTTTCTAGCGGGGAATTCGAACGGTTTTTCATATTTGGTATATTTTTAAATGCAGAGCATTTGAGTAACTCACGATGTCACCCGCGTTGGCGTCCGTAGTCCGCACCGTACCCCTCCCTATTATATATAAAAAAAAGTACCATCAGGCGCCAGGTTTCGATCCCTCGACCCTGCGGGCGGAACGCAATGTACATGGTGCTTAACCCACTGCGCCACAAAGCCGACACAGATTGGGAGGCTACGGACGCGCCTTATATCCTTGACTCATTCAAATTACTGCTGACGAGCGCTCTCTCGTCAGCAGTTGCCACAAGTGCAACAACATTAACGTAACGCAAACTACTTAACGTCGTGCGCCCCCGGAAATGCTCTGCATTTGATCGTGCCCCTCGCGAGGGGGATGTTGACGCTACCTCTTGCAGAGATTGAGTGCAACCACCGAGAAGAAGGTCCCACGAGCGGCGCGCGCGCCGTGGACTGGTGGCGCCATCTGTCAGACGCGACGCGAACTACTATCAAGGCAGTGCGAAAAACGAACGCGCGAAATACAAACCGGGCTGTTTTTGTGTGCGAAAGCAAGTTCGACGGAGCCGAAATAGAGTTCAACGAGTTATGATAGGCTCATTCGTTCAAATAAACCAAAGGTGTACGTTGTGACGCTGGTCCGTTGAAATCGCTCTCCTGGTGACACCTACGACCACCTGAAAATGTCGCTTTTCTTGTCATTTGGCTAGGCGGGTACGTGATAGCCTACTCCCTAGATTCTAACTTTATGGCGATATTTTTTAGGGCTTCAAGATGTTACAGTTCGAAGTGTTTTTATGAAAGTAAAAAAATGTTTCTGAAAAAGTTTTTGTCAAAGCCCCCTTTTTTACTGCCACCAGCCGCCTAAAGCGGCCGTCTTATTAAAGCAGCAAACACGATAAAAAGGTTTAAGATATAGGCTAACGCAGAACCAGGCAGAAGAACTCGGAAATCTGGTGAGCAAAACACGATGCTGGCTTCAAGCACGTGTGTAGAGCTTGATCACGTGACTGCGGGCTTGCAGGTGGTCATTTGTGTACATGCAGCGAATAGCGGGTCTGGATAGAACCTAATGAATGAATGTATGTATAAAAAATGAAGGAAGGAAGGAAGGAAGGAAGGAAGGAAGGAAGGAAGGAAGGAAGGAAGGAAGGAAGGAAGGAAGGAAGGAAGGAAGGAAGGAAGGAAGGAAGGAAGGGGACAGTACAGGAGAGGCAGGGAGGTTATCCAGGGCAACTTTACACATGTGGATAGGGATACGAGAATTGAGAGGGAAATGGAGGACAGCGAGATATGTTAAAAGAGAGAAAATTAGGGATAACATCAGAAAAAAGACGTGGGAATGGTAAGTACAAGGACAGTACAGAACATACACAAAACAAAACAAAAAAAAGAACATGCCCGAAACTAAGGCGGCAAAATGACGAAATGGGTGAACAAAGGACGCTGGACGCTTTTAACATTCTACAGGCGTTCAGATAAGCCCGTGGTTCTTCTAGAAGAGAATTAAAGCTCTTGTAGCCTTTTGGGAATGTGACGAGCAACGCTTGTGACACAAAATAGCTTGCTGCGTGTGGTGGAGAGCTGCTTCTTCGGCGTTATGAATCGGTCACGATGGCACAACAGGTGTTCAATAATCTCCTTAGTGGCGCGCATATCACAAGCAGGGCATGTCGACAGTGAAAGAGTCAGCCCTAATGGGGACAACACCTAGCCACAAACGACAAACGAAGGTCGACGTACGAGCGTGACACGTTAGTACGTAGGGGGCGCTTAAAATCGGGGTCGAACAAGTTGAGACGAGCGTTTGAGAACAGTGGTGCATTCGACTTAGCGAGAGTGAAACTGCATGAACGGAACAGTTAAAGCAAAGATGGTATTGTTGCTTATGGTAATGGTAACGTATTGCTTGTACTACCGCGAATTGGAGCAGATGAAAAACTCAATCATAGCTTACTAGAATTGTAGTGACAAACAGTGGAACACAAATCCATAAAATTGAAAATTAAGCTTCGTAGAAGGAAACTAATGAAGTGGTTCGAGCTTATTTAAGGAGAGCTGCTATTGTAGTTTATTGCAACTAAACCATGCTATATCAGGACTTTAATAGGAAGAAATCGCGTAGTTTTCGCTTTCCAGATATTATTTTTGTGTTCGCGTGTAATTTGTCATGACTTAGGCGGACTTATGCATTACCGAAGAATCTCTCTCTCTCTCTCTCTCTCTCTCTCTCTCTCTCTCTCTCTCTCTCTCTCTCTCTCTCTCTATCTATCTATCTATCTATCTATCTATCTATCTATCTATCTATCTATCTATCTATCTATCTATCTATCTATCTATCTATCTATCTATCTATCTATCTTTTTCTCTCTCACACACAATGAAAAGGTCCTTTAAAAACAATAAAAACCGAGCCTGTGCTTACTTCCATGCCCTAATCCATTGCGCAGGGCCTCATCCTCGCGCTCACGGGAGTGGCGCTGCTGGACTTGGTGGAGATCTACGAATCGAACATCTCCAGCGTCTCCCACCTCATCACGACCCGATGCGTTGGAGGGCTTCTCGGCTCGCTGCTTGGTATGCCATCTGGTGACAAGTCGGTCTCCCACTTGCCCCAACTCCCGCTGGTGCACCTGATTGCTTACTGCCGGAAAACGTGAATATGTTTCATGAAGTGCAGAATGAGAAGAGCGAAGCGATACGGGAGGGCTATGAATAATATGAGGGGGTGAGGGGGAGGGTGTCACTTGATGGAGTGGGCAGAAATTCCATCGCCTGTCGGCGTCATATGCAAAAAAGAAATATCGTACGGCGTCAATTTTTTGCTGTTGGCTTGGGTAGCGATGACGCGCCTCTTCTGTCTACAGCGCGCCACGGTCCTCACTTTATTTTGCGCAGTTGTGTGGCCTCTTTTTGTCGTAGTTGTTACCCGGATTTTGTTTTAGGGGCGAAGCACCTTAGGGGCTCGGGCTGTCGGCGTCTCACGTCGTCGTCGTCGTTCGTCGTCGTATTCTCATGTCTAAAACACCGGGACACTTGCTTTCCAACGCCTCGCGCTAGAACGTTTCATCTCCATGGGCAAAAACGCGCACTGAAAGAACATACCGGGACACTTGTTTTTCGTTCACGCGTGCTTGCTTTCTTCTTTTTCGCTCCGTGCTCGCTTTAACGTTAAAATTTGCAGATATCCGTTTCGAATTACACTTCTCCTCCGTCTTCGTAATTGGGATGTCGCGTACATCAGCGCGCGCTGTGTGGAAAGAGAGAGACTTACAATCTTTGAATACACTTATACACTGCATGCTTCGGCCCTCCCCAGATGTCACGCTAGTGGAGATGTACATGTTTATTGTAAACCCCAATGGGATGTCTGTTTTTTATTTAATTAAACAAAGTGTTAGAGCCAGGAATGTATTTGTGTTCTGTCTCAGATGGGCTCAAGTCTTTCTTTGTGGGAATAATGTTGACCCGCATGACCCGAACCTTCATGGCTCTTAGCTACAGAACATCTTTGGCCATATATACTTGTGATTTGCTACCTCGAGAGTGGAGGTTGAAGGAGCCATGAAGACAAAAAAAAGTTGGGTTTTTTAAAAAGACGGCTTAGTCCCGATAACAATGATACCAATATCATCGCAATCTTCGAACAAATAACGGAGATATTCAAGAAAACGTGTGAAGCAGTCGCGAACCCTTAGCCAATTTCCTGCAACTTTTCTATGGCGTCACGGATCCTCGTTTGTGCGATTGGCGGCCTCATAACTGACCTGTCGCGACGACACATGACTGGACGTCGGTAATGGGGCCTCTAGTTCCATTTGACCGCATCACTTGAATGCTAACGTGCAGTTAACGCACTGAAAATTATGTTTTATTGTTGGCCCGTATGACGTCATTCTTGCTCATAACACGTAACTGTGGCGCAAAGTTTGAAAGTTTTTAATACTTCTTGCTTTTTTTTTTCGTTAAAAAAACATCTTTCAGGGCTGTAATGGAGCTGAGTGAGATACTGAATCCTAGTTCTTTCAAATTAAACGAAGTTGTATTTTCTCTTCGTGGCTCCTTTAAGAGGCTATAACATTTGAGTCGAACGCAAAGTCACGTCGCAGTTGGGTACGGTAATCGAGCTTCACATCGAAATCATGCACGCACATTCTCGTGTTCGCAGGTGGCAAGTTGTACGACACGTACAACACCCAGCTGATGTCGATACTGATGATGGCACTGGCCTGCGTCTCGGTGCTCATGATACCACTCAGCGGGAGCCTGTGGCTGGCGCACGTCATGATCTTCGTCGGGGGCATGAGCTCCGGCGCATACGACACCGGTGAGAGTGCGGCCGTCCCACGTATACCGTTTGCTGCACAGCCACTCGATTTACTAATTTAATCAGTGCCAGGCATTATTTTTGCCACGTGAAATGTTCATGGTGTAGTAGCTCAACTTTTCGTGTTGACAGCGGTGGTGAATCCTCACCCTTTCACCCTTCACCAATCCACCCGCAGTCCCCTGCAATGTACCTTTCAAATGCAAAGAGGTGTAATGAAGGATTCAGGGAAAAACCACGTTATCGAACCAAGCCACAAGTTACAAACGCTCGACGCTTCTGAATGGTAAATCCCGCAAGGAACGTTATGGCTTTATCCATCCAAAATGTAAACGAGCCTAAATGCAAAGGCATAGAGTCACACAATAGGAATTGCGGTTTAAAGTGATCAGATTTCGACCAAAAGGAATCGCGGAACAGTTGTGCTTTGGAACGCAATAAATATTAGTTGACAAGCGAAAGCAGCCAAACGAGGCCATTTGTGCCTAAGTATGGCACTAGCCGGAAAGTCTCACGTTAGCGCCTAGCAAATTGCGATTTTTTTTTTATGTTTAAATAAAAAAAGAAAAGAACTTTGGACTACCCTTCTAAGAGCTGCAATTCTACGTAGCCCTACAGGACAACCCGAAACAGTTCATAGATTGCGTAGCAATAATAAAAGGAACGGATGATAGGATTTGTTTGGGCGAGTGCAAACATTCCCTTTTCCCCATCAGGACTTATTGCTTATTTCCCTTTAAAATCAATCAATCAATCAATCAATCACTCAATCAATCAATAAATCAATCAATCAATCAATCAATCAATCAATCAATCAATCAATCAATCAATCAATCAATCAATCAATCAATCAATCAATCAATCAATAAGTAAATAAATAAATAAATCAATCAATCAATCAATCAATCTTATTAACTTATTCAACATCATCCGTGGACTCAATCCAGTACATGTGCGCTTAAAGTCGTCTCCGCTTATGCCAAAATACCGCTTACAACAAATTTTCAATAATCCCGCCACTTGGTCAAAACGACGGTTTAGTGCGTCTTCACTTCTTCAAGTCGTTTGCATCAGGCTTCTTAATGCGTCTTGAAATGTTCTACTGCAGGCTCTAACGTGTGGATCATTAAGCTGTGGCCCGAAAACAGCAGCCCCGCGCTGCAAGTGTTTCACCTGGCCTTTGGCGTCGGCTGCCTCGTGGCTCCCCTGATCGCCGAGCCATTCCTGTCCACGGCGGCGAGCGTGACGTCGTTCAACCAGACGTCGAACCTAACGGAGTACCTGACCTCAAATGAAACCGGTTACACCACTTTCGAGCCTCTAGAACTTCTGAACCAAACCACCCCCGAACACGCCCCGAGTACGATCCACTACGCATTCGGAATCGTCAGCGCCTTCCACCTCATCCTCGTCGTCTCAATGCTCGTGCTCTACTTCATCGACAAGGCCGACTTCAAGCCGGACAAGTCTAACGACCAGGCTGGCGCCACCAAGAAGGTCGAAGACGTGCGCTTCACTCGGATCGTCCTGGGGCTGCTGTGCGCCTACGTGTGCGTGTACGTCGCGCTGGAGTGCACGTGCTCCCAGATGCTAACGGCGTACGCTGTCAAAAGTGACCTCCACTTCTCCAAGTCCTCGGGTTCTCGCCTGGCGGCTGTGTATTTCTTCTGCTTCGCGGCTAGCCGCCTCGCCGCAGCACTGATCACCATCAAAGTGTCATCGTTCCAGATGCTAGTCGGGGCGCACGTCATACTTGCCGTGGCAGCCGTCATGCTCGTCATCTGGGGCTCCACGAGTTCCATGGTGCTCTGGGCAGGCAGCGCACTCAACGGCATTGGTCAGGGGCCCATCTACGCGGCGGCGGTGGCCTGGACTGTCGACTACATCGTCGTGAGCAATATAATGATGTCGTTGGTCATCATCACAGCGGGTATCGGCGCCCTGGCGCCGCCGTTGCTGGTGGGACAGTTCCTGGACCACACGCCGAATCTGTTTCTATACGTGTGCTTCGTGGCCCTTTGGCTTTGCGTGGCGTTTTTCGTCGGTATGTACCTTTCCGTTAGAAAAAGGCCGCGGCTTAGCGCGAGGAAGGAGCTGTGCGTTAACGGGACTGATGAGAAGCATGACGACATGTTCTCGATTTAGACTTTTTTGTACACTACGGGCAGGTTACACGAAATGTTCACTTGGTTGAGGAAGACAAGAACTACATATTGCACCTGCTTGTGTAGATAAATAAAACAATGATATGTACTGAGTCGTCAAGACTACGCATTGGTGGTCACATCATTTTGCATTTTCTCGTATGATGCATTTTCTTCAACGCAAACATTATTAATGACATCATTCATAAACCAACATACTAAAGCAAACGCACGTGCGGATGACCCTCCTCGTTGTTTGTATATAATGATGGGGATTCCTATTAAATTAAATTCCTTATTTTCCCAGTGGTTCCTGAGAAGGCTTCCTGGGCTAAAGGCTGTTTTACACAGCTTGACAGGGCCCAGAAATTTACAAGGGAGCAATGCCAGAGCCGCACACAATTACAAAATAACAACGCATACATTATAAGAGAGAAACATAACACAACCTGACAATATTAGCTTCGAAAGCAGGCTTACATACACACCTAAGGTAAAAAACTGAGTAACAACAAGTTTAATTATATAGACACTACTAGCTGCTAATAAAAATAAGAAAGGACATCAGCAAAAATGTGCCTGTAACAAAACAACATATTCCGCAGGCTAAAAACGCGAGCAACAACAACTCACAGGTTTGCAACATATTGTCGCATTAATTTGAATGTGGAGAAATTGTAACTGTCTAGAACGAACAGAAGATTGTGGTGGAGCATCTGAAATTTGGAATAGATTGTTCTAAAACGAGGTAAGGACCATTCACCTGGGCTTAGCGTGATGGTGAAAGATTTATTCAAGTAAAAGAGGTTCGCGGTTGAAAGAGGGCGTGGCAACACATTTGATGTTAGGTGTCAAAAAAACAACTGAAGCAAGAAGACAGTTCTGCGTACCGGATGAAGAACAATACAAGAGCAGCTAGTAATCGGAATTTGTACAAGTTATTGATTTTAACAATATTGTGTAAAAGAAACAAGTTATGCGAGCGTGTCATTACATAAGGACCGAACCCTCCATTCCCTACTTCCCCCGCTGACCTTTCCTTTTATTTAAGGCGGTGTCTAAAGTTCCGTCCGACGGTACCACAGGCTGTTGCGACGTTGTCATCCCACCGCTGACAACCCGTTGCTGCGTACGGGAAGGCCGACCCGAGCCGAGTTCCGTCGCCTCCGGCATACGTGTGGTCGCTTGGTTTGAAGCGAGCGGCCAGCCAATGTTGCAGGCGTGAGGAAGTCCAGAAGCCGTAGGCAAAACGTAACTTGTTTACTTCATAGCGAGAGATGAGCCGAAGCCAAAGAACAATGCCTCGACGGGCGAGGTTACAGTACAGGACTCGAGCAGAGTGACAGCATTGATTCACTGCTCAAACAGGAATGAACTACAGTGCTTGGAGGTGTCTAATTTATGCCCAAAGTGCTAACGGTCAGAACAAGCGTTCCCTCTAGATTGTGCACACGCCTCGAACGGCACAGACACACACACCGCTCTTTCCAGAGTTTGTGAGCAGTCGGTAGTAGCGGCGCACGCTTAGTCCGAGAGAGGGGAGAGAGGAAGTCTCCGCAGCGGACGCGGGGCTTTTGCGTCCTTGGGGCAAGTCTCGGCCTGTTGTGTCGGCACGCCTCCGAAGGTTGATCGCGCCGATAGATAGGCGCCAGAGATCCAGGCTTGTCGGAGCTTGCTGCAAGCGTGAGTCACCGACAAAAGGGGCCTGCTTGAAAGGCGCACGTAGTGGAGGGTTCCCCGCACAGCCGAGGACTATTGAAACGAAGCCCAGCAGCGGGCTCATTCATAACAAGGCACACCACTAAAGCGACGTCAATCGGATTTTGTAAAAAAAAAAAATAATCGTGCGGGCACTACTTCGCTCTCCCTAATATAACCAACCTAACCCAAAAAACATATATCTAAAAGAAAGCAATCATTTAAAACACCAAAAACTAACCTGGGCCATGAAAATTATAATTGAAACTAATTATAAAATATAATAAAAAAGCGAAAGCTGGATTTAAACCCACATCCTTGGTAGGAGGAAGCTAAGATACAATCTACAATAGATTTCTTTTTTCGTTTTTTGCTTTATTACTCTTCACCACAAGGGCAGGTGCTGTTTGTTGTCCTAGCCTATAGTCTTTAAAAAATGAGCCCAGCTTCACCGACCTAACGTCGCGAACGCTGATGTTAACAGCGAAGCTGTCTTACATTCCCTAACCGTAAGGCTAAGCTTCAAAGAATTTCTCAAGGCCGGCATAACGATTTGCACAAGGTAAGACTGGATTCGCAAGACGACGCTGTGGCTGGCGCTACCGACGGGCGGCTGCTTCCGAAGGGCGCGCGATTTTACCAATTTTCCCAACATTCCAGAAACGACCGCGAAGCCCACTCATCAGTATACAGTCCGTTTCGTACATAGCGTGCAACGCTGCTGAGTCTAGAAAGCATGATTGGGTGCTTGCTGTGACGAAGAAAGTAGGGCGCAAGGCTGCTCAAAGCAACAAACTTCCAAATAATGTGAACTAAACAATTTTATTAACGATGTTGGTAGGGTTATCTGGACAGGCAAAATTTACGTACAGTCATGGACAAATCAAATACGGACCGCGGAACGCACAGCTGAAGATACCGGTGCCGTCACCTGCAGCAGTGGCCCTGGAAAAGACACGGACATGCGCAGTAGAGATGTCGGGAGCGAGGGTGCGTGTCCCACTGCGATATGTGGCCCTCTACTCGCCGTCGCCTCCTGTATTTTTACAATGCCAAACGCATAGCGCGCTTCCCAATGGGAGTGAGTGGTACGCCTGCAGTGCCCACATGTCACGAGGTGGGGCCCCGAGCTGAACCGGGATCACGCAACCGTAACTGACTTCGAGAGCGGCTTGTGCCTGGTTGCCAAGGCAACCGATGTTTGAGATTGTCAAAGAAATGGCGCTCGCGCCAGCGCTAGAAAGCTCAGAGCCGCGGCGGAGCATGTTTTGCCTGCTTTGCCGCTCTCCACCACTCGTCGCCCCAAGCTGAACTGGTAACGTGACAAAAGCGCTGGGAAGGCTACCGATTGGGGAAGGTGGCCGGAGTAGGAGAGGGCTTGGTTGGCCGGTCAGGGCTGATGCGTTTGGCATTGTAAAAATACAGGAGGTGATGTCCTCGCTCACATGCTTGCCTTATCGCTATGACGTCAGAGCGATGCAAGCACTGCAAGTACTACCATAGAGAAAGAAATAATTTTTTTTCTCTATGGTATTATCGCCGCTGCAGCTGGAGTGTGTTGGTCTTGCTGAGAGCAATGTGGCGCGTAGTTGCAGCTGCGGCCAGTGCTTGCGTGGGAAACGCGTGCACGCTCTCGGAAGGCATACTGTTGAGTTCATCATGCTTTCTCTAAGAAAATCAGCGCACGGAAATGGAGACAACAATAAAAGCATGCCGCCTAATTTCTCATGGCACTGCATTGTTCTGCGTTCATGGTGCAGTGGTTCGGGAATTGAGCGATGAGCTGGCCACCAAGAACACGCCTTTGTTTGGCACAGTGACGGCTGAGTCACTTAACGAATTCGGTGCTTGTAGCAAACAATAAATATACAGTTAAACCTGGACGGAACGAACCTCTGTGTAACGAATTCCTCGATTTAAGGAAGTTTTTTTCAATTTTTCATTACTAACCGCGTTGAAACCCATGTGTTTCCGGCCTTTATGTAACGAAGGCGTTGCGACCGTTGACCTTGATGTAACGAATTCGCTGCACTGAGAAGTCATTACTTTTTGCACTTTTTCTGAAAAATCGCCCGGAGAAATGCACCAATTTAGCGAATTTCACCCGCACCACGACCTACCGCGCGTTTCCACGTGTGAGTGCGGTGTCTATTCGGTGCTAGGCCTGCCTGTCGGCGTTAGTCGCGCGTCTCCGCTAGTATCTGTGATGTCGGTTCGTCAGTAATGGAACCTCTTACCAATTTTGAGTACGGAGAAGAGCACCAAGTTTGCGAAAAGGCGTCCTTTCAGCATCAGTTCAGTCCTCGAAACTCGTTAAGGCACCGAAAAATGTCAGAGCAAAAGTAATATTTATGTTCCGTTTGGGAAAAGCGGGTTAAGCGACCTTGTTTCCTTGGAGTGACGTGTAGTGATTAAGCTATTGGGAAAGCAGCATGCGCGAATCATGCAGTTTTTCACCGTGAAATGAATCATTGAAGGGTGAGTTCACATGTCACTAATGACTAGCATTTTGGTTTCACTCCTGTTTTATTCTCGCCAGCCTTAGCTCGGAACCTACATGTAACAAGAGGCTCCATGTAGCGAAAACTTGTAAATTTTTGGCAACTTCGTGATACCCACGTTTAACTGCACCAGCAGAATTCGTCTCCAATTATATGTATTAACTTCAAGCATTGTGTGGGCTGGGATAATTACTGCCAAGATTCTAATATTTAAAAAAAATTAAGTTATGCAGCTCCAACCATTCTGTAGGCCGCTGCCCTTGCACAACAATGTTGGCAGCCACATTTTTTCTTCTTCTCAGGCACCTCAGTGCTTGTAGAAATCTCCCAAGCGGGCAGCACTGAACATGGTGTTTGGCGGGACCCAGGTGTCCATCTTTAATTGCTCAAGTTACTGCACACTGCACCACACATGCAAATGTATGTCGGCAATGTGACGCCGGCACAGACGACAGACGAGGAGTGGTCGCCCGTTGACCGGACGTAGTGGTGGCTGATAGGAACACGGCAATGTGAACAACTAGCGCATAAAACCGTTACAAACAGCTTTTAAAGAAGTCCCCGTCCCGTTTTACACCCGCCGCGGTGGCTCAGTGGCTAAGGCGTTGCGCTGCTGAGCACGAGGTCGCGGGTTCGATTCCCGGCCGCGGCGGCCGCTTTTCTGATGGAGGCGAAAAGCAAAAACGCCCGTGTGTACGAGATTTCGGCGCACGATAAAGATACCCAGGTGGTCAAAATTAATCCGGAGCCCTCCACTACGGCGCGCCTCATCGCCTGCGTTGCGTCGGCGCGTTAAACCCCACAATCAATCAATCCCGTTTTACTTTGAAGCACAATGGCAGACACGTATTCCGCACTGTTATTTCGTGTACAGGATATTATTTTGAATAACAGCACCTGTTTCTGGCGTCTAACTTTCTTGCGCTGTGAAATTTGTAAACAGCGAACCACGTAAGAGATATTCTTGCTGGCGAAAACAAAAACGCGATTTGCGCGGTCGCAGCCACGTTTGGAGCCCACACAATCCGTTTGCACTTCTACCACCGTTCCCGCCAAAGCGTAAGCGCTGTATTTCGGAGTTCGCGTTGACACAGGCACCGTACTCTCGAAGTACTTTTGTAGTGCACTTTTTGGGGGGTGCCAATTCAAACTTGATAGCCGTGGAATTGCTCTACTATACACAGGCTGGAGAGCATTCGGCAAACACTCCACAGTATATTGAACAGTAGGCTACCTCTGCCACTAAAAAGAAACATATTCAACCAATCCGCACTCTCAGCGACGACCAATAGGGCAGAAACTTGGGGACTTCCTAAGCATCTTGAAAGAAAACTTTCCATGTCGCTAGGCCCAACCCAGCGACACGGAAAAAATCATGCTAGGAGTAACGCTTAGCGACAAGAATCAAGCGGCCTCGATCACGAAGCGTACGCGGGTGGGCGATATCTTAGCTCACATTAAGATAAACGAGTCGAGTTGGACTGAACATATCATACGGAGAAGTATGCCTTCAGGGTAATAGAACGACTACCGAGACAGGACTAGTGATAGGGGAAGTCCGATAACTCGATGGAGGGAGGATCTAAGAACAGTTGGTGGCAAAGAATGGTTTCGCGTAGCTCAGGATAGTATCAGTTGGAAGTCAATGGAAGAGGCCTTCGCCTTGCAGTAGACGTAAACACGATGATAATGATGATATGAGTTACCACACCGAATGCCATACCAGCAGAATGCTGTGTCACCAGAACAAGAGCTGTCAGGCCTGCAGGTATAAATGAAACATTAGCCGCAGAAAGCGCCGTCCACGTTTGCCGCCCTTTATTAGGTTCACAGAACTTATCTGCCGTCACTAATTGCTGGTGCGCGTCCATACCAAAGCGCCAGCTCAGCGGTTTCGACGTATTTTATGGCGGAACTGCAGGGTTTAGCTAGGAATTGTCGGATTCGATAAGGCGTCAGCGCGTTCTGTGACGCGAGAGACCTACCTTGGCCGTCTGGAATACAGCTTCTTGCAACATGGGGCCTGTGTTTAGCGCAAAAAGACCCTCAAACCGTGAGAGGGACGACGCTGCTTACACGCCGTCAGAACGAGGGCTGCACACGCCATGGAGTGCTTTAGAAAAGAAACAGCGCTGCGCCTTTTTCGAACGCTTAACCTGAGCCTCGCCAGCGCTGGAATGGTACGTCATATCTTCGCTGACTGCAAGGCAAGGACCGTGCACGCTTGGCTCTATAGGTATTGTTGTGCCTTAACTAATACTCCTTAGCACTGCATCAGTTGTCTCTAAGTATACGTGCATGCGACCTCGGCTAGGACGAACGCGGTTGATACTTTTTTTTTTCACCCTTTGTTTTGTAGCCGTTCGTTGTCAGGCGGAAGGTCGCAGGTTTAATTTGCAGCGCCTGTGGGCATCCGGTACACGACAACGCGTTTTCGAAGTATGTTGGATTATCCGCTAGCTGTATTTTTTGTTTCGCCTCGATCGTAGCTTCGTCAAGTAGTACAAAAAAACATTATCTCGCAGAAGTATAGCCGTGATTCCTGAGTGCCGGAGCCAAAGTGACGACTTCGACAAGTTACCTTGGTGAGAGAAGCGTACAAAGCAAAAAAAAAAAAAAAAAATGGCGAATCCTACGCATAGGTGGGAATTGACGTGAAGGGAAGCTTCAGTTATATGACGTTTCGAAATGGCCCCTCATAAAGTGCATTTTAAAACGGAAGCTTTCTTAGTGGGACCGATGGTGTCCGGCAAAAAAACTAATGCATTTCTGCATAGACAGGTTGGTCGACCGAAAAGCTCTGATAAGACCTCTAGACACATGGCGCGTGCGTGAAACCGGGCTTCCGTTGTGTCAAATCGATGACTTGAAAATCGCGGAAAAGAAATGGTTCAGATAAGATCGATCATGAAGAAGGAGTACAATAATAGGCCTCTGTCTCAGAAACCACGTATCGGAATACATTTAGATCGTTCGTATATGCTTGCTTGACCTTAGCTGAGCTTCAAGGTCAGAGGGACGCTACCAGGCATTTCCTAGGATTGTACATAGAGTAATAAGCTTCCCTTCAAAGCAAAAAAAAAAGTGGCAATCGGGAACTTGCGCTGAAGTTTGTCACGGTGGTTTGAGATATTATTTTTAGGGTGAGAGATGTCGTCCTGAGCCCCTGTGCCGCTGGTGAAATTCAATGGACTTAAGCGTTGGCACACTGCCATCAACAAAGAAATGCATGCTGCTTTCACACGATAATCTATAATTGACGCAGCCTGATCGTCTAATCAAAGTATTTAGCAACACTCACTCGTTTACGAGTAACCCATGTTCACTTAGTAAAGCGTCACTATCACTTTTTTTTGTAAATTTGCTAGTTTTTCTCAGTTGTGGAGAACACGCCTAGCAATAGCTTGCACAAACTGGGCGCAACGATGTGTCACATCACTTCCTTGACCACGCCATGCCATAGTGACTCTACTCACTACCACTCCTCTTTTTCTAATGCCTTAATTATGCCTTTCGTTTATCGGCTCTCGTTTTCGAAAATGGGCAATACCACGGCTGCCTTTAAGTTTCTTCCAATCTCGCACCTGCGGTTCACGCCCAGTGAAGAGACCATTGGTCTTCTACGCAGGGCCTCTTCTTTTCGATGACCGGCGTGGCTTTGCTCGACCTCGCTGGCCTGTATTGCACCAACGTCGAAACCGTAGCTCAACTGGTGACGACGCGCGGCATCGGGACTCTCGTGGGCAGCTTCGTTGGTGGGTAGCCATTGGTGTTTGTTGCAAAACTTACGAAATTGAGGGGAGCTGAAAGTGAAAAGGGGGGGGGGGGGGTGCGGAAGAGGGTAATTGCAACTGTTTGCAAAAGCAAGAAATTTAATACATTTATTATTTAATAAATCAAATAATTTACTTAATAACTTCTACATTATTATTAATAATTACTATAATTTAATAAATTACTTATAATTTAAAATTAATAAAATTTCTTCTTTACTTTCGGCTTGTCCTGTACGCTTCGTCTATTCAAGTGACAAGCAGCAACAGCAATTCCCATCTCCCTCATCCTCCCTCTCTACATGGATATGTGTGTGTATGTATGTATGTATGTATGTATGTATGTATGTATGTATGTATGTATGTATGTATGTATGTATGTATGCATGTATTTATTTAGGTATGCATGGATGTATGCACTTATCTATGCATGAATGTGTGTATGTACGCATGCAGTTATGTATGTATGCATGCATGCATGTATGTATGTATAAATTGTGAGCGTTTATGGGTGTGTTGGTCGCATCAGAGGACTCATGGACTGAATTAATTGTTATGCGCTAGTGGGACCAATCTCTCACCTGTACATACTCATCATAATCCTCATTTGGGGCTTATCATCATCGTCTTTGCTCATTCTGCAAAGTCGGCGAGTTCCCTGTGAGCCGATTAAAGAGGCGTACTCTAGGCCTACCGTTTGATTGTTCCCGTCTGCTTTCGTCTGGGGCCCGTCTGCCACCCCTCCCACAGGCCCCAGCCCCCAGCAGGCCTCGGCATAACAGATGTCATCGGCGGCGCCCCCGTACAGCAACCAGGGCTGCATGGGAGAGAGAGAGAGAGACTAAACATGTTTATTGTTTCTTATTAAAGAGTCCTTAGGGTGGCCTCCTCATTCCAGGAGTCCATTGGCACGGGCCGCGTCTTCTGCCCTCTCCACCAACTTGCGCTGGACGTCGAGGGAAGAGCTGGCCAAGGCGCTCTCCCAAAGCTCATAGGTGTGGAAGGGATTGGGCGGGTCAAGTGGGCTTTGTGTACAGCCGCCGACCATGTGAAAAAGTGTTCCAAACTCCCCGCAGAAGCGGCACAAACGGGGATACAGGGTGGGGGCTATGTGGTGGTTTCTGCTAGGGTGGGGGTAAGTATTAGTTTGCAGGGCACGAAGTATTCTATCGTGACCCTTGGGTAGTTGTTTGTGCGGTGGGGCGTACGTTTGTCTTTGGAGCCGATATTACCATCTGGTCCACCACGGGTTCAGTGGGAGCAATGGAGGAGCGCCTACAGGAAGCGGCTGCATGGGAGCGCCCAGCCAGTACCGACAGGGTACGGCTCCCCACCAGGGGCGCTGCTACCCCGTACCTCCACCACTTCTAAGGCGAAAGCAGGCGGGTAAAATCGTAAGTTAGGTCTAAAGCACGCCTTTTTAATCTGCTCAAAGGAACTCGGTGACTTTGCTGAACGAGCCCAGACGATGATAATCCCCAAATGATGATTATAATGGGTATGTACAGTTGAGATTTGTCCCACTAGCGAATAACAATTCAGTCCATGAGTCCTCTGATGCGAGCAACAAACCCATAAACGCTCACAATATGTATGTATGTATGTATGTATGTATGTATGTATGTATGTATGTATGTATGTATGTATGTATGTATGTATGTATGTATGTATGTATGTATGTATGTATGTATGTATGTATGTATGTATGTATGTATGTATGTATGTATGTATGTATGTATGTATGTATGTATGTATGTATGTATACATATACATGTATATGTATCGGAAGAAGTTACCCTGAATTGCCTATCAGCCAGAACCGACATAGTCATAAAGCCAGCCGACAAAGGTGGCAGTGTAGTTGTTTTACCTATGGGAAAATACAAAGATGAAGCTTATAGGCAGCTCAATAACCCTTGCCACTACAAGCCCTTAGATAACGATCCGAGCCAGGAATACAGCTTAAAAATCCTTCAGAGACTCACAGATCTACGATCTAGAGAATTAATAACGACTACTGACTTAAATTTCATGAAACCGAATAATAAGCATGCAGGACGTTTTTACCTCCTCCCAAAAGTCCATAAAGTCCCCGTAGAATTATTGTTCTCTGCCGACATTCCTGGCAGACCCATAGTTTCGAATAACAATACCCCAACCGAAGCACTATCTCTGTTTCTGAATCATCACCTATCCGACATTCCGGCTCTTCTTCCTTCATTCGTTCAGGACACCCCCCACTTCCTCCGCATAGTAGAAGAGATAAATATGGGCGGGCGCCTACCCAGTGGAACCCTCCTTGTTACTCTTGACGTGGCTGCATTGTATACAAACATTCCGTTCGCCGAAGGAATTGAAGTGATTTCAAAATCTCTATCAGTGAACCCGCACCAACATGCACTAGAAGTGTACATAACTTTGTTAAAACTAGTTCTAACTCTCAATTATTTTGAATTTGACTCTTCTTACTTTTTGCAAGTTTTTGGAACTAGCATGGGTACTCCATTCGCACCGACCTATGCCAACATTTTCATGGGGCAACTTGAAGCTACCCTATTAAGCTCTTTTCCGCATAAACCTCAGGTTTACCTCCGCTACATAGACGACATCTTCATGATTTGGGAACACGGTCGCGCGACTCTAGAAACGTTTATATCCCATCTCAATTCTTCGCATCCGACTATTAAATTCTCCTGCCAGTATTCTGAAAAAGAAGTGAACTTCCTAAATACTACCGTCATTCTAGACAACGGTAAACTTAAAACCACGCTTTTTAGAAAGCCAACAGACAGGCAGCAGTACCTAGATTATAAAAGCCATCACCCCAGACACAGCAAACAAGGGATCTTTGTAGGACAAGCCACCAGGCTTAGAAGAGTATGCAGTGATGACAGTGACTACGTAGAGCACCTAGACGAACTCAAGACCACCCTTATGAACAGGAACCACCCCAAAAGCTCGCTCGATCAGGCGTACCAACGTGTGTCTAATCTCAAAAGGGATGACGTTCTCAACAAACAGCGGCAAAACGAAAGCGCCAGGCCACCTGCCCTAATGACTAAATTTTCAAACGCCCTCTATATTGCGGAAGTACTACCCCATTTTAGCCAGTAACGACCGACTTAAAAAGACTTTCCCGGAAGCACCAAGGGTTACCTACCGGAGAAACAGGAATCTAAAAGATATTTTAGTGCATGCTAAAGCAGGGCCTTCAAAGCAACCAGTCATAGCCAGCTGCTCCCGCCCCAGATGCAAGACTTGTAGGCACCTGCAAACAGACTGCGTTGTAAAAAGCACAGCCAGTAATTATGTCCACAAGATTAATTCAAGTTTTACGTGCACTTCATCCAACATTGTGTATAGGTTGGAATGCTCAATGTGCCACAAACAGTATATAGGCGAAACGAGTCAACCTATGAGCCTACGGCTTAATGGTCACCGGGCAGATACTCTTAGCAAATCCTCCATAGCTGTACCGCAGCATTTCAACCAACCAGGCCACAATTTTGATGACCTTAAGTTATATATACTTGAGTCAAATTTTAAGTCTCCTAGGGACAGGAAATACCGAGAATCTTACTTAATTCACAAATTCAACTCCATGGAACCTGCTGGAATTAATGCGTTTAAGGGCAACTTGGAATCCTTGCGATATTCACCGGGAATACAGCATTAGGCATTTTCGTGCATATACCTCATCCAAAGACTATGACCGTTCACTCTGCTCTGTACCTAGTCACCTAATTTCTTTTTTTTTTCATTCCTTAGCGTCTAGCTTAATACCCGCCCTCATCCCCCAACCTTTGCTTTTGGAATTCAATTTTATTTATTTTATTTCTCTTTTTTTTTTTCACTCCGCGTGGTCCTGTGCCCCATACGTCACCTAACTTTATCTTCTCGCTTTTGAGTTTCAGGACAGGCCTGTTCCAGGAATGTTGCCGTAGGTGACACGTGCCATTTCAGTTGCCGGGTCATTGCTTTTTCTTTTGTGTGTGGGTTTATGTGGTTTCCCTCCCTGTTTTTTTTTCTCCTTTTGTTTTCTTTTTTCCTTGACCTAGTTAGTTTCCCCCCGTCTCTATCTTTTCTTTTGACCTGAGGCTTGCAGATAGTTTTTCTGATAAGGACCCCACCCTCACCGCCTGGTCTGCTTCCGGCGGTTCTGAGATGCTTTCCCTATACCCCGCAGCGGGTCAATAAACACCCTCTCATCCTTTCTCTCCAAAAATTCCACGAATATCAACCACCAGCTGACTTCCGTGTGACCTACTTCGCGGCTTAAACTAGACAACCTTCTTGGCCCCTCAATCTCTCCCCCGACACACTCCCAAACCAATCAGCTTGCTCAATTTCCCTTCCATCTTTCCCTCTCCTTTCACCTGGGGTGCTACCCCTATATAAACCGTGCCTGCCAGGCGAGAGATTGCCCCGAGGAAAACAAGTTCTCTTTGCTGAAACGTAGGCCACAATCGTGCTTTTACCTTGTTCGAAGTTTTTCTTCTCTTGTGTTCTCTACCATCTTCAAAGTTCTACTACTCTATGTATGTATGTATGTATGTATGTATGTATGTATGTATGTATGTATGTATGTATGTATGTATGTATGTATGTATGTATGTATGTATGTATGTATGTATGTATGTATGTATGTATGTATGTATGTATGTATGTATGTATGTATGTATGTATGTATGTATGTATGTATGTATGTATGTATGTATGTATGTATGTATGTATGTATGTATGTATGTATGTATGTATGTATGTATGTATGTATGTATGTATGTATGTATGTATGTATGTATGTATGTATGTATGTATGTATGTATGTATGTATGTATGTATGTATGTATGTATGTATGTATGTATGTATGTATGTATGTATGTATGTATGTATGTATGTATGTATGTATGTATGTATGTATGTATGTATGTATGTATGTATGTATGTATGTATGTATGTATGTATGTATGTATGTATGTATGTGTGTGTGTATGTATGTATGTATGTATGTACGTGTGTGTGTATGTATGTATCGGTGCGTATGTGTGTATGCATGTATGTGTGCATGCATGTACGTACACCCGGCGTCAAAATAAGCCGGGGCACGCGAGCGCGTGGCAAAATGCATCGCCGCGACATCTGACAGTAAAGTACGTTGTTGGGCTAGTTGGTGCATGTCTCAACTTGAAAAAGGCGCTTAAAAAATACACAACACGAGCACGAAGAAGGACGGGACGGATGCGCATCCGTCCCGTCCTTCTTCGTGCTCGTGTTGTGTATTTTTTAAGCGCCTTTTTCAAGTTGCGACATCTGACGTTGCACATCTGGTGTCGAGACACCGATGTGCGCGTGCGCGTCCCACCACGCTCGCTAGCCTGTCTTTTCGTTCGCTTCAGACGGCAACGCTTGTCCCATTCAGCGCTTGGCGGCAGGGGCCACTTTCTTTGGGCAACCTCTCTTGCTCGCACACGCTTCAGCGGCCGAGGGCGAGGGTGAAGATGCGTTGCTCGCTCTGCGCTGCTCTGACAAAGGATACATGGAAAAGGGACTGCTATCTTAGTTTTAAAGACTGCATTCTTTTTTGCAGGAAAGCTGTCTATGGCTAGGATCCAGCAGATCGTCTCCCGTAATAGAGCAATGTAGACAAGAATGTAGACAAGATCTAGACAAGAACAGCGTCTTAGGCCGGGTTCACAGTGGTGTCGCAATTGCCGTAATTTCTTTTAAGTAATGACGTCATTTGACGTCTCAGCCAACCGAACTGTGTAAAACGCCGTTTTTTTACGTCCATAGCGCACGACACGGCTATTACGTATTTAGTCTGAACATAGCATTAAGCGAACGCACATCATTGCCACGTGAACGCCCACCTCACGTTTTCTCCATGCGTCGGGCGCCTCATGCGGGCACAGCATACTGCCCCTTCCCTTCCCCCACCGCACACTTTCGGAGCGCGCTGGCTCGCGTCACCACGGCGAACCTACTCCCCTCCCAATTTCACGACATTCTCCTCCTTTGCTTTCCTTCACTCGTCGGACTTCCCATCGTTCGCTCGGTCACGACGACGCCGATGCGGCTGAGCCCAGAGAAGGGCGCCAAAGGGCTGTTTCTTAAAATGTCTTCCCGGCAATTCATTTGTGTTAGGAGGTGAAGCAGACATTACGGGGATCGTTGTAATCTTTATCTTTGTAAGATGGCTTTCCCACATCGACTGTTGAACAGTTAATAAGGTCAATCTTCGGAGGGAATAAAGTTGCTCTAACGCTTGTTTCATTGAAACCATACCGAAACAAATTATATGACAATTAGCCGCTAAGACGAATCTAACACAAAGCCGGGTTTTATATTTTTCAAAATAGCATGGTTGTAAAAATTGTAAATTTGCGAAATTCTCGTCCGCTGTCAGTAGATATAGGATTGTACGGCAGGAAAACGGACAGCCCCGTGTTTTTCCACCGGAAGAAAACTCTAGTTAATCAAAAGTTCATTCAGTCAATTAACCAGGAACTATGCTGAATCGAAAATTACAAACAAACGTGTTTTGCTTCGTGCTCCCCTTGGACCCAGTCAAAGCTCACGTTGAGGCTCGGCTCCGCAGCTTTGATGGTCATCCTTCTTCACAGAGTGGAAGACCAATACACCTTCCATCCTAAGCACAATATGAATGGTCATCCTAATCGAATACATGGCATCTCTCTCCGTAGGTTGCGGTATAATGACAACAAACTAATTCTCCAACATTTACAACTTCACTACCTGATTACGACAAGTAAACGAAACTCGGTATAGCGGTATAATCGTCCTATCTGTATAGTTTTATAGAATTTCTTTTTGGATACATTTAATGAAACATGAGTTAAAGCCGTTTTCTTTAATCATACTCCTTCCGTAGATTTCCATGCTTCGCTGCGCAACAGGCAGTGCAAAGACCAAGCTTCCGCCGATCTTCATAAAGTCGGCTTTTTCTGTAAACACAGACGCTTTGCCGGGAACTCCGAAGGGAGCGTAAAACGATACAAGGACAGGCTGCCGCTGTAGTCAAGCCCAGCCCAAGAACAGCGTCGCTGTTAGAAATACCGAAGTGGGAGACCATATGTGGGACACAATTTTGCCATCGCGAGACGGGCAATATTAGTTATCTGTCATAGCAGGGCAGGGCGAGCAACGCATCTTCACTCTCACCCTCGGCCGCTGAAGCCTGTACGAGCAAGACATGTTGAGCAAAGAAAGTGACCCCTGGCACCAAGCTCTGAATGTGATCAGCGCTACCGTTTGAAGCGAAGTAAAAGACAGGCTAAGGAGCGTGGTTGGACGCGCACGCGCACATCGGTGTCTCGACACCAGAAGTGCAACGTCAGATGTCGCGCCAATGCAATTTGCCACGTGCTCGCGTGCCCCGGCTTATTTTGACGCCGGGTGTACGTGTGTAGTATGTATGCGCATGTACGGGTGTGTGCGTAGTTGTGTGCATCGATTATTTTCTTCGTTCCCGCAGGGGGCCGTCTCTACGATGCGTACCACACCCAGGTGCTGAGCGTAGCGCTGTGTTTGGCCATGTGCGGAGGAGTCCTGGCCACACCGCTGTGCGGGCGGCTCGTCTACGCTCACGTCCCCTCCGTCGTGGGCGGCTTTGCAACGGGTGCCCTCGACACAGGTGCACTGACGCCGCTTTTCCCTCCTTCTCGAACAACTTACACTCATGCATGGAAGCTATCACACACTCACTCACTCAGCCACTCGATCACTCGGCTTCAATGTGAGGAGCCCTCACCTTTGACGTAACGCTAGGATCAAGAAAAGCTTGTTTTGCACGCTAATGTATGTATGTGCGAAGCCTTTTGCACAAAATATTCTACGCTAACCCGGACATTAAAAATGACAGTGTTTCACCTCCATCTTGCATTTCCCCATGCTTTGACCACCGATTAAAAGTTGCAGTCCCCAATTGCCGGACGAATTTACGTTTCAATTTCTACAGCCTCTCCGCCTCCATTGCCAAAAACCCTGATCCTGTTTCATTTAAGACGACCATACCTTTCACGGTATAACAATCCCACTGCTCTCTGTAACGCCTTTCGGGGCATTGAGAGTATTGAAATAAATAAATAAATAAATAAATAAATAAATAAATAAATAAATAAATAAATAAATAAATAAATAAATAAATAAATCGACTGTACAAAAAAGGCACGTAACCTGATGCCACGCAGTAATCGCATTTTCATCTAAATTTTCACATTTATTGCTGCATCACTGATTTATTGATTGATTGATTCGCCTTTGCAGGTGCTAACATTTGGCTTGTCAACTTGTGGCCTTCCAACTGCGGCCCGGCCATGCAAGTCTATCATTTCGCCTTCGGCATGGGAGCCTTGATCGCGCCTTTTATCACCGAGCCTTTCCTGTCGCTCAACGTCTCAGCTACCAGCAACGTAACGGCGACGTCAGACACCGTCGCCTTTCCTTGGGCACATATTAGCGACGCAGTCCTAGACGAAGAACAGTACCACGTGGACGACCCACGCCTCCGCGTAGACAGTAGAACGTTCAGGCCTCCGCAACTCGCATACGCCTTCGGCATTGTCTCCGCCTTCAACGCCTTAGTGGCTGCTTTCATGTTCACAGCGTACCTCATCGACCGCTCAGACAGCAAACCACCAGTTCCTTCCGGAGAGACGGCTAACCAGACCACTGACCACCAACGCTGGTTTTCGCGTAGCCTCATGCTGCTCGTTGGTCTCTACGTCATGATGAGCGGGGTCCTCGAGTGCGCTTACGGACAGATGCTACCAACCTACGCCGTCAACAGCGACCTCAGGATGACGAAGTCCCAGGCAGCCTATCTGACGTCCTGTTTCTTCTGCACCTTCACGATAGCCAGGATAGGCTCGGCCTTCTGGTCCCTTCTTGCAAGCCCTTCCTGCATCCTACTCACCTGCCAGGTACTTCTAGTGGGTACCTTTACCCTCCTAGTCTTTTTCGGCTCCTCTTCTTCGGCCTGGCTGTGGACCTTGTCCGGCGTGGCCGGCGTGTCGCTGGCAGCGGCGTACGGTACAGGTGTCTCGTACGCGGTGCAGTTTCTGCTTGTGACCGGAAAGATGATGTCGGCGGTGACTGTTGGAGCGGCTTTGGCGACTATGGCGCCGCCTCTGTTAGTGGGACCGTTCATCGAGGAGGACCCCGTGGTGCTAGCGTACGTGTGCCTCGCCGCGACACTTGTTATGAGCGCTCTTTACTTTGCCATGCACTTACTCACCAGAGGCAAGCCTGTGATTGTTCCTGCGCGACAAGTTGATGATTCGGCCTAATAAGAGGAAAAAGAAACGCTGTTGACTCTTTCATTCAATTGCCACAAGCGACAAAAAGCGGTAGCAAAGATACACAGCATTCGTCTGCCCTACTGCTAAAGCTCTAGGACTATGTAGCGTATGCGGGTACATCAGTAATACGTTTGTAGTGCTTACACGTGGGTTCAGGAAGGTGCGGCTCCTCACTAAACTTCGCACTATATATTTCCTTTCCTCGTGGTGCGTTCAAAATGGTAGCCTTTTGGGAGGAATTAAAAATAACGAATTGTGTCATTACACTCTGCGAAGGTATGTGACCAACAAAAATGTAGCACATCACAGAAAGAGAGAGAGAGAGAAGGCTCTTTATTAGAAAAGAAGGCCGAGATGTTTGCCGGAATTGCGACACCGACATGCTACTCGGTGGAGGAAGGGGGAGGGGGAAAGAAAAGGCCCCATAGATTACAGGGCAGAAGAAAGAGGAAGAAAGAGAAGAAATAAAAGAAGACAGAAAAATAACAAGAAAATGACACTCAGTTTGTGAGTAGTAAGAATACAAAGTCTGTCTTCTAAACTCTAAATCACTGCAGTGACGCCAATCTCGTCCAGATAGTCGAACAACGCATCCAGTACTTTGCGTTGAGCTTGTGGAGATGGCCATGGACCAAGAAGTACTTTCAAGGTCATTGGTCCTGGGCTGAGGCGCTCTAGTTTCTGCGCAAGACTGCATCTTGCGTGTACGTATGCAGAGCATTCCAGCAGCAAATGCTTCACGGTTTCCGGTGACCCGCAGTTGTCGCAGTAAGGGTTTGTGGTGACACCAAGTCGAAAAAGGTATGCCTTCGTAAGCGCTGCGTTGAGACGAAGTCGGTGATATAATGTCTCTAATCGGCGCGGAAGTACCTCTGGCAGCCTCATCCTGAGCTCAGGGTCTATGTAGCGTAGGAAGGCATGGTGGTGATCTGGAAGGGACCAGAGGCGGTTCCGTTCCATTAAAACAAGCTCCTTCGCCATAGTTGTGGCATCACGCTTAGTGAAAAAAATCTTCCTCACATTGCGCATTTCCAGGCCCCTGCGAGCAGCTTCGTCCGCATTCTCATTTCCAAAAACACCACAGTGACCGGGAAGCCACTGAAACGTTATACGGTGTCCAGCGTCGTTGGCAAGGTGGTGCAGGTATGTGATGTTGCGAGAGGCATGTTCATGTAGGGTGAAACAGTAGCTGCGTCGCAGGTTTTGGAGAGCCGCCTTCGAGTCTGTGAAAACAGTCCATTGCTTTGGCTGCTAGCGTAAAATGTAGCGTATAGCTTCCTTGATGGCGTGAAGCTCGGCGGTCATCGATGATGTCGCACGCTCGAGGCGATAGGAGAACGTCTGGCCAGTAGAGGGAATAAATATTCCGGAGGAACTGCGCTCAGGTGTGCAGGAGCCATCTGTGAAGATGTGGTTTGCGTCAGAGTACAGCCAGCTGATATGGTGAAGTGTTAATTGTAAGAGTACGCTTTGAGGCAGGCTCTTTTTGGAGTCGATTCCGGGGATGCTGCATCTGACATGTAGGGGCGAGAGGGTCCAGGGTGGACAATTAGACGGCATTGCTTTTGGTGCCTGGGAGGGAACAAAAAGACTTAATGTCCTGAGTGTTTGCCCGAAACTCGAATTACCATCTTCAACCATGCGTGTTAGTATACGGCTCTTGGCGTGCAGCCGATGTCGCAGATGTATTCGCACAGTCTCCTGGAGTCGAATAACTTCCAGAGGCAGACAGCCAGATTCGGCGATCGTACCTAGGCACGACGACCCTTTCGGGAGGCCGAGGCAGATGCGGAGGGAGTTGTTTCTGGCCGCATCTAGCTGCTTTCTGCTTGTGGGCGGGAGCTTCTGGAGGACAGGGAGGCTGTAACGCAATAGACCGTCGACATAGGCTTTGCAAAGCAGTACCATAGAGCGACAGTCACTGCCCCAGCGAATGCCGGCGAGATACCCCAGGATTTTTGAGATGGCGATGATTTTTGTACGGAGTTTCTTCACTTCAGGACCCCAGGAAAGATTCCGGTCTATTAAAATTCCGAGGAATCTGTGGGTTCGCACATATTGCAGATGCGGCCACCGAGAACAAGTGGATATCGTTTCATGTGCTTGCGAGTGAAAGCAATGGCGACACTTTTCTCGGTAGATAAATGCAGTCCTCTCGGTGAAAGGTACGCAGATATTTTTGCGAGAGCTTTCTGTAGCCTTTGCTGCGTGGTACGACGCGATCGCGACGCACTCCAGATGCAGATATCGTCCGCATAAAGTGTGACATGGACACCAGGTGCGAGTACTCGCTTTAGGTGGATAAGAGTAAGGTTAAATAGCAGAGGGCTCAAGACGGCTCCTTGAGGTACTCCTTTTTCTATAGTATAGTAGGAAGTTGGGCCATCCGGCGTGGACATGAAAAGTTGTCGCCCTTGCAGGTAACTTGAAATCCAAACGTAAAGTCTTCCACCAAACCCAAGAGCAGCAAGGGATGTCAGAATGGCGTCATGAAAAACTGAATCAAATGCCGATTTAATGTCTAAAAACATGGCAATAGGAACATATCCATTATATTACAGAAGGTTCTCATTTCTCATGGTAGCAATAATAGCTTTGAGACTACTGTGATATACACAGGTTGGTTCCGTTGCAGCCTTAAAAATTTTTGACACAATTAAAACTATACATGCCCGTTGTTGAGTAGTTGAGGTATACTGGGATTGGGGCGTGTGTCACTTCAAAGCAAACACTTGTAGAACAAACGTAGTTAATCATTCCTTGTGTTGTTTTTTGAAATGTCCAATAACTTGTCGACACCACACTTGGGTGTTTCTGGACATGCATACGCTGTGACCACCACAATTTCATATTTTGTTTGTGGGTGGGCTTTTGATAGCGGACCCGAAAAATCCTGCGATCCTAGCTATGTACTTCTCCGCTGTAAAGACGCACATGACGATTTTAGACCGCTACGATGGTTGCCCTACACATAAGGTAGGCTTGACGTAAAGGTATAAAGAATAAACTCGCGTTAACTCGAACTAGCATTTCTCTAAATATCGGTTAAGTCGAAAATTCTTCGCCGTGCATTTACCAGCCACCCGTGCTATGTATTTGCCCCTCTTTATCTCGAAACTTTTGTATGTCCCTGTACATACTTTCTGACATGATCGAGTACTGGCATTGCTGTAATGTTATCTGTATGACGAGCACGCAGTCAACGGTAACATGAAATCGAAGGTTGAATAAAGTACTTCCGTGTATGGCTGCGTAAAAAATAATTTACAGATGGCCGACGAAAACTGCAGTAACCGTTTCAAATAAACTCAATTCAGCTTATCAATACCTCAAATAAACTATGGTTTAGGCTTATTGGTTCACAAAATAGACTGTTTTTTATCTTCTTTCTGCGTAAGCACAGCAGGCTGTAAGCGGCCGTGTGACAGCATGGGCGCCCCGGCGAAGCCATCTGAGCGGAGCGCCGGCGCGCGGGCCTCGGAGCGGAAGTGTGCCGTGTGCAATAGGATGATGTCGGTTGGTACACTCGTTAACAAGTTAAGAACAGCAATAGCTCATGTACGGTATCACTCCGCCTAAGCGACGGACCCGGATGTCAACGGGCGCGCGCATTTTGAAAGGAGATTGCTATCAATGCGTGATATCAGACGCCTTGTCATACGCAGTTTGTTTATCATCGCTGCAGCGATTTATAACATTATTAATTCCAAAAATCACGGAAACGGCTCGTGCCATGTACAAAATATTCCCAGTAACGCACTACTTGTGGCGCGCAGAGTAACATCCGGCTGCGGTGCATGAGACACAGCAGCCGGATGTTACTCTGCGCTACTGCGATACTCTGTGTTACTAAGTTGTACCCAAATGTAGGGCGCTGAGGGTGATATTTGCGGGTAACAAAGCGTTTTCGCACGCGTTTTCCTTTTCCGGAAACCTGTTCGGCAGCCGAACCGGTTCGACTGTACACAGGAATAGGTTTGGAAAGAAAAAAAAAAAAAAAAAACGCGAGCGGAAACGCGTTTTTCTACGCACATGTGCTTCGTCCTCATTCCTCGAGTCGGCGCATTGGACCAAGGGACATAAAAAACAAAAGAAGCCGCCTCAAAAGAAGGGTATAAAGCAAACGAAGGCGTCTCAGCAGTGCATAAAGAAGCTGCATTAGGAAATTACGGCGTCCCACCACAACTCCAAAGGGAGAGCCGTGCTTATACGCACCTATAATGGCTCTGCAATAGCTCGTCCTTTATTGTTGTGCTCTGCACGAGGTTGCACGTGTGCTCATCAAGATATTTTTTCTCTGTGTCTCTCTACATGCGCATAAGCAAAATTGCCTCTGTGTGAGCGTAGCGACAATAGAAAGGCGAGAGAGGAAAAAAGGATGGAAGTAACGAAGTTGCCGAAGATATTAAGAAGAAAGAGACGAAGAAACAGTGATGTAAGAGCAAGGCATAGGGGAAAGGTTGAACTCTAAGAAAGCGTGGCGTCAGGTCAGTTGCATAATCGTTTGGTCGATCGGCGGATATCTTCCCTTTGCTTTAACGTCTTATGTCACAGGGGGCACCACCAGGCAGTGTAGACCCAGCGTTCAGGGTGCACGTACGAGTCCGCTCTTCGATGAACGTGCCTACGTGATCCAACGTGTAACAACCTCCCTGTGAGGGACAAAGGTCTATATTTGTTTAGACAACAAGATTGCCTATTTTGCGGGATTCATTAATAAAGCAACTGCCACTGTGTAAGCTTGGTTGCAAAAGATGGCTGTTTTAGGAACGAATGATACAATAGGCATATTCTGGATGGAGACCGCCTCCGACTTGAAACTGACCCCGTTTTCTGTGCCATTCTTGAGTTCGGGCTTAAATCCTTAAAAGTGTGGCTTGGAAGTTAAGGACATTAACACACTATGAACACGTTTTGCTGTCGGTCTGCATTAAAGTGCCACTAGAAGAACACAACAAAATGTAACACGAAGTTCCCGGGAATTCCACAACACCACTTTCGGACGGTTCCAGGTAGCGAAAATTCTGTGAGGTTCTATGAACTTCTTTAAATTCGCAATTAGAACATGACCAACAAAAATTAGCAGCGGCTTAGCTAAGCTATGCCAGGATGTACGTAGCGTGAGCTACGTTTAGGCTGGTTATACTTAGCTTTCCTGGTTGTCTAGGATTAGCTTGATTATCATGCTTATTGCTGCTTCAATGACACACACACGGTATACGCATTATGTGACACATGTATATTTATCAAGCGGCTCCGGCGTAGCGTCACCAATCGCCCAGACCTAAGCTGGGTCCACAGGCGCACGCCGGTGTTGCTGCGACGCACGAGCCATCGGTTCCACACCCGGCCATTCCTCGCATGATGATCAAGTTGACCGGGCCGCCACGTGCGGAACGGAGGCCGGCGAAGACGCTGGGCGCGTGGGGTGTGTGAGAGATGCCGGGCTGCGAGCAACGTTATGTGCGCCCTGTGACGTCACTTCTCTTCACGCATGCGCAGCGCGGCTCTCCAGGAGCCACGCGAAACAGCTCAATCTCGGCCATTTTAGCTCACGCTGCTAAACCACACAGCTTCCGGGCCATGGAAGCCAATGAATTGTGAGAACATCGCGCCACGGTCTGCGCGGATAGCAGCTCTGGAAGTAAAGGCCCGTTCAAAGTTTCGACAAAAGCGACGCGATCTCGTCGCGGTGACAAAAATTGTTTGAGACCAAACGACAAAAGCGATCGCTGGGCGACCGCAAACACGACGGAAATCACGTCGCTTCTATCACTCCAGTCGCAAGTGTGAACGGGCCTTAATACAAAATACAAATAGGAAAAGCGAACTCAGCTTCAGAGGGAAGCGGGTAGGGAGAAAAAGTAATGACTTTAAACTCAGAATGGGCTATGCGCGCTTGGGCCAAGCCCAGTAACCGAACATTCGGGCACTTGAACGTTGGGTGTTCGTTCGGACGACCTTGATTTTAGGCCATCAGACGACGAAACGCATTATTTATGCTTGAGCACGTGGAGCTGCTTATGATTTCAATGTTGACTTTTATCAAGCTTGAAAATCGACACCAGCGCCGCAAAGGGCAAGAAAGTCATGACGGCATACAAACTACGTCAACCTCACAATCAAAGCAAGGCACTAAGCCCCGCAGCGCTGGTTCCGTGGCTAAAGCTTCGTGCTGCTGAGCCCAAAAACGTGGGTTCGATCCCACCCGCGGTGACAGCTTTTTAGTTGTAGGCGAAAAGGGAAAACATCCATGTCTCAAGGTTTCGGCGCACGTTAAAGAACTCTACAGGCGGTCAAAGTAATTCCGGAGCCCTCCACTACCGCGTGCCTTATCGCCATGGTGTGGCTTCGGTGTGTTAAACCTCACAAGCTATCTATCTATCTATCTATCTATCTATCTATCTATCTATCTATCTATCTATCTATCTATCTATCTATCTATCTATCTATCTATCTATCTATCCATCCATCCATCCATCCATCCATCCATCCAACCATCCATCCATCCATCCATCCATCCATCTATCTATCTATCTATCTATCTATCTATCTATCTATCTATCTATCTATCTATCTATCTATCTATCTATCTATCTATCTATCTATCTATCTATCTACCAAGCAGGGCACTAAGGCTGCGCTTAAAACTGCGCATGCGCATTGCGCCCGCTCCGTTATTTTGACATAACCGCAAACATCTACACAAAATTTCTCCTCTGCCGTTGTACACCGCTGTTCTCTGCGAAACACCTGCGCACAGTCAGCGTGTCTTGGAATGCTTGCTCTTACACTGCTATGTTAAATTGTGATAAACTTCGGGCTCACGTTCGCTTCATCTGGGCTTAGCTCCGGTCTTATCTTCTTTCCCCAATTGCCGTACGCTTTTAAAAGAACAAGCTGGCGGCTGCTACGCCGTGGGCGTGGGTTTTTATGACGGCACTGCAGCAATTAGCCCATCGTCACACGCGATAAGGCTAAGACGCCTCGTGTCCAACCGGGTTTCCTGTGAACCTCCGAACCAGCCTGCAACTTCAAGCACGTCGAACAAAGCGTTTTGCCTGTGTGCGCCAACGTGGTGCTTAGAGAGTCGATTTCTGTGACCAGTACAGGCAGGACCAGCGCTGGTACAGCCATGGCGCGTTTCAAGAAAGAGACGGTTCTGCGCCTGGTCCGGACGCTAAACCTGGATCTGGCCTGTGTTGGAATGGTACATCTTATACTCCTCTTCTGTTTCGCGGACGAACCAGACATCATCGGTACTCTTATACCATTATATTATGGTGGAATGATCTCTGACCCTTATTCACAAAGAATTTAATGCCGTCTTAAGAAATGATATTTCCCGGCGGGTAGCGTGGTACCGAAGTACAGCCTTGCGCATTCGGCTCTGAATCAGGTTCAAGTGTTTGAGGCGGGTGGAGTTTCGGCCATGCATCCTTTGCACAAGTGCGTAGCTCGCGGGTATACGGCACACCTCCCACACCAACGCTGTGCTTTTGCGCGTATCTTTGCAGGGGCCAGGTTACCTCCAGAGGCGCGAGTGCTGCAGAATCATGTCGTGATTCCTTATGTTTTGCGGGTGTGCGTTTTGGGACTCTTTACGGTTACTCCTATCCTCATCTTAAATGCCTTATAACAAAAGTTCGCGTTTATCCAACGCCAAGTGTGCTCAGCTGATGTAATGGAGCATAACAAACAAATTTTAGTATGCCTGCGTAAAGATAGAAGACGCAATTTGTCAGCCAGGGCTCACCGTACATTTCAATCCACAACCCCTTGCTGCCAATACATGACGTAATACAGTGCTGAGCAGGGAATTTCCCATACCATACATGGGGGCTTACCTGTGTCCTTAACTCCGTTCGCTCCCAAGAAGTGTTGTGTACACTGCATGACCACCACTCCCTTCGCTAACAATGATGTAAAGTGTTACCATATGCTTGTTACGGATGGCTGAATTTGATGTGCACACAAAATGTTTCATTTTTTATGTCGTTCCTGTTGATCTATCGTTTGCACTTAGCGAACCATGTTTTCTCTGCGATAAAAGCCTTGTATACGATTGCGCAAATTGATACAGCTATGAATATAAGACAAACAGCCACAAGATGAAATTATGTGACAAACCGCAACATTCTTTGTACCTATCGTGTGTAAAAAAGCGATAGCACATCTGTTTTATAGAGATGGTCTCCAAATTTTGCTTAAAGGAGTACTGACACGAAATTTCTCGCTTTCAGTTTTTATGCTGTAAAGAATACCTATTGGCCCAGTAATTACGAAAATCGAACCGAAAGCCGTCAGCCGCCAACACAGAATTAATTATAGCACGTTTATTGCAACCAATTTCAAATTTGGTCGCCGCGCGGGAAAATGGCCGTTCGAAGGCCAGCCTGCAAGCGGGCAGCCTTACGTCACGGTCTCACCCGTGACGTCAGGGACGTTTTTCTTTCCTCCATGCGTTCGCCGCATCGTCTGCTACGATTGTACATGGTCCGCGACTCGCCCGCGCAGTCGACATGTCGTCTGAATCTTCAGACTCGGATGAGTCACTGCCACCCGACAGACAGAACAACTTTATTTGGCCAGGCGATTAGGCCGGCGATGTCTTTGCCGTCGTCCGTTTTTTTAATATCACTGCGGCTCGAACCGGCGCAGACCGTGATAGCAACAGCTTGTCGCCACTCTTCTAATCAATCCGATCACGAAAAAGAAGCTCTACATGCGAAAAACTAGATGTTAGTGTGTTGAAAATTGTGCTAGGAGTTGTTATCAGAGCTGAATTTAAAAGTGGCGTTCAGATATTTGCCGCGATGGGAAGCCTACGCCGACCGGCAGTGGAGGTTCGGCGCTCCGACCCAGCACTGTCGGCACCACGGTGTGGCGAGCGGCCGAAAGATGGCGCCACCTGCGAGCTAGAATCAAAACAGGCCGCGGCAGATGTCTTGGTCACCGATCGCAGAAACGGAAATTACAGTATTGCCAAAATAAAGCTTCATATGCGAAAAAGGGGATGATAGTGTGGTGAAAAGTTGTGTAAGGGATCGTCATTCGCAGTTGTACAGATACCAGCGATCAAATAGTCGCCACGATACTAAGTTCCCAACACCCAAGGTGACCCGTGCAACCCCGAGCCCGCTGGCTTGGGCGACAGTTCTTGCGGCCGCCGGCGTGCACGAACTCCACGAAGTCCACATTTACCGCTGCATGTCGTCGCGTGGAAAATAATGCATCTTGGCGTCGTCGTCGATTTGCTCGGGCAGGCTTCCACGAGCAGTACTTCGCATACCGCGAGCTTGCCATAGCACAACTTGGGCGAGCTCGGCGACGCGCACCGCCGCGTCGCCGCGGTGCCCGTCGACATCGCGCACCACGCCGTTTTCGGCACCAGTGTCGAACACCATGCGCCGGCAACGAACTGAAGAGCGAAGACGTCGAACACGCAACGTTTACAAGCATTGCTCACAAAGCTACGCCCACGTCTCCTGCCCAAACGAATACCACCGACAACAGCAGCGCAGGATATCGTTTCCGGTTCTGAAAACGACTACAGTGAAACCTCGATATATCGAACAGCGCGGTACCCGCGAAATAGTTCGATATAACCAGAATTCGATTTATAAAATTACGTAAAAAACGCGTCATAAACTGGTACAAATCAATAAATGAACGAATTGTGCAGTAAATACTCACTTGGTGCTTCAAAGTATTTGTTCTTTTAGCTTAAAGTACTGCAGCAGGGTAGCCTGGCGTGTTATACACGACTTTCTCAACGTTCCACAAGCGACAGGCCGGTGCCTTCTATAGCGCTGCTGTAGCGGTGCGCTAGGGCCAAAAAACCGCTGAAGCCTCGGTCGAAGTCGGCAGCGGGGCACTATCAGCGCTCGCGGGTACAACCTCGGCAGCGTCTTCGTTTGTGCGCTCAGTAGTAACCTAGCTCCGCTAAGATCTCCACATCCGTCAACTCCACCGTCGTTCCGGTGCTGTCGTCACCGCCAACAAAGTCATCAATGCACATGCTTCATGGCTCAGCGCCAACAAAGCGCTCCAGCTGGCCCCAGGTTTCTTCAAGCTCGCATTCTTCTTTTGCACCGTCCGATTCTGCTTCGGGGCACCCGATGCGCAGCAATCGGGAACGTCCATCGCGCCACCGCTATCCTCGAGGGTACTGCGGGATAGCTCGCCGCCTGTCAACAGAGCGCGAGCGGGCTGGGCAGGATGGGGTGGCGGAGTTCGATATACCCATTTCATGTCCGTCCCAGTTGGAAATAAAAAATTAAAAATGCAGGTGATTTTCCGCGTGATATAGAAAGTGTTCGATATAGGCAATAATTCGATATACCCGTGTTCGATATATCGAGGTTTGACTGTATATGACGTCACCCTGAACCGGCCAGACACGTAGGCCAATGTTTCGTCACGCCGAAAGCGATTGCGCTAGTGCTGCCGATTTGTGGAAGCTCGCGGCCTGGACAATCAAAATCGATTTTAGATGTGATTCCGGCCTCGGATCGCTGCAAAAATTTCTGTGAGGCATCTGTACAAACTACTGAAGCCAATTATATCATTTTTTAGGTATCAAAATTTGGTGTCAGTACTCCTTTAAGACAAATAATGAGACTTTGGTTTTCAACAATGGCTGTCTTTTAAACTTTCGTGTCATCCTTTTACGACAAAAGTACGATATCTACTGTCAAGCCTCAGCATTTGTGTTCCCTTTGCAAGGTGCTGCAAGATCACGATCCACGAGAAGCAAAGTTGCGTTTTTAAAAGGTAAAATCTACGCTTAAAAAGTGTCAAATGTCACTTTCAAGCACACAGGTCGGTGCTTTTCTTTTTTTTACCTGAATCCGCAAATTCCTCATTGTGCTGTATCAGCCGTCGTAATTTATAGGCTGCAGTTCTGTACTGAAAATTATATGTTGGATGTATACAAGCTGTGAAGAATCGAGGGCCTCAACAAGCATCAGTACGTTCTGAGACCTTCCATGGCGGAGGGCTACAGATTAGTTTATTATGTATGCCGGAATTTCGCACGCGCACACAGGTTATAGTTTTTCGCGTTCCTTAGAAGAAAATGAAAATAGTGGCCTTGTGGAAGGCATAATGTGGCGCAGTCAGCTCTGTTCTTCTGTTGGGTATCATTTACAAGTGTTAAGAATAGAGATTCGATCGATGGAACAATTACAATTAGGAAACAAGAGCTTCGCAATAAAAATGACGCATGGACAAAAAGTGTGGAGGACACCGTGACCTTAGTGAAGTTTTCAAGAATATTCTAAGAATACATTGTTCATTATAACAAAATTGCTACACTTCTATCTATTGTCACGAGGAAGAGACGAAGAAGTGGGCAATTTCACGTACCGCCATGTTTGCCCACCTTCGAAGAAGATGAAGCACATCGAGTTACATAGCCGTGCTCGCGACAAGATGGCTGACGCCAATTAAATCATCACCTCATCAATCACCGTTCGCCTCGTCGTTACTGCGCCGCGTAACACTATTATATGAAAACGTACGCATAAAGCTTGCTGTGAAACAAGTGACCGATGAACGAGACTGTAATATTGCTCTCTTTAACCACCTCACCTGCAGCTTGCACCGACTGAAATGGTGCACCCAAGACACAAAGCTCATCAGTTAAACTGATTTCGTGTTGGAAAGAAGGGTACGTTTCGGACGCTATAAGCGCGGCGTGCGAAATGCGAATGCCTTATTCCGAGTATCTTTCTACGCAGTGCATAGAGCGCCGTCCGACGGCACTCCAGTTGATCGATGCTGGAATGACTATAGTGTGCCATCCGACGACTTTCGAATATTTAAGACTAGCGCCAACCAAAGCGTCCGTCCCTGTTGCTTATGTGATAGGCATGTTAAGCCACCAAGATTAACAAAGTCATATTTCCGAGAAACTGTGGCATTTGTACATAGTGTGTATGACCAACCACCTCACTGGCTCCCTCTTTTGAACGCTTGTGTGTGTTTGCGTGACTTTCGATGTATTTGTGCTTTTCCTAACTTCAGTGCGTTCCTTTGTTTGCTTGGCTATGTATTACTCGTACTGCCATGTTTGAGCGTATTCTCCCATGTAATAAAGAAAAAAAATGTCGTTGTAGTGTACAGGATCCAGCCTAGCTTCTTGATCCCGAAGACGGTGGTTGGATACCGGCTCTTGCCTCAGTTGTTTTTTTAATCGTCATTGTGTTAAGTTAGTTTTGGTTTTCAAATGATTTCTTTCTGTGCGTTAGGTCATGTTATGGTATGTTTAGGTTAGGTTGCCTAACTTTACGCTATCTTGAGCGATGTAGTGCCAGACGCGGCATTTTGTTACGAAGCGCCGGTGGACGTCGATATAGTGGAGTGCTTATAATACCGTCGGACGCCAGTCTAGACAGGGCCATTTTTCTACGACGCTAGTTATTCAAGGCCCAGAAACTAATCTGCAGCAGAAACACTTTTACAGAGTCACTCCAGCTGTCGGATACGGGCGTATTTAGTTTGGCACTACTTGGAAAGGGTCTGCTATGTATAGTAAAACTTTAGCCCGCTGCCGTCCTGGTCAAAGATGAGTACTTGCTTCAAAACTTGTGCCCCATGACGGCATCCCGAGGATCACTGCAGCGCCGCTTACATGCTGCACCATCGTGGCAACAGGCTTGCACACGAACTGGCTGTGCGTAGCTGTAGTTGTCCGTCCGGTACGTCGGTGAGCTTTCGGTCACCCCGATGTGATCGGACTCGCGCGCCACATCCATTCGAAGTAGCACAAACCCTAACTTCCTGCACTTACGTTACCTGCCAAAAGTCCGGAGGAGATGGTTATTGGAGTCGAAACAACGGTGTTGCTCTTGCCGTTGATTATCATGTCCTGCGGCTCCGTAAAAGCACCATCAATAACCGCAGGCTCCCCAGACTTCGAGTTGTATGCTCTTTTTTTTTAAACAAAGCTTTCTATGTCCCATTGATGACGTTTGTTGCGTCGAAAACACACTTCAGGAAAGCCAACTTTCTCTAATGATGATGGTGATCGTGCGTGAAGTCAAAGAAAAAAAAAACGCGTTCTGGGGTCAGCATCGAACCTGGCTACCTCCCGTTATGAAGCCGACGTCCATCCGACGGCGCCGCTCCGACACGGCCAAAGCAGTTTGTAATTGGTGAACGGACGTGCAAATTATAAAAATCATGCGATCCTCCGTCTAACGACGATGATGTTTGAGCACGAAGCTTTCTTCTCATGAAATCAAATGGCGAAATGTAAAGTCAAATCCGCTGCGATCAAAAGTGCAAACTGCGTGCGAGTCAAGATTAAATCTCAACGCGCCATATTTCAAACTCAGGCGACAACCCAGGAAACCATAACGAGGAAGCTTCGCGTTCAGCCATCGTCGTCGTCAGACGGAGTGATGCGTGATTGACCAGTGCAGCTCCACCTATGTAATTATGCGAGAGCCCGGCCAAAGCCGTCCGTTCCGCGTCGGACGCGCGGCCACGTCTTATAAGCGCCAATACATGAGTCGTTGGGGAAAATTGCCGCCGGCTGGCGTTCGAGAGCCTGCTATGAAGAAATTTCCATTCGGATTTAGAGCCGACCGGTGAGCTGCGGAGTCCAGAACTATTAGGCCAATCAGCCTGGGGGAAGGTGGAGGCCGAAAAGTCCTTGTTTGTCACACGCGAACAGTGCTCGATGCCAATGTACTTTATGCGAGAAAACGTACTTCGCGGGCTAACCTGGTTTGCCTGGCAGATATGAAGCTCGGGATGAAGCAGGAACGAGTGGGATCCCTGGAACTATAATCCTGCCACAACAACTCGAAGAAGAGACTCTCAGTGCTCGTGCAGAACCCGATGAGCCACTCCACAAGGTCGCAAACCGCGTAAATCCACTGAACTGTGCACCTTTGTTGTCCGGTCCGTGTACAGCGCGAGAGGTTCCGCCGTCTTGGCGTTGTACATGCTTCTGCAGGGCCATAGGGCATTTTGTCGGTGGTCATAGGGCACGGATATGTAGCTTGCAACATAAGGTTTTCATTTTTATTTAAACATTTTGCAGCCCCTTAGTAGCAGAAGCGGGGCAAATGTACAAATAACGGGTCTAAATTGGATATCCGTACACAGTAACTCGCGCAAAAAAAGAATGCTAACAAAGGAAAGCAGACAACTTGACCCATAAACAAAACAAGTATGTAAAACAAAACAACAGAACCAAACCGACATATGCTCCTATATTGGCAAACACATAAAGGCACAATTTCAACTATGCATACGTATGTATCTATACACCGATAACTAATCTTTCTTGTGCACGTGGGCACGGCGAGATCAACGTCGGCCATCACGTAGTTAGAGCCAGGGGAATTGGCATAGATCAAGGCACTGTGCCACAGCACTGGACTCCTTGCCCTTGTAGTTCATGTATGCAAGTCCCGTATTTTCAAGGCAAGCAGGACCTATGATGCTGGCAACAGCGTGGTTCCAACAGAGCGCAGCCACCCATACCTGTTACAAAGGGGTGTCACAGTTAAAGCCCCTCAATACTGCTCTCGTCCGCCTGGGACGTGACGATGGGGCTTTAGTCACGGTCTTCTTGTTGGTTACGGGTGTTATCCCCTGTGCACATCTTATCGAGACATGGCTCACGGAATGAGGGGACGCCGTCAACCGCCTTAGGAAGGGCACAGAAGGCGTGGCATAGACTGAACTCGGTGCTTAGCTGGGGTAGGGCCGCCGCGCAGTTGGTGCTACTGTCATTGTCCAGGGAGTGTCCGCAGCTTCCAACCTCCCAACCGTAGGTGGGGGCGACAAAAGCTCCAGTAAGCGAGGGATGCGGGCCAACATGCAAATCTTCGGTTGTACTCGGCTAGCTTAGCATTGTTCGTGGACTTCTCTTCTGGTACAGCTGAAGCACCACGTCGTTATCGGTGATAATGTCCACGTCTCTGACCAGGTCACAGACAGGCCAGAGTGGGAGGGCAGCGGGGGGCGCACCCGTGTACATGTACTGAGAAGTGGGGCCTCCGCGTTTCAATCACCGCATCCACGATGCAAGCTGGGACGGGTGGCGCCGACACATCGGAATGTGACAACTAAACGCTTTGCTTCAGTTTCAGAGCTCAGAAGTCAGGGTGCACAGGGACAACCCGGTGCACAGGAACAGCAAGTGAGACTTCAGCGCTGACGTGTGTGATGGAATGCCCGGTGTTGATGTCGGTGACAGTGCTTAGGGAGTAGCGCTTGTACAGGCACGCGGAAAATATATTGAGCAACCAGCAACCAATTAGAGTAAGAAAAGCTGGTGCCCGTCTTTCATTTTTTTACAAGCGTGTGCTGTTAGCGACGCAGCTTCTAAAACAGCATCGGAAGCCGCCCAGAAAACTAGCTATACAATTCGTGCCTTCTACGCGGGATTGGCCAACAATAAAGCGGCGCTACTCGTCACGAGCTTGCAATTCCTCCTTGTTTGCTTGCTCGTTTGCTTCTGCTTGCTACCCAGGGCTGTTGCGGTAACCGGTACGCCGGTCACCATGTACCCCTAAGGGCCCTTGCAGGCTCAGTAAAACGTTTGTCTCTCTGTCTCCCTGCTTAGTAGGAAGGCAGCCCTTCAATTTCCTTTTATAGAGTGTTTCTTGGTCTACTAAACACGAACAGTCTGGTCTGTCTGTCTGTCTGTCTGTCTGTCTGTCTGTCTGTCTGTCTGTCTGTCTGTCTGTCTGTCTGTCTGTCTGTCTGTCTGTCTGTCTGTCTGTCTGTCTGTCTGTCTGTCTGTCTGTCTGTCTGTCTGTCTGTCTGTCTGTCTGTCTGTCTGTCCTTAGACCCAGCTGCCCGGCCAAAAGTTAAATTGCGATCTCGAAGGAGAAGCTTATATAGGCAAATCTTTCCCAAACCATTAAATCTGGAAACACAAAACAAACGCGTCAACCTTGTTTAGCAGAAAGAAAGCATTAGGAATATTTGAGGCAAAACATCACTACATAAATGATACTGCAGTGTTCTTTTAACCAAAAGAAATTGGCCAAAAGAAACTTCCCTGCAAATGTCAACGAAAGACGCCATGCTTCCCTGCGCAACGGGAAATGTGGGAAAGGCACATTACAAATTGAAAGCTTACACTGATCTCCTTAAAATCGGTTTCACATTCGCCGTGTCCGGACAAGGTTGTAGAGTAACGAAAGATGAATTTAGATGGCACGCGAGCACTGTAACACGCGAACACTGTATTGATTTAGCATCAATTTAATTTTTCAAGACCAATTGTTCAATTCAATTCAATTCAATTGTTCAAGTGTTTATTGTGGGAGAAGAGAAACTGGATTGGATAGAGCGTGAGAGGCGAGCGGGGGAGAGAAGAGAGCGATTTAAAAGGCAGCGGCGGCAAAAGACTATTGTATTTCGACGACATTTGCAGCCAAGTGAGCAGATATGCGGCCATTTTTTTTCTCCTGTAGCGTCCGCAAAGGAAGCGAGCAAGCAAGAGAACAAACTGGTATCCCCAGCTGTCGCAGAAATTCACAGTTTCACTGTGTGGTCGCCCCGCGGTTATTTCGAGCAACCTCTTCGGAGTTCTGTATTATGGCGAGCATTTTGAACCTATCTTGCCGCTATATTTACAACGATAGCTCTCGACGCCAGAGCTGCAGCATCTTTGTGACATCTAGCGCTGCGTCAGTCATGATGCCCTTCTTATATCCGACGTAACCGGGCACCTGGAGTTCATTGACAAAGCGGAAATCGGGAGGGGAGTTTCTTCAGCATTGCGGCGAGAGCTTAGGAACTGTTGGAAGTTAGAAAAGTTAGAAGACAGACAGACAGACAGACAGACAGACAGACAGACAGACAGACAGACAGACAGACAGACAGACAGACAGACAGACAGACAGACAGACAGACAGACAGACAGACAGACAGACAGACAGACAGACAGACAGACAGACAGACAGATCAAAGCTTTTGTGCTTAGGTGGCCCAAGAAAGACTTAAAGAAGTGGTCGCCTTGCTTCTCGCAGGGTCTCTTCTTTTCTGTGACCGGAGTTGCGTTGCTGGACCTTGCTGACGTCTACAGCACTGACGTCAGAAGCGTCGCGCAGCTGGTCACCACGCGGGGCGTTGGAATTCTCGTCGGTGGCTTCATCGGTGAGTCGTTCCTGAAGTTATGCTCATCCTTTGCAAAGAACTTAACAAAAAATAGAACTCTGCAGTTTAATTCTTGTGTACGCATATGCAAGTGTGATGGAGAGAGAGAGAGGGGGGGGAGTGGTCATCAGGTCAATACCCACATATGCACACATGGCTTACGTCCGCTCTTAAGGTCTTGTTTTCTCGTTTTAAAGCGACCACACAGGGACGTCAATACTGGTAATGTTGTCCCCGGGGAATCATCATAATCGCATGCCCACACGTCAACAGCAGCTGTCGCTCGTAGTACATACCTTGGAATGGTTGCCTTTCTCGCTGTTCTGTGCAGGAGGTCGCCTGTACGATGCTTACAACACCCAGGTACTGAGCATCGCCATGCTCGTGCTAACGTGCGGCAGCGTGATGGCAACACCGCTGTGTGGATGGCTCATCTACGCACACGTGACTTCTGTCCTGTCCGGGTTCGCCATGGGCGCCCTCGATACAGGTTCGTTGTCGTTTCTTGAACTCATTCGCAAGCTACTCACTCACTCACTCACTCACTCACTCACTCACTCGCTCACTCGCTCACTCACTCACTCACTCACTCACTTACTCACTCACTCACTCACTCACTCACTCACTCACTCACTCACTCACTCACTCACTCACTCACTCACTCACTCACTCACTCACTCACTCACTCACTCACTCGTTCGCTCACTCACTCACTCACTCACTCGCTCATTCACTCACTCACTCACTCACTCACTCACTCACTCACTCACTCACTCACTCACTCACTCACTCACTCACTCGCTCGCTCACTCACTCGCTCGCTCACTCACTCGCTCGCTCATTGACTCACTCACTCACTCACTCACTCACTCACTCACTCACTCATACTCACTCACTCACTCACTCACTCACTCACTCACTCACTCACTCACTCACTCACTTGGTCCTTTTAACAGTGCCTTAAAGTACGGAGAGAGAGAGAGAGTATAAACTTTTATTTGGAGCAGAGCAAGCGCAGAAGGGATAAGTTTCTCAACCCCTTTTCGAGGTCCCTTTAAGCCCTATTCGTCTAATTTAGTGTGCTAATAAAAATTACCTGCTATTGGCCACATCGAAACCATTGTGATATTCTGCAACATTTAAGAATAAAGCGTATATTTTATGTTAGTAAATAAATAAATTAATTGATTTTTGAGTAGTCGCCTGCACCTTGCCTTACAGCCTGCAAAGATACATCTGCCATGCCTTTCCCAGCCACGACATTCTGTATAGCCTTTGCGGTACCTTTCCTTGAGGTAGCCGGGAAATAGGCTGAAAATAGAAATAAAATATTCGCAGACATATACTAAAGGCTAAAATGTTATCCTGGGCGATTATTCTCATGTAACTGCAGGGAAAAATAAAACAGCGAGTAACGACGGGTTAATCGAAACAAATCCGGAGCCTTCCACTACGTAGCGCCTCATCGCCTGTGTAGCGTCGGGGCGTAAAAGCCTAATAGTGTACTTTTTACCTTTGGGGCAAAGTAAATATAATCAGAAAATGTGTACAGCTGTAGAATACTAAAAGAACCTATTGCAGCTATTAAAGCGAAGCTGTCTTGGACTCACTGATGGCGCTGCCGTAACGAAGACGCACTGCAAGGAAACCAACTCTGCACAATAAAATACCACATTACGATGATGATGATGATGATGATGACACAAGAAAGAAACGCTTCCCGTGGTACGAGTCAACCCTGGTTCTCTTGCGTGATGAAGCCCATAGAGTTTCACACTAATATGCCCTAGAGGGAAATCTGGCGCCACTGTCTACGGGAGCCGCACTTCGGCGAGCGTGCCGTCATGTACCGAGCAGGCACGTTCCACTTCTCCTTGGCATGGCTCACGAACAGGCTGAAAAGTTGGCTCTGGCTGCAAAAAGCAACAATATTACTGTAAAAGGTTCATCAAATTTGTTTTGTTATTATAAAATAGAACCTCCATAAAGATTAATTTGTCAGGGATTATGTAGATGTTCATTGCACGCTGAACAAGAAAAAAATGTTAGCCTTTTTTGTTGATCTTGGCTTGGAGACAAAAAAGAAGCCGTATGGCTAGCTAAGCCAAGTAGGCGAGGAACGTCGATAGCGGCAATGGCGCCGCCCACGGCGGCCCGCGACTGCAGCGGCAGATTTTTCTCTAGTATATATTAGTATAAAACTCTATGATGAAGACGACGTCTATCCGATTCTGCCATTCTTTTTTTCCGACATGGTCAAAGCTGTTTGGATTTTGAACTTCGACTTTCCCTCTGCTACTCGAACTTCTAAATAAATATCATTCGAACGAATAAATCGTAGGAGCTTACTTACTTCATTTCTCTCAGAGAAAGCCTCACGTTTCAACCATCTTTTCCTTAGATGAAAGGGGCTTTTTTTATTTGCTGGCATCACGGATGCTAGAAAACAAACAAAAAAAAAGCAGCCGTTCTACTCGTAAGGGTGTATGACAATCAAAGCTGTATAAACTACACATCACACACATGTTTAGAAAATATACACGTATTCATTTTTATTATCATTCGGTAGTCGTAGTGACTATGGCTTTGTGATTACTTAATGCAGCTTGGAAGGGCGAGGGTTTTATCCTGGCAGACAAACATGGCCCCGTGATTTTACTGAAGTATAACTGACGCAATCGTTGCCATATTTTTTTTTTTATATAAAAAGCATCCAATATTTCATGCACGCTTGCATCGTGGCTTCAGCCCAAAATCTTAATTTCACTTAGCCGCGGAACACAATTATTACAGGTCCCACAATGTGCAGGCAAGTGCGCAGTCCCCCATTTCTTACTGCCAATTCATGTTTCCGTTCTGTCAATTCATGTTCCCGACACACTTGTCTGCACATTGTGGCACGTGTAATAATTGCGTTCCACGGCTAAGTGAAATTAAGATTTTGGGCAGAAGCCACGATACAAGCGCGCGTGAAATATTGGAAGCTTTTTATATCAAGAAATATGGCAACGATTGTGTCAGTGATACTTCAGTAAAAAAGTGAAAAAAAAAATTGGCCGCGTATCTGCTTCTTTCGTTGCAAATGTCGTCAAAAGACGATAGTCTTTTTAGGCATTTGCCAAGGAAATGCCCCAAGTTAAAGACGATAGTCTTCCTTGGGCTACTTAAACCCAGAAATTTTGGTCTGTTTGTCTGTCTGTCTGTCCGTCCGTCTGTTTGTCTGTGACTCGATTCAGCCACCCGGCCAAAGTAAAATGCATACTGCGATATAGTCTTATATACTCACAGCCAAATGAGAGCGTCTAAGCCCGGTTTATATGTTCATACTTGTCAGCTTTGCTGAACATGAACAAGACATTACGCAAATATAAGACAGGAAATTAATACACAAGGGATAGTTACAGTGTTCTTTTATTTAAAAAAAATTCGTGGATGCTTGGTTTTTGGGTAGTAAATTATATTCTACATCGACTGCAGAAAACCGCCGCCTGCTGTTGCCCGCGCCACCTCCCGGCGGCATATGAGAAATCACGCGGCAACAGAAACGAAAAGACAAACATGGGTCCGTCCATTCCTCTCGGAAAGAAGCCCATCTATCGACGGTAGACGCGAATTCTGTAACGTTTGCAACTTCACTGTGAGCTAATTATGTCGTGTAAATGCAACTCAGCATAATGATAGAGTCGTTTTGGTTGGGAAAGTTTGCTGGGAATGTTTGCTGGGAAAGTTTTGAGTCGTTTTCTCTAAACATGCTCCTCCCGTAGATGCCCATGTATTTGGCGGCAGCCGGAAATTCTGTAACGTTTGCAAATTAATTGTGAACTAGCTAATTATCCAAAAAAAGAATGGCGTATGATAGTCCCCTTGGTGGCCAGTTGTGATAATATTATTGTTGGGAAAGGTTTGATAAAACGAGAGTTACAGCTGTTTTCTGCTGAGCATTCGCGACAAAGCCGGACTAGCCACAACGCGTTATTGCCGCTATATTGATTTGTTGACGGTCAAGAAAAATCAAAGGTACTCTATACTCGCGAACAAGTTAAGAACAGCAATAGCTTATGTACGGTATCACTCCGCCTAAGCGACAGACCCGGATGTCAACGGGCGCGTTCGTTTTGAAAGGAGATTGCTATGAATGCGTAGTATCGTCTGCCTTTTCTCGCGTAATATTTTTGTCGTCGCTGTAGTAGTTTATAAGCACATTAAGTCCAAAAAATTGTGAAGACGGTTCGCGCCTTGCTCAAAATATTCCCAGTAACGGGCTACTTGCACCGCGCGGAGTAACATCCGGCTGCGGTGATGAGGCACAGCGGCAACTTCAGTAGCCGTTCTTAACTTGTAACCGAGTGTAGCCATAAACAGTGTTGCTGTAAAAGCTTGTCACTGCATACGTTGTTGCTTTTGCAGGCGCCAACATATGGCTGATTAACCTGTGGCCCTCCAACTGCGGGCCAGCACTGCAAGTCTACCACTTCGCCTTCGGCGTGGGAGCTTTCGTCGCCCCATTCATAACAGAGCCGTTCCTGTCGCTTAACGTCTCCGCGGCCGCCAACGCCACGGCAACGTCAGCCAACATTACCAATCCCTGGGGCCACATCAGCGGAATGATATTAGGAGAAGCCCATAACGCAGATACTGCGGACATGCTCGAGGATCGCAGTGACGATGGAGCGTTCTACAAGGCACCACAACTAGGGTACGCCTTCGGCATAGTCGCGGCGTTCAACGCGCTAGTTGCCGTCTCAATGGTCGTCGCATACATCGTGGACAGGTCAGACATCAAACCCCCGGTGCCCTGTGAGGAGGCAGCGAACGGGGACGGCGACAAGGAGCGTTGTTTCTCTCGCACCCTCATGGTTCTCCTGGCCCTCTACATCATGGTGTACTTGGGACTCGAGTGCTCTTACGGCCAGATGCTACCGACCTTCGCGGTCCGCAGTGACCTCCAGATGACCAAATCCGAAGCCGCCTACCTCACGTCACTGTTCTTCCTGACGTTCACCATCGCCCGGATTGTGTCGGCCTTCTGGTCGCTCCTTTCAAGCCCCTCCTGCATCCTCCTCACCTGTCAGGTGCTTCTGGTGGTAACCTTCGCCCTGCTAGTCTTCTTCGGCTCCTCTTCGGCAACCTGGCTGTGGGCCCTGTCTGGCGTCGCCGGAATTGTCCTGGCACCGGTGTTCGCGGCTGCCGTCTCGTTCGCGGTGCAGTTCCTGGTGATGAGCAATAAGATGATGTCGGTGGTGACGGTGGCGGCGTCGCTGGGCACCATGGTTCCGCCCGTGCTCGTGGGGCTGTTCATCCAGGACGACCCCATGGTGCTGACGTACGTGTGTTCCGCGGCCGCGCTCATGATGACTGTGCTGTTCTTTGCCATGCGGTTCGTCACCAGAGGAAAAGCCCTGGTCACGCCGGAGACGCGCATCGGCGATTCGACGTGACGGAGGAAGAAAAAAGAAAGCAGAAGCTGACTTTCCGCGTCTAGCTGTGGGAGTGTTTGAGGCTCAGTAATTCGTTCCGTAAAGGTCCCAAGAAAACGAGAAAACAATTGACAAATAACGGCATGGTAAAGAGGACATAACTGTAAAATTTCTGTCGCGCATCGTAGCTTGGCACCACATTCCGAGGAATCCTTGATACCCTCCGCCGTGCACATGAAAAAGCATTTCTAGCGATAAAGCATAATTTCCAGCTTCATCTTTGAGTATATTTATAGATTCTAGCTGGAATCGACAGCTTCTAACTAGAAAAATTCTTAGTCTAGCTAGAGATGATTATTTCCGGTTTGCAGTATCTTTTTTCTTCCAGCTGGGCTGACGAATGCTAGCTGGAAGTAATAGCTGCCAACCGGAACAAAATCTCAATCCAGCTAGAAATGAGCCAGAAACTGAATTTCTAGCTAGAAATATTTCTAGCAAGAAGAAATTTCTGGTTCAATATACCAGCTGGAAAAATATTATTTTCACTGTTCCAGCGCCCAGTAGTAGCACGTATATAGTTTTGTCGAGCTTCTATGAAGAGCCTATATGCATCAGTAAAGGTTCTATCCATGGCCCACCCGTCTTCCCTTGTGTATGGCGAACATGTGATGCTAAGGTTTAGGCCCCTAAAGCACGAGAGTAATTATGGTATCATGAGTAGCAGTCCATGTTACTTTTGATAAATACAAGCGGTGGTGGGGCTCATGGAGTAAAGACCAGCAGCAACGGCAGCAGCACTAAACAGAAATTAACGCAAATTATCGATGCCAGCTAAAACGCTTTATAAAGTTGCTGTTTCGGAGCATCCCGTGAAGTATCTCGGGGATGTCATCCATGAATGTCGTGTTCTCTCGGATCAATGTTAGGTTCCTTGCTTCGGCAGAACTCTTAGACATTATAAAGGCAGGCGAAACAAGGAAACCATTTTTTTTATGATTGTCGGTGCGTGCACACCCGGCGTCAAAAGTTTTGGGGACGCGATTTTGGAAATCAAAGTCGAATTCTTTGCTGTCTGATAGCTCATCACTTGATTTGTCTTCCTCAGCGGAAGATTACAGTTCGGAGCATCATCCCCATACGCACAGAAGAATCTTATTTACCAGACAGCAGAGAAATTGTGTTTCATTTTGTATATCGCGTCCCGGAAACTTTTGACGCCGGGTATACGTCCGCATTGTAATGGTGATGTACGATGGCTTCGGTATAGTAGCCTCGGCGAATGCTTGAGTCTCGGCCTCGGTGGGAAGGGAACTCTGCTATCGTAGTGGCAATATTAGCGGGGGGGAGGGGGGGCAATGGATCTAGTCGCTTGGGTTAGGTAAGAGAAGGTGGCGGTTGCGTAATAGTGCCATAAAGAGGTGGTCAGGCCTGGCTTGCCTCGACATTGAATCTGTTTGGGGTTCGACGCTACGGGATGCCGGGAGAACAATGATGTGGTTTAGATGGCTCCAGTGTTGGGTAGGGTGCGTAAGATCGTTAGCAAGTGGAAGGTGGAGTAGCCTAGTGTCTCGAGAGTAGCGACGCCCTGCCAAGGGGTGCTTGGGCACTAGGGCTGAGCCACGTGATGGGCTGGGGGACGTGATCTGTTGCATTCAAGTTAGGGGGAGTTAAGTTCTGAACTTCGGAGCAAAGCTGTTAACGTCCGCTGACGCAAATGACGCCCTACACGCCCCTGTCAGTGCGCCTGTGAACAACACACCTGCCTCTGCCATCGGACGCCATAGAGCTGTGGACGATGTCACATCAAGGACGCTACATTTGCACGCTAAGGACGCTTTAAGGTCACCGGCTGGTTCGGTTTCGGTTATGGACAAGTAAAGGAGGGAGGGTGAGAGGGCGCGGCAGACTTGAAAACTAAGGAAACAACTTTCAAGCGCACTTTCCATCCAGTTGCCGCGGCAACACTAGAAAGCCAAGACAAGCGGAAGTGACGTCACGAGCAGCAACGTAATGTGAAGTAATGACGCCACTTCCGGTTAGGGCATCATTTGTGCTTTCAATGAAATGCAGGGAAGCAGCAATGGGTGCGGAACTACATTGACCGAAGACGGGGGGGAATAAGCTGAGAAAACATTTACACCGCATAGCCATGCAAAAAGATGGTGTTTGTAGACAAATTTCACCTAACTCATAATGCGCTTGACAAAGTTTTTTACTCATTTTAGGAGTAAACCTGGAATTGTTGGGGTAACCCATCGTTGAACTTCTCGGAGCATCTAGTACATGCAAGAGAGACGCCAGGACACTTTTCTGTGTCGGGACGCAATAAAGGTATACGGTGGACAGTTTTATTTCACCCATCGAATGTAATTACAAAGTATTGTACGACGTTTTGCGGGCACCTAAGCACGTCTCTTCTTTTTCAGGAATACGCTTCACATTTATACCACTGCACTCACAAAAATACCGTGGCATGTGCAGTCCACACGCCGAAGCATATGTACAGCAATACCGAGGGTGTAAAAGGTACAAGGCCATTGGAATGGAATAATAGGTGATAGGGTGGGAGAGCAGATAGGACCGTGGTAAAGCTTGTTTTAAGGTGCGGATACCGGAGCCGAAATGATCTGTCCTTGTTTGTTTCTCCGGCCAAACCACGAACCTAGTTGAAACCCCTTAATCGACGCACATCACTTCCGAAAATAATATGGATTTCCCATCCCCCCTTCTTTAAAGTTCCATAAAAAATGGCTGGGTGTACAAGATCGCTGGACGTACGATGCACTGGCATTACATCGTTTTTAGCGCTATGACACTGAGCTCCTGATGTGAGAAGTGATAACATATCGATCGTTTCGTTGAGAATGTGAATGGGTATGTTGACGGTGCTTGAAATTGTGGCGCAGATATTTTTCAGTTTTAATATCCCCGCAGCAACTAAGGTAAAGCGGGCTGCACGCTACTGCGTAACAGCCTGTGAACAGATTTTGTGAGTGTATACAGCAACACCATAGCTAACAGCCTCACTGATCACTGCTAAATGGCAATTGAAAGACAGAGAGTAAATGTTTATTGAAAAGGAGAAGAGGTCGGCCTGAGAAACTGATCTTAGTCCTGCTACTTCCCACTGGGGGGAGAACACTGGGGACAAAAATAGAAAGGAATGAAAATCTAAGATATGAGAAATGACAATAAAATCGACGAATGGACTATGTACAAGCAGTAAAGCCAATAAACGTCTTATAAAAAGGGGCGCTGAATTAGATTATTACAGTTCACTTTTCAGCACATGATTATTATTCATAACAAAAATTTGAGACATTATTCCGAAGTCTTAAATTTTGTCGCAACCTAGAGCGGAGAATCCAGAGAGGAGTCTCTAAGAAATATAAGCAGGATAAAAATATATGGGTTGATATAATACCGGGTATCTGGCATTTAATACGACTGCATTCGATCTGGGACGATCTGCTAGAGAACCCTTAAAACTCAAAATTGTAATTTTCAGAAAGCTACGTTTTTCATGCAAACAAGAATGGTTGCTTGAAAATTCTGCACTATGTCATTGTCTTCTTCCCTTCTTCGAAGCATTCAATGAGTGTGTTTTGTGTCCGCGCAGTTTCACTTCTTTTTCCCAACTCTAATTTTCGGTTCCTTTCACTCACTGGCAAAACAGGTATGCGAACTCAAGCTTAATAAAGAAGAACAGTCACTTGCTGCACGCGCTATTTGATACGCGCTGAAACCAGGCAGTTGTAAATTTGACACTACTGACAACGGCGTTAAGCCCGTTCTACATGGAGCGAATTTCGCCTGCGAATCCGCTGGAACGAACATTCGCCCTTGCGAAGTTCGCAATGCCTGGAATTGTCGTCTACATGGGGCGTGCGAACGCCGCGATTTTCACATTTCAGATGCGCCTGGTTTGCAGATTGAATTACGTTTGCCACCAGCAAAGGTTGCTGTGATTTAAACAAGGGTGGTTTTATTTTACTTTCTTGGCAAGTTGTTTCTGCCTGGTTTGCGGTAAATATAAGTTTATTGGCGGTTTTATATAAGAATCACCAATTCTTTATCAATATACGCACACACAGCAGAGAAGACAAACGTTTTGGTGTGCCCGCGCTTTTGTCGCGCTTATACAAGCAACGCCATCTAGTTTCCAAGCGTGCAAGTGGTGCCGAGCTGTGCTTCTATTGGCCGCAGGTCCGGTTCCTCTACGCCGCACACGCCGCACGGGCGGCGTTGGCTCGACCGCTTCAAATGTTTGGCACTTTGCCGCAGCAACGAAAAAAGGTGGTTTTGCTGCACGAGCGGCGCCGCATCAGCGAATTCGCAGGCGAAATCGCTCCATGTAGTACGGGCTTCAGACGGAGCCAAGTGGAGGCAGGTCTCGCAAAGGTAGTCCCAACTGCCCTTCAAACAGCAGCCGCCCGGTGCACTTATTCCTTAAAGGGGCCATGAAAAGAAACTACAAGTTCATTAAAAGACTGCTTCCTCCCGGCAACGGTGGCACCAATTTAAGTCAAACTTTAAAGAAATAATGGAAATATTATAGAAAAACAGATGAAGCAGTGGAGACTCCCCAGTCACTTCTGGTGACGTCACAAAATCTTATGACGTCACAGAATTGGCGGCCTACGACCAAGACCATCGCCAAGGGACACTACTGAGCGGTTGCAGTGAGACCTTTTGTTCGATTTGATTTCATCACTTGCATGCTACCGCGCAATTAACTGTTGATAGCTGTCTCTTTAGTGATAACCACTGCTGCCCATATTACGTCACTGTGGCGCGAAATATGAGTTTTTTATATTTCTGGCGTTCTTATATTCGGTTAAATATGTATTTGTGGGCTGGAATGGATTGAGTAAGTTACTAAAAGTTAGTTCTTTCGAGTTTAATGAAAGTGAACGACTGTAGTGCATAGTGAACCTGGTGATGGTGCACAGCATTCGCGGCCAAAACGCTTTCTTCTTTCTTTTCGTGCCTGAAGGTATGCCCAAGAGCCACGAAATCTCCACGTCAGTAATATATCTTTAGGTGTGTTCGAAGTTACACACGCTCTGGCTGAATTTGCTCAGGTAACACGGTGCCGTGTGCTGACTTTCTACACCTCAAGGAATCCAGAGCCTTCATCGTCGGCTCTTCAGGCCGCCATGCAGGCAATGAAAAAATTGGCAATTGGACCAGTTGGTGGTGGTTGTTGACCATCTTTAAATCGCGAAAACTCGACACGGACACAACAGGAAATGGTCAGCCTTGTGGTCGGCGACTTTCTTCTTGTTGCGTCCGCGTCGAACTTTTGCTACTTCAAGATGTTCAAGTACAGGCGATGTTGGCGTGCCCTTGTGGCAGTTCTCATTGAACGTGCAGTAGTTTTATGTTCGGCTAATGTTGGGCCTAAACATGGGATGTTAGGCCTAACACATACACTATGAGGTCTAACTGTACCCAGCCTACGCCCAGAGTGAGTCGCCTACAGGCGCTTCGAAACAACACTCCTATAATGAATCTACGCATGCTGTGCAGCAACACAGCATGCTTCACGCATAACTGCGAAGGATGGCCGCTCCGCATGCCTCTTTGAACGATTTAATTTTCCCGGAAGGCCATTGGATCACGAGGAGGGACATCTTTCGTTTGATCCTGCAATTTTTACGTGCCACAAGCCTCAGCGAGTCATTGTGAATCCCCGCGCATAGCGGTAAAAAGGTGCTGATCGGGTGCGCAATTGCCGGCATACCACGCAAGGCTAGGTCCACCCGTCAATAAACATCATCACCACCACCATCTGTAATGTTCAGAAGCTTCTCATGACTACCCCGTTCGACCTTCGAAAATTCGGTTAGTGCGTACGACTGCGGAAAGGGGTAGGATCGACGTCGTTGTGTAACAAGACGACAGAAGAGGTTGAGATCGCATATAAGGGCGTGAAAAACGACACAGACACCGCGTTTCATAGTTATTGACTCCACGGAATATGTCTTCACACACTGCCTTGCACAGGCTCAGATCTCGTTTAATGTCGGGTGTTTGGCCGTCTTTCGCTAAAATAACTGCTTTTGGGTCGTCTTGCTATTTGTTCTTTACCGCGAAATAAATGCACACACTTCGCCCAAAAGAGGCATAATATAAACCTGGCCGTAAACTCCGGTGCATGTGTTAGATTCATTGAAGCACTAAAGGCCAGCGACTTAATTTTTTTCGTCTTTGAACCAACCATTACGGGACTTGCGCGACCAAACGATGTCATTCTCTCATCTGCAATTCGGGCCTCGGTCGGCCCACCGAAGAAGTGTGCCTCGGCGCAATGCTTAAACCACCGCCACGCATTTTCGCTCAGGCTGGCGATTCGCCTCCGACGGGGAGCTTCTTGCCGATGTCCTCGATCCGCTTGTTCAAGTCCCTCTGGAAGGCGTCAGGTGGTTTCGGCGAGCACGGTGCCTCTGCATCCCTGCCAGCGCGGTCCTTGTACGCCATGTCTGGTATCTGGAAGTACCGGTAGAACAGGGAACGTCCTCCGCCGCCGGGGCAAGATGGCGGACGGCCGCCTTCCGAAGGCATCATGGCGGCGCCTGTCATCCCCGCCGCCGCACCGGTGTCACCGGAGCCATTGTCCGAGTATCGTTCAAGGAAATCATCAGCGGCGCAGAAGCACTGCGAAACCCGTGGAATCGATTCAGTTAGATATTGTGTTATAGACAAACCTTAGACGTCTCTTAGACGTTCTTTTAACGTCCTTTCGACGTTTTCTTAATATGCACGTTACCATGACCTGTCCCTTAACACGACCATTATGAGTTCCTGGGTCTGCCCTCACGAATCCGCTTTAGACGACCGATATGGTTTAGTCTGACTCACCTAAATTCAATTTAATTTGGCCTGACTCAGACACCCGATCTGAAGAAGTGTGAAATTTTATTAAAAGTGATTGGTGATTGGCCGAAGTTTTGTCTGAGCGTCAATCAAGCTATACCAGCACCAGACATTGAGGCGGGCCAATTACAAACTGCTTTTTCGTACAAGTAGCATTCGGAATGCGACCACCAAAATTTTGTACTCGTCTTGGCGTTCGGCGCTCCACGAGCAGGCATGCAAAATTCTGAGGAAGAAATGAGACGTAACAATGCTGCTGCCTTAAAAAATAGAATGGCCGCAGCATAGGATCTCCTTGTCGGCAACTACTGCGAGAAAAGGTCAGCAGAGGATGGGAATCCCGTTCCAGCCATTCCACGAGGAAAGCAGGAGGCCACTCCCTTATACCTCTACTACACGGCAACTTTCGATAGGCAGTTGAACGCTCACCGTCAAGTGCGCCCTATGTATTTACAATGGAGCGCTCAATAGACAATTGGTTCAAAGGCCTTCGGAAGGCCTTTGAAATGTCCGTGTAGCACAGGTATTAGCCACACTGAACCGTGGACAGGCCCCTTAGGTGACTTGCGTGCGAGTTGAGTGACTTAGGAGTGCGGATAAGGGTTGGTAAGACACTTGAGTCCCTCTTACCAAGAGTAACTTAAGTGCGCACTCACGATGTACGCGGCGACGAACGCTCCGATCGCCGCTCCGGCCACCACGTCGCCCACGTGGCTCCTCCGGAGCGTGACGCGGCTGGCGCAGCCCAGCAGCGCCATTGTTCCGATGGTGAGGTTCAGTACGGGTTTGAGGAACCTCGAAGAGCGCAGTTGTATCACCTTGTGCACGTACACCTGCATGCGCAGCCAATTTATTAAGTGCAGAGCACTTTAGGGGCTCGCCTTGTCGTCGTAGGGAGGGGGGGGGGTAAAGAGAATTTATTATACCCCCAAATAAGGGCGCAGCGACTAGTGATAACAGCGCTTCCCTAAGAACAGAAAACTATCCAATCAGTTTGCATGTAACATGGTCATACTACAGACTGCACAAAATTTTGGGACGGGCCAACAAGCTACTACAAATCAAGTCACACAAGTTCACCAGTGTTTAAAGAAACAGCTCATAAACTATACTGAACTCAGTACGGCACTAGAGAAACGTTAAGGAAGTTGCTCCTGACCACTATAAAGCGCGTAGACCAACGCAAAAGGAAGGCTTCTTCCCCTAGAGCTGCCAACTTATGCTCCAAATGACTCGTCAGAATCGAACGGACACGCCACAGCAGTGAGAACATGTGCCCAACGGCGTAGCGTCGTCACGGCGTCCCACAGCAGCTTCGAAAAACAAGCGGCTTATATAGCCGTAACCACTCGAAACTTGTGAACCGCTGGCGCTTGTCATACATCTCCCCGTTGTTTAGCGCAAAGAAAACTGTAGGTACAATTGAGGCAATATACATGTAATTAATCGGCAGCCCTCGCGTTCATCTAGTTAGGAACGCTCGTTGGGTTGGTTTTTACTTCTAGTTCACTTCACTCTAGTTTCTACTATAGTAAGCGGGAAAAAGCGGCAGCGCAAGAAAAAAATGGCGCGTTCCAAACTGCGCAGTAAGGCGCTGGCACGTTCGGAAAGAAAAGCAAGCACAAAAAAAAAAAAAAAAAACCCGCTCGCGCTGTTTCAAGCAGGGGGCGCGCAAGCACTGAGAAGGCGGGAAATTTGAAATGCGCTGGAAAAAAACTTTCATTACGAGAGGAGGGAAAGGAGTGAGCCAGGGAGAGGAGGGAGCCAGGGAGAGGAGGGAGACAGGAGGGAGACAGGGCGGCGAAGAGCTTGAAGGGTGGTAGCAGTGAGCGGATAACGGCACCACAGCCCATTACGGAGAATCACTTCCGACAGCTTTCACGTGGTCTTTTTGTCAAACAGACAAGAAGACATGGGGCCACGATCGATCTAGACTCAACTGGTCTCTCCTACAATGACCATTCCTTGTTCCAAGAAAAAGATAACGAGGTTTGATTCCTGCTTGAAGGAATTGCTAGTTCAAATAGAATCCGTCCTGTTTATACTTACCATGGCGAAGACGGCAGCGTACGCGATTACAGCAGCGTGGTTTGACGGAAACGACATTCTGCAAGGGAAATAAAAAAAAGTGAAAAATTGCATTTCAAATGTTCAACTGGCGACTATGGGCGCTAACAAACAGTTTTGTTCCATAAACTACCCGCCACGGTGGCTCAGTGGCTAAGGCATGTGCTGCTGAGCACGAAGACGCGGGTTCGATTCCCAGCCGCGGCGGCCGCTTTCCTGATGGAGGCGAAAAGCGAAAACGGCCGTGCGTACGAGATTTCGGCGCACGTTAAAGATCCCCAGGTGGTCAAAATTAATCCGGAGCACTCCCCTACGGTGCTCCCCATGGCCTGCGTTGCGTCGGAGCATTAAAGGGACACTAAAGTGATATGTAAACATTGCGGAATTACTAGCGCAAATTGTAGTCCGGAGTGCCATGTTTCGACCACTCTGAGCGCGTTTACGCGAATTTATTTAGTAGAAAAATGAATTCGAAAATGCTTTCCTCCTCTCTGCACCCTCGCCCATCTTCTACGGCGTTTTCGTGTGACGTCAGGAGGAGATGAGCTGGCAATTGGCTGCGCTACTGCACGGTTCGCCGACCTTCCGACAGAGTCAGTCGGTCCAGCGTTTACTCCGGTGGCCGCCGACGGGTCGTCGCAATTCGCTAGCTCAGTTGAAACTAAGCTACAACACGTTCGTGAATGGAATAATGTGCCTTTCTTAACTTTGTTAGTTCGTACACTTATCAAGCTCCGACTCCGGGTCGCTCCACACAAGCGCTGCACAAGTGCACATGCGACGCTTCGCTGACTGGTACGCTAGTAGGAAAATCTAAGGCAACTTGAAGGCGGGAGAAGAGTTAGCGAAGTCAATATAGGTACCATAAGGAAATAAAATCAACCTAAACTTTTACCGTACAGCGCAAAACTAGGGAGCAGGAAGCACTTTTTTGCGCTGGGTGAACAAGCACAGCGGTCAGCAGCACGACCACACATCGGCGAACGCTTTTCCGTCTAAGAAATTCAATTGCTAGACGTGAGATATTGTGGAACATCGGGGAACGCTTACTGCCCGAGCGCTATACAACAAATAGTCACCTAAAGTACTTGAAAGGCTAAAACTAAATAAAAGTGTAAACTGGTTATACATTATATACCCTATATATCAAGCTCAGCAGCGCTGGCTCGTGGCCGAGTGATCTGAAGCACTAGGATTACTGTTTTGCAAGTCGCGAGTTCGAATCCCCGAGGAAACATGATTTTTTCGTTTGCGGCCGATGTTTTATACACTGATTTCACCACATTTTTGGGTCGTAACGTTCACTGCTCCACGAGCGAGTTCGCAGAACGCGCGCAGACTGACACTGACGCGCTGGCGAGTTCTCGTTGGCGTGCTGTTGCCGCAAGCAGCGACTACTACTCGCGGGCAGTGGGCACAGGCCAGAATCAGCAGACCCTTGGCCTGGTGCGAACACGCTTTTTACGATACAGGCATGAGTGAGGCAAGCTCCGCATATGCGGGAAAAGCGCATGGCATTTGAGCGTCCGCGGTGACGCGGAGGGCGTTCATCCACTGCGTAGGCCTCGGCTAGTTATTGCTACGATTCCAAGCCGTCCTGGGAGGCTTATCTTAGTCATTTTACAGCCGACAACATGGCAGAAGCGCGGTACGACGACTACTGAGATGTCGAGAATGCCCATCCAACGATGCCGTCGGATGTCAAGCATGTTGTTTTACATAACCGAAACCGAAACTTGTTTGAATGCTAACCTTGGACATCGTCCAATCAAGGTGCATCTCCTCCCGTCGTCACAGCCTTTAGTTGCTGCGGCCGCCACAGACCGCTCATAGTAGTTTTTCTTCTTTCGCGCTTTATAAAATAATTACCGACTTATGAACCGGATAAACGATGAAAAGTGTGGCAATTTGAGCCAGTCTACGCAGTCCAAGCAAGACCGGGAGCTTGACAAATTCACTTCAGTGTCCCTTTAAACCCTTCAATCAATCAATCAATCAATCAATCAATCAATCAATCAATCAATCAATCAATCAATCAATCAATCAATCAATCAATCAATCAATCAATCAATTAATCAATTTATCTTTCTTTTTTCGACAAAAGCCGTCACCAAGAGGCATGATTGCATCGCCAAGTAGTGGTGCATAAATTTCTGTTTCACCGTTCCACTTAAACGCAATCTGACGTTTTCACACTGGTAACTCCGTTTTAATGACCATAGTATTTATTGATCCGTCAGTCAGTCCGTCCATCCGTCCGTCCATCCGTCCATCCGTCCATCCGTCCATCTGTTTGCTGTCAAAACCTTTACAAATCAACAATTTGCTATCATATTTTACACTTGTCACTTGATTGTAGGGTTTAACGTGCCGACGCGACGCGGGCGGTGAGACGTGCCGTAGTGAAGGGCTCCGGATTAATTTTGACCACCTGGGGATCTTTAACGTGCGCCCAAAATCTCGTACACACGGGCGTTTTTGCTTTTCGCCTCCATCAGAAAAACGGCCGCAGCAGCCGGGAATCGAACCCGCGTCCTCGTGCTCAGCAGCACAACTCCGCAGCCACTGAGCCACCGGGCGGGTTTTATATTTGTCAACACTGTGGAGCAAAAATAAAACATTAGGCATACTTGAGACAAAACATCAATACACAAATTGCACTAGGAGACGTTCTTTTAATTGATAATGATATTTGCTCTTGATATTTGCGATTGCAAATATAGAAATCAAAGTCCCTTTATTAAGAGAAAGATGGTTAAAACGCGAAGCTTTTTTTGTTTACCATGGAATCGGGGTCAAAGAAGTCCAAATTCGAGGGGGCAAATGGGTAGACGTCGGATTTATTACGCGAGTGACCGAGGTTTGATTCCGACCACACGAGGCGGTTTTTTGTTGCGTAAGCTACACTGGCTGAGGTTGAGCAGGTCGTGCTGCGCAGGCGCGAGGAGCATTAAATTGGGTTGGATTAAACTGGATTGGATTGTATTGGAATTGGAGTACGGGCCTGCACATTCGCCGGTCTGCGTATTCCAGAGGAGTAACTTCATAGCCGCGGCAGATGCACTGGCGCCGGCGTCCAATCCAATCCAATACTCCTCGCGCTTGCGCAGCACGACACTTCAAGGTCCACGCGAAACTGCTCAACCTCGGCCAGTGTAGCCTACGCTACAAAAGCGTTCGTGTCTGTGCCCGTGTTGTGCCGGCATTCCAGATCCAACAGTAACGAAAAGCTCCTACAGATGGCTCGCGAGCAGTGGAAAGCCGAAAAATTGAATTGAATTGAATTTTCCACCTTGTAAATATCGGGAGGAAGGAGCGAGACGAGAGCGTAAGAGCGTGTGAGGTGAGCGAAGGAGAGGAGGGAGGCATTTATCTGGCAGGGGCGGCAGAAAAGTCTTGCGACGACATTTGCAGGGATTGATTGATTGATTGGTTGTAGGGTTTAACGCACCGACGCAACGCAGGCGATGAGGCGCGCCGTAGGGGAGGGCTCCGGATTAATTCTGACCACCTGGGAATCTTTAACGTGCGCCGAAATCTCGTACACACGGGCGTTTTTGCCTTTCGCCTCCATTAGAAAAGCGGCATTTGCAGGGATGGGACCATATACGCGGCAAATATTTTAATATTAGCCCTGTCACGTCATTGCAGGCGTTGTGCCGCGCGATAATATGACACGAAATTGTTTTATTCCCGGATAAACCAAGATTAACCACGATAAACCAAGTTGGTCTTTAAGGGTAACAGAGTGGATCCATAGAGAAGGCAAGCGTGGCCAGGGAGCGGCAGAAATTTAGATGGGCAGATGAGATCAAGAATTATTAACAGATGTATAGCGCAAAAAAGACGAAGGACAAAGGATGCACGAGGACGAGGACGTCCTTTGTCCTTCGTCTTTTTTGCGCTATACATCTGTTAATAATGATCGACCAACTAGCCCAACAACGTACTTTACTAGAGATCAAGAAGTTAGCGGGGATAAATTGGTCGCAGTTTGCACAAGACCTGGGTAATTGGAGATTAATGGGAGATTCCTTTGCCCTGCAGTGGGCGTAGATAGGCTGGTGATGATGATGATGACGATGATGAAACCAAGATTTCGCTAACATCATATCCGTCACGGAAGCGACGCCAGTACAAGGAAGCAAGCCGCCTGTAAAGGGTGCACCCCTGCACACAGAGTCTTCTTGCGGGGAAGCAACCTTTAGTATTAAGAGTAAGCAAGGCGAAATACCTAGAGTGAAGGAATATTAATATTTGGGAGTGTGGATAAACGAAGGGGATAACTACTTAAGTACTCACGAGGAGCAACTTAAGGTTAAGGGAAAGCGAAACGCAGCTATAATGAAGCATAGAGCTCTGTGGGGGTATAACAAATATGAAGTAGTAAGAGGAATGTGGAAAGGAGTAATGGTTCCGGGTCTCACGTTTGCGAATGCTGTACTCTGCTTAAAATCAGACGTTCTATCAGGCCTTGAAGTAAGCCAGAGAACGGTAGGACGTTTGGCCTTAGGCGCGCATGGAAAAACAACTAACGAAGCAGTTCAGGGAGATATGGGCTGGGCGTCGTATGAAGTTAGAGAAGCTCAGAGTAAAATATGCTTTGAGAAGAGGTTGAGGGCAATGGATCAACGAAGGTGGGCAGCTAAGGTATTTAGGTACCTATACTTGAAAAGCGTGGACACGCAGTGGTTAAGAAAGACTAGAAGGCTAACGATGAAATACAGAAAGAACAGTGGGGAATCCAAAACAGCCAAGGTAACCAAAAAAGAGGCAAGGCAGATTGAAACGAATAAATGGAGGGAAAAAATGGAAGCTAAAACGTCGTTAGAGATGTACAGGGCTGAGAAGATGAACATCAGAAAGGAAAATTTCTACGATAATTCCCAGGGCAGTGTTTTGCTTTTTGAGGCTAGAGCAGGTTGCCTGCGAACTAAGAGTTTTGTGGGGAAGTATTCACAAAATGATGGGGTATGCGTGGTCTGCGGAAAAGAAACAGAAACTATGCGGCACATCGTGTTAGAATGTGAGGGTATCCATCCAAATCTACATGAAGGGAATATTGGGCTTTCAGAAGCCCTAGGATTTAAGGGTATCACAGAGGAAGTTAACTTCAAGGCTGTCGAGGGGATGAAAAGAAGATTAGAATGCTGGTGGACGAAAAGCAGAGAGGGGAATATTGCCTAAGACAGTTACCACCTGTAAAAGGAAAAAAAAAAGTATTTTGTGCCTAATAAGCTTTTTATGCCTGCCCTAAGCAGCGCTAGTATTGAACCAAAAGTGTAAAACATAGTTATATTAGTCCTTTTTGGTCAGATGACATGTCATCACCCCGATACAAAGGGGAAACCAATAGAAATCATCATCATCATCAGTACATTATACTATTACTTAAGGATGTTCGTTTTCGGGATGTTCGTTCGTTCGTGTTCGTTTATGTTTTAACACGAAAGTGCTTTATGCCGTGATACCTTAAGATTTCACTGACGTCACATCCTTCACGGAAATGACGCCAGTACACCCTTGCCGAAGCGACCCGCCAGCAGGACGTCGCTCTCCAAGCACACCCATGAGACAGCCGCCGACCCGCAAATCATGCTCAGCTGCAGATTTCGCCGCACCTTTCACTTTCGTGTTTTACAGATTCCTATGACTGAGGAATCAACCACACTTTTTTTAAGTGCAGAGCACTTTAGGAAGTTTAAGGTCCCGCCTTGTCGTCGTAGCTCGTTCGGTGTCACCCTGTCTAGCCACCACCGCAATAACGCCGTGTAGCGACATAACGGACCCAAACAGATAAAGAGAATTTATTAAACACAGGTTACAGCTAGGACCCGCTGTAGTTAGCTACTACACGGGTCGACAGAGCACAGCCCCACAGCGTAGCGGCGTAACGGACCCAAACAGAGGCTTCGAAAAACAAGCGGTTTGTATATTCGTAACTGTTCGAAACTCCTGAACCGCTGGCGCTTGTCATACATCTCCCCGTTGTTTAGCACAAAGAAAACTGCAGGCACATTTGAGCGAAATCTGCGTATATAACCGCCAGTCCCCGCGTTCATTTAGTCAGGAACGCCCGTTGGGTTGGTTTTTACGATAGTAAGCGAAAAAAGTGACCGCCAAAAACGACGCGTTACAAACTGCGCAGTATGCTCCGGCACGTGCGAGATGAAAGCAAGCACAAAAAAATTAAAGCCGTTCCACTCAATGTGAAAGCTGTCGGAAGTGCAGAGCAGTGATTCGCCATAATGGGCTTTACCACCGTTATCCGCTTACTGCTACCACCCCATGCGATTCAAATGTCCCGCCTTTGCAGTGCTCGCGCGCCCCCTGCCTGAAACTGCGCCAGCGGGAGTTCTGTTCTGTTTCTGCTTTTCTCCCCGCACGTGCCGGCGTTGCACGGCCACATTTCGCGTTTACTATCGTAAACCCCCCGCGAGGGGGACTCGAGTAAATGCGTCGCATAGAGAGAGAGAGAGAGAGAGAGAGAGAGCTCTTTATTAGATGAAAGCAGAGAGGTTTGCCGGCATGTTCCCGCCTGCATGCTACTCTGCGGGGATGGGGAGAAGGGAGTAAAGGCCCTAAAAGAAGTAGGGCAGAAGAAAGATGGGAAAAGAAGAGATTAAAAGAAAAGTGAACACGAAGCTTTGCGTGGTGACTTAAAAGTCCACACGATCTGACACGTAAAGTTCTAAATTGTCTCTGCGAGGCCGATTCCGCGTAAATAGTCAAATAAAGCAACCAACACTTTTCTCTGGGGGGTGGGTGTATTGCGTTAACGTTTAGTGTTTTGGGAGTTGGTGGTAGTGAATGCGTTGCATCAGCAGCTTCTTGACGTAGTTTGAATGAGTCAAGGATATAAGGCGCGTTCGTAGCCTCCCATTCTGTGTCGGCTTTGTGGCGCAGTGGGTAGAGCACCATGTACATTGCGTTCCGCCCGCAGGGTCTAGGGATCGAAACCAGGTGCCGGATAGTATTTCTTTTTATATAGTGTAGAAGGAGGGGTGCGGACAACGACGGTGCGGACTACGACTACGGACGTCAACGCGGGTCATATCGTGAGTTACTGAAATGCTCTGCATTTAAAAGAATAGAACTATCGATCGTGCTGTTCCATGAAAGGGGCGCGCGAACGCTGTGATGGCGGGAAATTTGAATTACATTGGACAAACCTTCGTTCCATTCATCGAGAGGAGTGAGACAGGGAGGTGCGTGATGGGTGGTAGCAGTGAACGGATAGCGGCGCCAGAGCCCATTATGGCGAATCACTGCTCTGCACTCCCGGCAGCTTTTATGTTTATTAACGGTTTTAATTTTTCAATATCTGTGTATGTTTCTTTTTTTTTTTAGTGAAAACAACGCTTTTCGGGGCCTGAGCAGAGTTGAGCAAAACAGCAAAGCTTATTTATTTCAGTTAAATTAAGCCCGGTTGTGCTTTCGCAGTAGCACTTCCTTGAATGCCCTCAGCTCACCGTTGGGAGAATATAGCGCGGCTCCTTAAAGTGCCCGCTTACCTGGCCTCTCTAAGCTCCTCCACGTAGTCGGGTTCGTGAGCAGCGCGACAAAAGTGGCTGCGGTAGTAGCTCTTCTCCGGGAACGCCGTCCCACAGGTGCGGTTCAGCCGGCACACACTGAGGAAGTAGGGGCGATGGGCGCCCACGGTCAGCTTCAGCAGGTCCACCGTCACGCTGATGCAGATCACGCCCAGGACGTACAGTCCTGTAAGGTGTAAGGGGAGCGCCAGGATGGGGGAACAAGCCGGTTTCGGAGTTATACTGAAGCTCACGATCCAGGGGCGGTATTCTCGAGTTTTGTCCCTTTTGCGTCTCCTTCAAAAGTGTCCCTTTTGGCAAGTCCTGATTGGCTAAAAGCAAACAACCGGAAGTGACGTAACGCAAGCGCGGCAAACCTACTGCCCACGCTCACTGCTTAACCGGAAGTACGTCACGAGGAAGGGGCGCAAAAGAGACGTTTTCAAAAGGGACAGTTACGAGAATACCGCCCCAGTAGAGCGTCATTTTAGTTAAGAAATTCTTCATTCTGTAAGCCTTCATAACAAATTACGGGCTGGGCTGCGCATGCGCGCTATGTAACTGCGCATGCGCGGTTGGATCATCCTGTCGTCTGCACCAGTTAAATGCCAGCACAGCCCAATGATAAAATGGCCGCCCCCAGGCAGAATTTGAAGAGGTCTGTAGACCTTCATTTTTTAGCCTCGGCAACATCACCACGTTCTGGATTGAACTGCGCATGCGCAGTTTGATCATCTTGTCGTCTGCACCAATTAAATGCCAGCACATCCCGGTCATAAAGCGGCCGCTCCCAGGAATAATTCGAATTGACATGTAGACATTTTCATTTTTCAGCCACGATAACATCGCCGCGTTCTAGATTGTACTGCGCATGCGCAGTCGGATCATCCTGTCGTCTGCACCAATTAAATGACATCCCAGCCCAGTTACAAAGTGGCCGCTCCCAGGAAGATGTAGAAGTCTGCAGACGTTTTCATTTTTATTCCGTGATAACTTCACCACGTTCTGGATTGAACTGCGCATGCGCAGTTTGATCATCTTGTCGTCTGTGCCAATTAAACCGATGCCAGCACAGTCCAATTACAAAATGCTTGCTTTCCAGCTTCGTAGAAAGGACGCCTTAAAGTCTGTCAGCACCAGGATGGAACACAATGTTGATTGATTGATTGATTGATTGATTGATTGATTGATTGATTGATTGATTGTGGGGTTTAACGCGCCGACGCAACGCAGGCGATGAGGCGCGCCGTAGTGGAGGGCTCCGGATTAATTTTGACACACGGGCGTTTTTACTTTTCGCCTCCATCAGAAAAGCGGCCGCCGCGGCCGGGAAGGAACACAATGTGTGTGTTATATAAATTTTATTTTGATGTGTAAGTCTTCAAATGAAATAGCACATAACTCCCCCGCAGGTACACTAATACAGTACAATCACAAACAAGCTGGCACGGGAACCCAGTGTCTCCGCTGCCCGGGTTAAACGCATGAGGCTGTTCGGCTACCATGTTCGGTATACGCATACTCAGAGAGAGAGAAAGAGAGAGATGTAGAGAGAGAGGACAAATTTTATTGCTCAAAGCACCTACCATATTTTTTCGCGTATAACTTACACCAAAAATGCGAAAATTTCAGCGATGAAGTAGAGGTGCGGATTATACGCGAGGTATCAGCCTCCTCGCTACATCTACACCGACTCCCAAGACACCTGCCGTGCCTACCTACGTGGTCGCATTTGCTGTTATGGTCATCACATCCTCGACATCCACCACCCACTAGAAAGGAAGCGGACCATCAGCATCATCTGGACTCTGTCCCATACTGAGACTGAAGTGAGAGGCAATGTCCGAGCCCATCACTTGGCACGCGAAGAAGCTAGCGCCCGTGCCGTGGTTTCGGGGGACGAAGATAATGATCCGGAAGATCCGGAAGAGCGGCTGGACCCACCTACCCCCCTCACCACCTTTAGGAGCATTACAAAACACTATCGGGAGCAGCTGCGTACTCTACCACCGCCTCATCATTTGCTTGACAAGGGGGAGCAAGTAAAGTGGCGTCTGCTCCAGAGCAACACCTACCCGACACCAGCCAGAATGAACCTGATCTACCCCTCACCCGCATGTCCCAACTGCCGACAGGCCCGCGGCACCATCTACCACATGGCCCTTGCCTGCCCCAACCATCCGGCACCACATGACGCTGCATGACTGCGAGACCACCCCAACACCTGGGAGACGGCTATCAGGGCCTCGGACGCGGAGGGTCAGCGCCAGCTGATATCCTTAGCGGATGAGGCCTGCAGGACTAATGGGACCCTGGACGTAGGGACCAGCCCAGGTTGATCACCTGAAGTCCTTTATGGCTTCAATAAAGTCTATTCCTCCTCCTTCATTTTGTGCAGCTTCACCGCAATGCGCACTGGGCCGTGATGCGCCTACAGCAGTAATATCGACTAAGCCACTGCTATCCCATTGACAGTGCTTATTTTGCACACACAGCTCAACAATATACCAACCTGAAAACACGTATGCAGCAAGTCATCTAGTTACGTAGTCAGCTAGGTAAGTCATTTTCCATAAACCAAAACCAATGTTCAATGCTGGTTCATCGAAGCTTCGGTGCATCATTTTATGTATAATATATGCGGGCAATACCCGGGGATACATATTTTTTAATTCGTCGAGGGAAAGTCGGTGTGCGGGTTATATGCAGGGGGCGGGTTATACGCGCGAAAATACAGTAGGTCCAGGTCCTAATTACAGTCACACGACCTTTCAGGACAAGGCAGTGTTAAATTAAAATTACGTCTACAGGTTTGAGTTTCCTACACTCCTACGGCGGCTGCTGTAATTGTATCGATAAATGTGACGGCTGCATCACATGGGGTACCTTGTGGCGAACAGCTGCAGAAATGTTCAGGTGCACATTCGCTGACGAACACACATACACCCACGCGCGCACACACCTGCACGCAAGCACGCATACCGGCACTTATCGGCCCCGCCGGCACATGTGGGTTCCGGCGGCGCGCGGTTCTGCCTTGACGAACGGATGTCATTTTCCCCACGATGTATCTTCGTCCGGTGTTCTTTTAGCGAATATGCCACCGAAGTATAAACTGGGTCGTCATCGGCTCCTCCCCTCCCCCACCCTCCTCTGTTCGTTATCAGAACGGCCGAGCGGGGACGTGCGTTTCATTGCGGTCATAAATGAGCAAAAGTACAGTAAACCTTTGTTATATAGCAAAATTGGTTTATTAAATTTTAAAAGCGAAGCTGCATGTTTAGCAAATCGTGAATTTTTTTGTCGGCAGTTAAAAAATTAGCAGTGGCTTAGCTCGGCTATGCCAGGATATACGTAGCGTGAGTTAAGGTTAAGCTGGTTATTCCTAGCTTTCCTCGTTGTCTAGTATTAGCTTGATTATCATGCTTACTGCTGCTTCAATGACACACACCAGGTATGCGCATTACGCGACACATGTATATTTATTTATCAAGCGGCTCCGGCGCAGCGTCACCAATCGCTCCAGAGCCAATTGCATGCGTAATCATGCGAACGGTAATTAAACTTCGCAGTTCGATATCTCGGAGCACGGATGCCCTAGAAGAATTCTGCCAAATGAAACTGCGTAGAAACACGATTGCGTCTAACTTTTCAATACAAACATGCCTTCTTACTGCAGCCACTAAATGTTATTCAATTTTGGTTAGTTAAGCCACCGACATCGATAGTTACTACCTCATTCTGCGTCTCCCAGGGCGCTTATAACCTCACTGTAGAGGTGGCGTTAACGTAAATCTAGCGCCCAATTTAAAAAAAAAAAGCTGTCGACTTAATTTCGATCACCTGGTATACTGGGGAAACCGTGGAAATTAAAGAAGAAACAGGCGTGAGTAACATTAATTTTGCACTAAAATTTCTGAAGTCTGAAATGTGGTGCCACGCGTGGCACTACCTTACGTGTCCAAGCAAGTTATATTAGTCCTTTTTGGTAAGATGACATGTCATCACCCTGCTTCAAAGGGGAAACCAATAGCAATCATCATCATCATCAAGCACCTCCTTCCGTTTCATCGCGTGATTCAAAAACCGCGTAAAGGAACGGGAAAGGTTGCACATTATTGTTGCTTTAGCCGGGGACAAGTTTTTAAGTGCTTCCTTTGATCTCACGCGCAGGTTATAGTGTAGCCTCACGGCTCTACGTCATGGTTGCCAGCATTCCTTTTTGCGGGACAAGTATGGCTGGTAGATTTAAAAATTCCGATTTCAAAAGTTCCAGGGGGACATCAGCAAAACCGTTTCGTGTTAAGGTGTTTTCAGTGATGCCCTTCGATTTCGGCCATGAAAAATATAGATAGTATGCACTGAAACGATTAGCCGTCAATTTCTTCGCTTGGTAACTGGAAACGGCCAAGGAAATGGCCGAAGCGCCACGGACATCGTGCCACTGCACCCGCACGCCGCAGAAAAAAAAGAAAGAAACGCCGGCGTGCGTCGTCTGTTCCGCTTCAACCCTATTCTAAGGTGGCTTCAACAGAGATGTTATTAATCTCACTCACATTGGAGTCGAAGCTTTACTTTGCGTTCGGTGGGGTAGAGTTTGCAACGTCCAACACACATCATGTGCTCATCACTGACAGGTACCGCCATCCCGCGGAGCCCGACGTAACCAGTGGCGGCGCACTCACATGGTTGCCTGCATGCGTGCCTCGCCAGTGAATACAACCTACACTGGACAAAACTCGGTTGCCTGTCCCTTTAACATCTCTTTTATCCCGAAACCTTCGTTATGGCGAGCCTCTACTGTGTAGCGTGTTTCGTTTTTCCCGATGTAATGCGGAGTGTCCAACTCACCCCCGTATCGGAAGATCCTCCTGCTGGTCTCGTGCAACTTGCAGTTGACGCAGCCGGCCCGAACCACCTTGCGTGCGTGCCGGCCAAACGCCAGCCGTCCTAATTCTCCCAGAAAGATCTGTCGAACGAAAGGGGTGCGGGAAACACTAATGAGAACGACCATCGGCAAGCCCAACTTGACCAAACGCGCTGCTGGTTGCAGCTTGCTGCGGTAACTGCTTTATTGAGCACAAGACTTTATATCTGCTTCAAAAAAATTAGCAGTGGCTTAGTTCGGCTATGCCAGGATATACGTAGCGTGAGCTAACGTTCAGCAATACAATTCAATCCAATCCAATCTAGTTCAGTCCAGTCCGGTCCGGTCCGGGTGCGGTCCTGTTCAGTCCAGTCCAGTCACTGCTCCTCGAACATGAGCAGCATGGCTCTCCAGGAGCCACGCGAAACGGCTATCAAGCGGCTCCGGCGCAGCGTCAGACTTGGCTGCTGCGCAACGGAGGCGCATAGCTGGGCCCGCGCCGGCGCCAGTGCGTCTGCGGCGGCTATGACGTCACTCCTCTGGAATGCGCAGACCGGGGAATGTGCAGACCCAATTCTCTACGCACCCTTACTCCAATGAAAATCCAATCCAATCCATCAATGCTCCTCGCGCTTGCGCAGCACGGCCGTTCAGGGCCCACGGGAAACTGCTCAACATCGGCCAGTGTAGCTTACGCTACAAAAATATGCAGCAAATCTCTCTCAGGTGTAATGGTCGGAGAAATGCGTAAGCCGCTCTGCCATAAAACCATGCCTCCTCAAAGTCGGTTTCACTCGTGTGCACAAGTGCATTGCTGGAAAGCCGAATAAAACAGAACCACAACCTGGTAGTTAAAACGGCCCTAGGGCCTTATCTTAAACACCTTCGTAAGACGCAATGCGTCCCTAGAGAGCGCTATACAGCAAGTCGACATCGCAAATTTACACAAATGCATTTATGTGGGTGCGATTTTTTTCTTCAATTCCTCGGTTACTCAATGTGCGAGCAGCACACGAATATTAGTTTGCTCACTTGAAAAAATCGGCGTCCCGAGATTCCCGTGGCTGCAAACCGTCATCTAAATTCCCATTGGCAGCGAGCGTTGGTATGTGCCGCGCTGACGTCACCGCCGGCTGCGACGCGCTGTGTGGCTGCGAACGGGCGTACGCGGCGGCCTGACATGACGCTAGGACTAACGTAACGATTTGAGGTCTAACGTCGTCAACGGGTATACATAGGTCAATTTACAAAGAGTTTGATGTTGCTTGACTCGTCGTCAGGCTCAGCGCAAAGGTAACCGAATATTAAGGCTGGATTTTAAGGCTGAATATTAAGGCTGGATCTTAAGGCTGGATATTAAGGCTGGATAATACCCACTCAGGAGTAGTGGTGGCTTGGCCACTGAAGATGACAGCAGCTATGAGATGTCCATGGCAGGCTCACGAATGATGATTTGGCTGCGACGTTAACATAGCCACCCACACATAGGCTTTCACAACTAAACGAGAAGTGCATTCTCGCATCGTAAGAGAAAGCTTAGGTGCCCGCGTAACTTTCTTGCAAGACAGCTACCTTAGAATGAGATCTGTGTAACCTTTTCTGAAAACTGCTTTACCTCAAAGCGTATTCTTTCTAGAACAACGACACGACACGAAAATTTCGGCCAACGTACCACTAACAGCTTCGCTGAAAAAAAGGTTTACCGAAAATATTGTTACTTGGTGGCAGGAGACAGATGAGACGAACGATGCGATGGGGTGAAGCGATCTATTCACATTATGTACATTGCGGCCATGACAGAGCTCGCGCGAGGTGCGCGCCAGACACTTCGTCGTCGTCGCCGTCGTCATCGTCATTGGTTCAAGGAGCAGTGAGTCATTGCCGACCTTAGTCCCGTAACATTCCGTAAAATATCGAAAAATGGTCCGCAAGACGTGAAGCTGGACGTACACTTACATTTGATCAATTTGCTCAGTAGCGCTTGCGCGTACGGGAGGGAAAACTGTACTCAGAATCCGGGTAGTCGCCGGGCTAGCTGAAGCTCAGCCAGGCCCCTCGCTGCTATAGCTGCAGGATTGCGCTACAGCTGTGGGCATTATAATTCAATCCAGCCCTCCCACCTCCTCAAGCTGTCGGTGAACGTGAGCACAAGTACGGAACTGGACGCCCAGGGCAGAGGCAGAGATCGCCAAATCGTCACTTGGCTCCTGGACTGGGGAACCACATCCATTTTTCCACGAGATTGGTCTATTCATCATCATCAGCCGCAGCAGCAGCAACAGCCTATCTACGCTCACTGCAGGGCAAAGGCCTCTCCCATAGATCTCCAATTATCCCAGTCCTGTGCTAACTGCGACCAATTTATCCCTGCAAACTTCTTGATCTCATCTGCCCACCTAGCCTTGTGCCGCCCCCTGCCACTCTTGCCTTCTCTAGGGATCCACTCTGTTACCCTTAATGACCAACGGTTATCTTGCCTTTGCATTACATGCCCTCCCCACGTCCATTTCTTCTTCTAAATTTCTGCTAATATGTCCTTAACACGCGTTTGTTCCCTGACCCACTCCGCTCTCTTCTTGTCCATTAATGTTACACCCATCATCTTCCGTTCCAATGCTCGCTGAGTCGTTCTCAATTTAAGTTGAACGTGGCGCTCTTTGCCCAAGTTGGCCTTGCGCCATTAACCCCCAACCATCATCAATTTAAGCTGAACGCTTTTACTGAGCCTCCATGTTTCTGCCCCGCAGCTGAGCACCGGTGAGATGCAGCTGTCATACACTTTCCTCTTCAGGGTCTACTATTGGTATGCTTTTGCCACCTTAATTAACTATCTCACGACGCCTCCCGAAGCTTGGTGGACAATAACACAGATTATCATTTTCGAGATGTCCTCAGGTCCTCGTTTATCAGCATGAAGAGCGGCTGGGCCACGGCGTTCGTGGAAGATAAACGAGAATTGCGGACATGTCTACCAACCAAGGGAAGGGGCATGACTAGGAACGCCTTGTGGTACGGCGTCATGAGGGCGAGGGCGAGGGAGTCTTCGTCGACCGTCGCATAGGGATTTTGTGGCCACAGCAGGTCCGGGTCGTTGCAACGAAACAGCCGGTCCGTGTGAGGCAGCCACGTCCAGCTATTCCTGCGTAACAAGGAAAAGAACCTTGACGAGGAACTCCTGCGTCCACAGTTCCTAACGAAATGAACCGATTTGATTGTGGGGTTTAACGCGCCGACGCAACGCATGCGATGAGGCGCGCCGTAGTGGAGGGCTCCGGATTAATTTTGACCACCTGGGGATCTTTATCGTGCGCCGAAATCTCGTACACACGGGCGTTTTTGCTTTTCGCCTCCATCAGAAAAGCGGCCGCCGCGGCCGGGAATCGAACCCGCGACCTCGTGCTCAGCAGCGCAACGCCTTAGCCACTGAGCCACCGCGGCGGGTACGAAACGAACCGAGGGGAGCAACTTTATCCTTTTGATGCCCAGTGTAGCTCAGGGGTAACAACTCAAACAATATATTTTTCTCTCTCTCGTACTTCGTGTTTTTTTCGACATTCAGCGCCATCTACTAACAGACAAAGGATTGCGGACCTTCAAAAATTGAAGAAGAGAGAGAGAGAGAGCAGCACGTACTTCTGTGTGCTAAAAAAATATTGTTTGCGCGTGTCAACTCCACGAAGCGCCGGCGCCGAGATGTGGCTTGAATCGGAGACAGCCGGCGCATGCGCACTGACCGCTCGAGGCGGGAGAGGCTGTTCTGTCGTCTGCTACGGCGTTCCGCTGTGCCTCTCAGCTTGCGATAACTGCTGAGCGGCGCGGGAAAGCACCGTAGCAGACGACCGAGCGACTTCTCCCGCCTCGTGCGGTCAGTGCGCTGGCTGTCTCCGATTCTCACCACATCTCGGCGCCGGCGCTTCGCGGAGCTAAGCGCCCACGCGTTCACCGGTTGCCTTTAACAGTGGATCGCACTGTACTTATCCTAACCTCGTGGTTCATTAAGATAACCATTGTACCTTTTAATTACTCCAATGTTTGTAGTAGCCAGCTCCTTTTTAGGTTGGAGCTACTCTCCAATAAATCATTATCTCTCTATCTTGTTGGTCCCCGTTGCCCGTCCGCGCAAAGTCGGTCAGCCATCAAGTTGGGTTAGGAGGAGTTACGATACTGTGTGCATTTCCAGGAAGTGTGGGGAAGTCCTGGAAGTTCTGGGGAGTTCCGGGTCATCGCTGAAATCGGAGTGCGACGGACGTGGGCAGCGAGTTGATCTGTCTGCACTATGGCGTATTGCCGGCTCATCAGGGTTCCGCGTCTCCCTGTTTCAGCGTGCGGTCCGTAGAAGTTAGGTCGTCTTCACTTGGGTGCTTTCTGATGCCCTTGAGGTCGGAAGCTGAGGTGGAAGGGGTTAGATCAGATGCCTGGAGGTCGTTGATTGATTGATTGATTGATTGATTGATTGATTGATTGATTGATTGATTGATTGATTGATTGATTGATTGATTGATTGATTGATTGATTGATTGATTGTGAGGCTCAACGCACCGACGCCTTACAGGCGATCAGGCGCGCCGTAGTGGAGGGCTCCGGATTAATTTAGACCACCTCGGGATCTTTAATGGGAGCCAAAATCTCGAACACCTGGGCGTTTTCGCTTTTCTCCTCCATCAGAAAAACGGTATAGCCGGGAATCGAACCCGCAACCTCGTGCTCAGCAGCACGAAGCCTTAGCCACTGAGCCACCACGGCGGGTCTCGTACGTCTCCTGACAAGGCCACCGATCGCATCACTCGAATGTAACGTGCAGTTAACGAACTGGTAAAAATGATGTTAGAGTTGGTCCACATTACGTCACTTAGTGTCTTTAGTTAAGGTTACAGAGTATCGGCACTCTTTTCTACTAATGTTCCGTGCCGCTGCTACGATCATTGGTCAGTTCGCATCACGTGACATTTGTGTACACTGCGACGGTTCATGGGCGCCGCCATTTTGTTGTTGATGCGTTTTAGTCGGTCAAGTCTGGTAGGCTTTGCTTGCCCTCCCTTCTCTGCGGCTGCGCGCAACTGACGTCGTTCCGAACGCGAATCAAAGATAACGCGTGTAACAGCATTTCAGCAGCAGAAGTGTGTCCGAAGGTGCCGTTTTGCTGCATCTTCGGCAGTGTTGTTAACAAGCGAACCGGTCGACGTTAGCGGCAAGGCCGTAGAAGCAGAAATCTCGCAACACTGATAGACACCAGAATGGCCGCTGCTGCTGACCTGCGTGCTTAGGTGGCGGTACTGGTATACCTTATCTAGTGGCACTAACGTCACCATAGTGCAAAATTTGAAAGTTTTAAAGCAAAGCTTTAGTACTCTCACCCAGCGGTTTCGCCGTGGATGCGCAAGTTCACCTTTTGACCGCAGACACACCCCCTGCGGCACACCCCTTTAAGCGCACCACATGACTTGCCGGGCCCGTTTTCGGCGCTGCGCACAAGGCCCCGTTTTCAGTCGTTCTGCTCAACTAGCGGTGATTGGTACGGCGAGTGCGGCCGGTCAGCTGACCGACAGCCGACCACCCCCGCAGTCTCCCACGCATGCGCCGCTGAGCCGTCTCGTGCTACCTGACTCGTCTAGCGGCGAAGAGGAACGCCGCGTTCGCCGTGAATGAAAGCGAAACCGGGCCTCCTTCTGTGATCGTTGCGCGCGACCGAACGGCTTTGAGCCATGGTCGGCAAAACAGCTACATCAAAAGTTGACCAAGCGAAACCAAGACTCAGCCACACTAAGCCAGGGTTTTGCTTTGCATATCCAAGGTTTGCTGTGGTAAGGTGAAGCCTTTTTTTCAATATTTCTTGCTGCTTTTTTTGGTTAAGAAACGGAATTCTTGGCTGAAATGGGGCTGAGTGAAGTTGGTCAGCAAAGGCCAGCTCTTCCAAACTGGACAAAGTTTTGTTTCGTCTTCATGGCCCCTTTAAAGGTAGCTAATACCCAGGTCGAGTCTCCCGCCGTGTCAAGGAACGTCATGCTCATCGTATGTCGAGCTGCGCGTACCAACTGACTGCCTCATACCTGGGACGTTTCTACCGGGCCGGTGTCTCCTACCTGACAGCGTAGGCGAGAACACCAAGCGTTGTGAAGACGACCAGTTCGAACAGCGACGCGGGGATGATGGTTAGGTTGACGCGGTACACCCTGTCGTCGGATGTGCTGGAGTTTGTCTCGCCTTCTTCATCCGCCGTCGCCGTAGCGCAGCCATCGGCTGGGAGCTCGGAGTCCTGCGGGAAAGGATTCTTCACTTAGCACGGTTGCACGCGAGCAAGTTCTGAGCTGGGATGTTGAAGCCGAGTAGGAAACAGGTTTTCGTATGATACCCGAAGAACGCGGTTGACACCTGCGCTCCTCCGCAGGGGCACGTGCTGCGCATGCGCGGTGTCGCTAACCATGTGCTGGGTCCGTAATTACTCAGAACCGTGTCCATGCTTAGAACGGGTTACCACTCGGCTAAAACTCTTGAATAGTAATTTCAGAGGTAACATCGACAAAAAGTCTAGCACCCATTTCTTAAAAGAAACATGGTTAAAACTCGAAGCTTTCTCCCGTGCAGTCTGAGTCAAAGTTCGAAATTCAAACGACGGCGTCGGACCGGCGCAATTGGATAAACGTCCGCTGCACAACGCGAGGCACCCAGATTCGATTCTGACCACGGAAGAGTTTTTTTTTTTTTTTTTTTGAGACGATCGATGTGCCTTTGTAAAAACCCGTTCTGGAAGCTGGCTTTTCCGCACTGCGTTTTGATCGTAGCGATTTTGACTTTGCACTTTGGCTTTGGATTTGGATTTTGAAAACAACCAGAGAACGCATCGCGTTTCAACCATATTTCCCTTCACCCACGTTCATCATCAGCGTCAGAGAAAGTTGGCTTTCAAGCAGTGTGCTTTGGTGACGACAGACAGACGATATCAGTAAGGCAAAGAAAGCTTCGCTTTAAAACACTGACCGGCCCTCATCATGAAGGTTTTTGCTTGCCAGCTGTTGTTTTACAAGAGTTCGGCACACGCACACAAACATACGCAGATGCACACGCGCGCGCACGCACACACAGAGACACTTGGGACCTGGGTGTTGAGAGGGGGGAAGAAAGCAGATGAGGAGACTGAAGAGAGCAAAACTGCCCTTTTGTTTTCTCTGACAATTAAAATCTCAGGCGTGGGCTGTTTTCGGTCTCACCTTTATCGCTTTTAACGAGTCGTCTAATGAAGAGGAGGCCGTGTTGTTCCCTTGGCTGCCGGAGTACATTGTAGTGTTGAAGGACCTGCGTTTGATAAAACATTTATCTTTCGGTCGTAGGTCTACCTCAGCACCGTCCCGAGGTCGTAGGTATACCTCAGCACCGTTTCATTGATTTCTTTAATAAGACGATTTAACATCACTATACATATGTTTGTAGGTCCTAACCTAGGAGAGGTTACCCACTAAGGAGATGTCCAACTAGTTTAGTTCATTTTATTTATTTGTCGTCTCAAATAAATGTCTCTACAACAGCAACAACAACGGCATGGTTGTTGACGTGTGTCCACATCCAGCAAACCATAAAACATCTTGTGGATGTCCATGCAATATCTCAGCGAACCAGAAAAGTCCATAGGGTACCCATTTCAAGACATTTGTTGGATGTCCATACAATTTTTCACGTAATATCGTCTCTGTATGGATATCCATGCGATATCACTGCAGGTATCATGTTATTTCAGCATTAGGCAATGTCGCTAGGATGTCCACAAATTGAATTTTTTTCTTTATATTGAGACTTCGCTCAAAGGGGTGTATATGTTATATGGGTCGCTCCAGAGCTTTAGACATAGTGTAGAATGCTCGACAGCTGTCACTCTAATATAGGTATCTTAAATGAAACTGCAGTTGATTGCTCTGTCATAGGAATCAGTTAAACACGAAAGTGAAATGTGCAGCGAAATCTGCAGCTGTGCATGATTTGCGGGTCGGCGGCTGTCTTGTGGGTGTGCTTGGCGAGCGACGTCCTACGGAAGGGTCGCTTCGGCAAAGGTGTACTGGCGTCATTTACGTGACGGATATTGCATCAGTGAAATCTTGGTGTATCCCGGCATAAAACACTTTAGTGTTAAAATATACAACCAGAAAACGAATAACCCTACTGTATAACGCACTCTTTAGTATTAAAGATTGCTTCCCCGCAAGCAGAGCCTGAGTGCAAGGGTGCACCCTTTACAGGCCGCTTGCTTCGTTGTACTGGCGTCATTTCCGTGACCCATATGACGTTAGTGAAATCTGGGTGCATCCGGGAATGAAACGCTTTAGTGTTAAAAAAGACATACAGAAATCGGCCGCTCAGACGACTTTATTATCACGCCGAGTTTAGTCTACTATAGTCGCAATCAGTTCACAGTGAAGTTTGTGAACATTGCGCAATTCCCGTTATACGCCCTTGTCTAGAGGGCGTATAACTGCAGAAAACGGCTGCAGCTCCTGTTTTACCGAAAATATCCCGAAACTGAACATGGCTATGAAGGAATACAGCCTCGCTGGTCTTCCACCCTCCCGGGGCTCTAAATGTTTTATTGTTTCCGGTTTGGCAAAAAACTAGGTGAAAACCCTAATTTGAAGATCATATCTATATCAGACCAGAAATAAAACCGAGCTTATCAACTCACTGGGGATAAACGCCTCCAAGGGCGGTAAAATTGAGATAGTAGAGAGTTTTAGCATAGCGTTTTAGCTGTGGCGTTAACGTTTGCGCGCCACCATTGCAAACGGATAGCGCCTCGTTACGCGGCGGTTAGCGTGCCCGCTAATGCTATGGGCGCGCTGAAGTGGTGCTTTCCGCTATACTAAAACTCTTTATTAGTGCACCAGCGCTCCTGGTCTCAAAATCTCACTGCCTGAAATGACCGCCTTTGTTCCCCCGTCTTGCGCCTCCCCCCGACAAGGCAGACGCAAGACAAGACAAGACGGAGGGACCCCGGCTCTGAGAATCTCCAAGTAGTGATCCTCGTTGTGGACGCCAAAACGGCACCAGAACTGTTCGATGTCATCGAACGTCGTGCATTCCAGGTAGTCGTGCATCTCTTCGTAGAGGTCCTTATAGCTTTTGATTGCGTCTGCGCTCGTCTTTGTGTCCTTCTCGTCTAAATCTTCCTCGTTGCCTAAATCTCGCTGCTGGCCATCGCGAATGAGGTCGGGTGGAAAGGATAGCCAGTGGAGCAGGCCCTTCTGTACCATTGCTTGCCAGTGACATCGTGGGATTCAAGGATGGACGTCCCATTTTGCATGGAACCTGGCGTGATGGAGTTATATTCTGTTCTCTGTCAGCTTGGAAAGGATGTCCGACAAGCCTTGTTGGAATATGTTAACGACCTATGTGTGATGGTTCCGTTCCTCAAAAATGGAAGTCTAGCCGCCTCTAGCCGCATCAACAAGACCATGCTCGTGCACTAAATCGGACGGTGTGCCTGCCGCGATCATAGCGCGCAGCTGCTCTAGAAAGATCCTGCTTACTGCAAACACAGTTGAAATCACTCATAAAGAGGGCGTTTCGTTGTATTCGAAGGAACTTTTCCAGCGACGAGAAAAAGGAATTACAATCCCGACAATTAACTGGTGCATAGGGGCAAATAATACTCCATTCGACACCCCCAAGGACAAGGTCACAACGAATAAAACGCCCCGGAAGCATCTACACAACGGGAGAGAAGAAAACGCTACTTGCACGCTTGCTGATGAAAATAAACATCCTCCAGATAAGCCTGCGGAGTGAGTGAAGCATGCCCTATGATGTTCTAAAAAGGGCTCTAATGCGGCCGCTGTGTCCTCATCACCGCGAAGCCTTGTCTGCTGAATAGCGGCGATGCTCACGTCCATCCGTTTAAAGCGACGTAAACAGCTGGTACTCCTGTTCCTGAGTCCTCTCACATTAAGTGTGGCAGCGCGCAATGCTGTGATACTTGCAATCCCGTCGGAGCAGCTTACGTAATTCTCATCCAGCTAAACCACCCTTGCGGATGGCCTTGGATGTTTGTGGCCTTACTTGCTTCTTGGAGCCCGCCAATGGCACGCATCCACTAACCCCGGTTGCCGCGTCAGTATGGTCCAAAACAGTGGACGCCTGCTTTTTGCCGGCACTGGATGATTTGACTTCCTTATTGACTTTATTGACCCGAGAGCCAAACGGCCCGAGAGCCTGCGACTGTGGGAGGCCATCACAATGCTAAACGAATAAGACTAGTTGATATAGGTCTTTAACGGAGATGAAGAGCATTTCACTACACTCGAAGACGACTAAATACGTACAGCTTCGCTGCAACCTCAAGTCTCACACCTGGAGTGAGCTTTGTTTGCTTTTTTCTGCAATGTGATGACCACCTTTCTCTAATTTCTTTCTTTAGCACGAAAGTGTTTTATTCCGGTATAAACAAACATTTGAGTGACGTCATATCCATCACGGAAATCACGCCAGTACAACGAAGCAAACGGCCTGTAAAGGGTGCACCCCTGCACACAGCGTCTTCTTGCGGGGAAGCAACGTTTAGAACTAAAGAGGTAAGATGACATGTCATCACCCCGCTTCAAAGGGGAAACCAATAGGAATCATCATAATCATCATCAGTACGTTATACTTCGGGTTGTTCGTTTTCGCGTTTTATATCTTAACACGAAAGCGTTTTATGTCGGGGTACACTAAGATTTCACTGAAGTCATATCCGTCACAGAAATGACGCCAGTACACCTTTGCCGAAGCGACCCGCCAGGAGGACGTCGCTCGCTAAGCACAGCCACAAAACAGCCGCAGACCCGCAAATCATGCTCAGTTGCAGATTTCGCTGCACATTTCACTTGCGTGTTTTACCGATTACTATGACCGAGGAATCAACCCCAATTTTTTTTGCAGCTTTCATCTGCGTTAGGAATATATTTCTGTTTTTTTTTTATTGTCAATTTGCATCCTCAGCCAGAATTTGAAAGCAAGTACCACGGCAACCACAGATTATCTGGCTTTGTTTGAGCAGTGTTGTGAACTGCTTGCCGTAGCGAGCGACAGGCTTTTTTTACAACACCATTCGATTACAGGATAGGGAAACACTGATTGAAACAGTAATTAAGGAACAACTGGTGAGAAAGCTTCCATACCAGCTCTTAAAAATAATTACAAGTGATTGCTGCTTTGTTTAGAGTGGTGAGTTTGTTGTAGGAAGAAATGGCACAGGAAACGACCCGCGACTGTCCTTTCTCAGCAGAATTGGGTTATTGCACAGGTCTCAGAAAATTATGGGTAGTCGTTATTTGATAATAGGGACGGTTAGTGTCCTTGTAACTTGCGCCCCCCCCCCCCCCCCTCCATGCGTACGCTGGTAGCTTGGATGCCGAGCTTGCTGTTTATTCTCTAAAATAGTGGTCCTCCGACAAAAAGAGAGCGAGGCGATCAGTGAAGTTTGCCGCCGGTCTTTCTGCTGAAGCAACAATTAGACTTTCTGGAACCAACGCAGTGTTTCTATTAGTGGCCCAACCTTTCAGAAACAAACAGAACACATGCACGTAAAATCAAGCATACCTCACGTGCCTTCCTTTATGCAATATTTTAACATGCAGCGTTGTTTTTAGAGACCAAATATGTGTTAGCTCCAGTGACATTTATGCTTGCTTCCCCGCCCTGTTTCTTACGTATTCTGCCCGCTTCTCTTTTTACTAGTGTTATTTCTATAGCTTCATAAGAACTGTAAGAAGCTTTTGTTGTTGCATTTGACTCTTAATGCCTCGGCATGGCATAAAATGGGCATGGCATGATGTCGTCAACAGAATACCTGTGAAATGTGCATAGAATGTGTTAATGCAGTTTTAATGACATACTGTAGATACTATCAAGACAAAGCATTTCGAGTGTCTATTGTGAGGCAATATGGACGTTACCTGGATATTCCGCACATTCATGGCTATCTTCTGTAAATTGAATATCAGGGAAGAATGCATATGCCACTCCATTCACGAAAAAGAATTATATTACCTTACTTTTACCAGCGAATATAAATTCAAACTGTCACAAATATGCGAAATAATCTTCTAAAAATTATGCTCTTAAATCATTGACAGGAAATGTTAGGATTATCTGTGTTTTTGAACAACTGAGCTTTCCTTGCGATCTCCTCCCTCGCCCCGTTAAGCTTGCTTGTCCGCAGTAAGACCCTCCTTACAGAAAAGCCACCCTTAGGGGTTTAGGTTTTTCTCTCGCATTTTCGTTTTTCTTTCACTTATTATAACTTACACTTTACCACTTTCTAAGGTGCTGAAACGCTGCACGCACGGCTTACATAATAAAGCGGGAAGCAGATACAGTAATTATTAGGGCAAGTGCAAAAATAGTGCTGCTATAGTTTATTAAACGTCAGACTTTGCCGACACCAACACGCACTTTGGGGGAATAGAAAAAAAAGGAAGCTTGCCGGGTCAAAATGACGGGAAGCGTTAAATTAGCAGAAAAAAACCCCGCAAAACCGTAAAGGCGGGGAATCCCAAGCGTTATAAATCCTCGCGGGAAAACTCTGAAACGGAGAGCGGCTGGTCGCGATGAGTCATTTCCTCATCCAGGGAGGAGTCTGGTCAATAGATCGCCGCGCGTCGCAACCAGTCGGCGAATACAGCGCCGTCTACTGCCCTGGCGGCGAGACGGTGTGGCAGACAGTATCATTACATTTGATTTACTGCATTGCCACAGCAGGGCATTTTCAAGTGGGCCGCGCGTTGCAGTGCGCTGTAATCCACACCGACCATGAACAACAGCTGAGCTGCCTCCATGTGGTCCGCGCGATGCTTTCCTAACAAACTCATTTCGGTCGTCACAATGCGAACGAGGCTTGCGTGCGTTGCAAAAATTTGATCGTTATCACTGCAGTTTTAGGAAGCATATGCGACTGACAAAACGTTTCACGCCAACACGATCTATAACCCAGCAATGCGCTGGCATCTTAGCGGAAGTCTGTGGTGGAAAATAGTTTATTTACGCACTCTCTAGCGGCGTTGTTTAGACCCACTTGGTAATAGGGCGTCAGCCCGTAGCTTCGCTCCTTAATTAAACGATACATTCGTGGCCAAACTGGCGATGCAACGCCGTTTAGGTCCTAAAACCAACGAAACAGAGCTATACCTTTTCGTTTGGAGCAGGTATTCCTTTGAGTATTCAGGCAGGGGTGATCTGCGAGCAAGGTGAGCTCCTCTCAACGAAGGAGCACCGAGATCTGGGATGCCCCACAGCAACGGCTGGCCGGCGTTGGTGGCGCACAGCCGCTCCCTTGGACAGACGCGCGTTTTTGTTTGGCTACCGCGTAAGCCCGTTTTGTGCGCCCGCTTCGCTCGGTTGAAGTGGAAAGGGCGATGCCCCCACCGCGCATGCGCAGTCGGCAGTTCCTGCACGACGGCGGCAACAGGGTGTTCGCGCTCCGGGTGGGAACCCCGAAGCTTGCGCTCGCACTTGGTTTTTAGGTGCCAACCTGCGGTGGCAACAAGCTTAAATTGGAAGAGTGGAATAAAAACGGCATTTCAGTTGCATACGCTTTACGTAACCAGTGTGCGACCACTGCCACACAAAGCCTCCAGTTCGTGTAAGTGTTACCGCTATAATACGGTAATGCTCGCACGGAAAACCTTCCGTTTTAAGCTATTATTTTACTTCAGAGATGCGTGGAATTACTACAAACTTCTTCTACGAGATATTATCACTCAAAAATAACTGCAAAGCTCACTTGGGCCCCTTTCAGAACGTATGACATGCTCTCAGCTCGTTCTATTGTCATAAAGCGTGCAATAATATTCAGGCACAAGCACTAGCGACATTTTTCTCGTTTTAGATTGAGCCGCCGAAACCCGGTACGAAGACATTTTGAGGTAGTTTTTCGAAGAAGCGAGTCCCATAAAAAGCCGCCAGGGGGCGGCAGCAAACAGTCTAGATGTCACGTGACTTTTCTGTAGATCCACGCAAGACAGTCCGTCGGCCTTCGGCTGCCCGTGTGCCCGTGTCGCCTAGAATTTGTTGTGTGTTTCCTGCTGTTGGCTCCATGTAGCGATCAACGACCACAAGAAATGGCCTTACGGAAAGTCAAGGGTAACATTGAGCGCATGTTTGACAAGAACTTGACGGATCTTGTCCGCGGAATCAGAAACAACAAGGAGAACGAGGTGAGACGGCTCGCACGGAAAACTCCCCTTTTCGCCGCTCCTGGGGGAGGCCTAGTGTGTGTTACGAGGAGTCCAGTGACGGGCATTAGGCGATAAGTTAACAGGCGCAACCGTACACTAGCTGTTTACAACTTCCCTGCCACTTTGGTTGGGAAACTTTCAACGAGATGCAGCTGTAGTGACCCCGACTGCGTGCCATCGGTCACGTCAAACTACCCCATTTTAATCTCACGGCTCGGGTGCTCTAGTTTTTATTTCTACTTGGGCCCCAGGGGCGACTTGTCTGACTGGCTGGTCATATGAGACTTCACAGGTTTGCGTGTGACGCAGCGCTGTTGAAGTTGTATAACCGAGCTTGCGCTCCAGATTTTTGTTGCTTGTGTTTTCGACGAATCTTGACGGCTGTCCGTATGGCATCCGGCATAAAGATGTCTTCTTCGCCGTGAGCGGTCGTTCCGTGCTGCTTCCGAACGACTCGCTGGTTCGCTTTCTGATTGGCGATGTACGCAGAATCTTGATACTTTTCTTTTGCCTAATGTATCCGTGTTCGTGGGGCATGTTTTAACGTATTTTGCCCGCGCGACAAAGTAGTTTCGGTACCGCGCCATTCAGCGCGACATAGCTACCTGGGTTCTAGTTGCTCTCAATTCGCCGCACTCAACTCAATTTCGAACTGTTTCTACAACAACCTGCGCAATAAACTGAACGACGCAGATGCCGAGGGTTTTCAAGTGCTCAAAAATTCCATTCACCAATACTTTCGGTGATCTGTTGCGTGCCAGTTTAGTCGCAGTAGTCACTGTGTGTAAGCATCGTTCCATTTTTGTTATTTTTCAGACAAAATACATTTCACAATGCATCGACGAAATCAAGGAAGAGCTCCGACAGGAAAACATGTCCGTCAAGGCGAATGCTGTTGCGAAGCTAGCCTACGTGAGGATGCCTTTATTTGTACTGTGTTCTAGTGTCTGCAGTGACAGCTGCCTTAATGTTTTCGGTGCTTGGCAACAATCATATCTTCAGTAAGCATGGCAGCTGGGGGGTTAGTTATCTCGGCTTTGAAACAGAGGCCCGATGCGGCAACTTGCTTGGAGAAAAAGAGATACTTGATTGGTGTCGTTTAACTTGCATGTAATTTAACGTGCCTAGATAAGTTTCTGGAGTCCTTATTACAGAGTTAAACTTGTACTTGATATGTGGCAACATGTGTAAAGTTTGCTGAAAGGATTTTTTTTTTTGTTGAATGAGTCAATCGCTCCTAGTTTCTCTTTTTTTAATGGAATGGGGTGTAGTTCAAGACTACTATAAAAATTTAGGTGTTGGACGGTAGAGGGGTGTTTTCTGGTTAAGACGCTTTTGAGAGTCACGAAATGATTTATCACTTTGTTTGCAGCTTCAAATGTTAGGATATGACATCAGCTGGGCAGCCTTCAACATTATTGAAGTCATGAGCTCAACAAAGTTTACATACAAGGTAAATACTGAAATTCCATTTTTTTACAAATTGTGGCTTGTAGAAACTGAACCATGCACATGTGGTTCAAAGCGACGCAGTTGTGTACATTGAGGGGACAGAATACTTACAACTGAGCATTTTGTATTACTCATTCACACCTGCCCTACTCCCTATTCCTACCTCCGAAGAAGCGTCTCCTATGACTGGGGTCTCAAGAATGCTTGTATTTTTATTTAACTCCTAATTCTATTTCTATTTAAATTTAAATTTAAAGGGCACTAGTTTTTTTTAGTAAGGGGTAGTGACCCCTAATGGGGTCAGCTTGTCCTTTTTTGGTTTGGAGTCCTTCTCTATCGGATTCTGTGCCGTATTTAATACCTTCACCGGGCACAAAATAAAGTTGTTCTCTCTCTCTCTCTCTCTTGCAAAGGAAAACTTGGATAATATCTGTTGCATGAGTTGCAGAAAAACAAGTTTTCTTTCGTTAGGTAGGCTGTTGTTGCCACTGAACAAAAACATTCAGAACTTTTTTAGGGACACTCAACTTCTGACACCGTCTTTACATGAGGGAAAGGGCTGAGGGGATTTCCTTCTGATGAGTAGTTACACTAAAAAATATTAGGTAACTGTGTTTCCCTGTATATCAAAAAAGTGCCAAGAACGAGTACAAAAAAAAAACCTGTTTTGTGTTGGCATAATGAAAAGTTTGTAAAAATAATTTTCTATCAGAGATCTGTGCGCTCGGCTAGTGTATTGCTAGCTTTTGACGTGAGGAAACCCGAAACTGTATAATGCTCTATTAAAACACAACCTGAGTACAGGCGTTGCCTGGAACATGTCCAACCCAAAAATTATCCTTCAATATTAGAAAACCTGCAAAGCAGTGTAGTCCGTTACGTGGGTTCATTCATGAGAGCATTTTGGGCAGGGCGTTCAATGTGTACTGTTAAAAAAAATACAGGTCACAAAAAGACCCTTGCAAAAGGATCACACAAGTCGTGTGTTGTGTGATCCTTCAAAATGTACTTCTTAATCGAAATAAGAAATTGCATCTGGTTCTTGTAACTCTTAATGTTGTGAACTGATTCATATTTGCTGCAAAACATTCTAGTATGTATTACATCTGTTCTGAAAAAGGACAGAGTTAATTCCTCTCTTTTAGTAACCTGCTAGTGTATTGTGGGTAGCTTCCGGCCAAATGTTTTCCACTAAAAAAGTTGCTTTTTGCCTGTGACTTTCCTCTTAACTTCCAGAGCAACTCCCTCTCCATTGACGTTTAGGAGCACCAGTAGTTTTCTTACCCTTATGTCCGTTCATTCACTTCCAGCGCATAGGCTACCTGGCTGCGTCTCAAAGCTTCCACGAAGGCACTGATGTGCTGATGCTCACAACAAACATGATCCGAAAGGTAGGATAACTTGTGGACTCCTTTCGTAACCTTTCATATGGTGTAAGCATTGGTATTGTAAGCCTTTAGTCTGTTATTCGTTATTGCAGTAAAGCACTGAGGTACCTTTTTCACTTTTAATTTTCTGAGGAACCAGGTTGAAGAAACCGTAGCACCCTGTTTCCAAATAAAGGCCAAAAAGGCCACAATAGCTGCCATTTTTGTGCTGAAGCAAAAGCTTGATATGTGTCTTTAGTTTGTTTGGGGCTGGTTTTCCCGGTTTTTAAGCAATGGTCTGAAGAATGTTTAGAGGAGGTTTTTCTCTGGTTTGCAAGTAATTGTCTAAAGAATATGTGTTGCTGTTGTACCTTAGCACCCCTTCTACATACGTTTGGACTTCTTTTCTTTTTTTTTTGTTTGTTTGTTTGCCAGAGATGGAAATTGGGTTAAAGAAGGAAAAAAAATCCACCTGCTGACGCTTTTTCTTTCAGGACCTGAATAGCCAAGGCATGTACGACTCCGGTACGGCCATGAGTGGTCTGGCCTGCTTTGTGACGGCCGACCTGGCCAGAGACCTTGCCAACGACGTCATGACACTGGTGAGTGGGGCATGGCCGTTCTCCGGGGTTTTTCGCCTCGAACGTCTCGTGCCGGAGACAGTGTTCACGAGCGTGCTGCGACTCTCGGCCGTCCCCAATCGCAGCTCACATCCACCAAGCCGTACCTGCGCAAGAAGGCCGTGCTGCTCATGTACAAGATCTTCCTGCGGTTTCCCGATGCCCTGAGGCCTGCCTTCCCGAGGCTCAAGGAGAAGCTTGAGGACCCGGATCCGGGTATGCCCGCGACATTTTTCCCTTTTTTTTTTATCTGCAATAACACAAACGCGGGCTAGTTGGTGACAATTCATAACTGTAACTTAAGCGCACAAAACACGAGGAATGAACGAAAAAGAGACAAACACCAGCACAGGCGCTAACAACTGGATTTTTATTCTTCACTCAACACATATGTACCCCCTTTGACCACACCCATGCATGATCAAATGTGTACGTATCACGTCATAAGCGCTGAGCACATGGAGCAATTTTGCAAACGATTTGGGGAGCGACGCGACTAGCGGCGAACTGCTTTTCGCTGCAGACCAAATCGCTCATTGAATCGATCGGTTCTGGGTCGCCAGAACAATTTGTACACCTCCCGGAACTGGCATCAGCGACTAGCAAAATAGGAGAGCTGTAAGGGGCGCAACTTTCGGATTCGGGAGAGAACGAGGGGAAGGGGTGAGCGGCGCGGCACAGTACATTCTAGAAAAGTACGACCCTCTGCTCAATGAAATACGCTTATTTCCAGTTTTTTGTAACAGATGCACCCATAAAAAAAACCTTGTGGCCATGTGTACTTCGATAATCGTATTGGGCGCTGTGCGGCAATATTGGGATCGCTCGTCGCGTCGCTCGCATGATCGCTTTTACATGGCTGTCTCAGCGAGCGTAGGGACAAGCGATTGTGGATCCCTGTCGCATCGCTCGTCGCGTTGCTCGCAAAAATCGCTGCATGTGGTTACTGCTATACACACAAACACAAGAAAAAAAAACACATTACATTATCTCATGTTGTCTAACAACTTAATTTCCTTATCACACACGGCTACTGATGGTTGACTTATGCATGCTTCCATTATTTTCGACATCTGCCAGGCTTCCACTATTTCTCTTGTAGTCCTATCTTTGTGGTGGAACTCCGTCATCGTTTGGTCAGACAATGGCGTACATTTTTTCGTTGTGCACTGCGCGCAGCCAGATGTGTGTATGGCCGACCTTTAAGGCTGGACATATGTTCCCTGAGCCTTACATTTACGCATCTACTCGTTTTACCGACGTACTAGTGCCTACATGGGAACGGGATCTTGTATACGTTTTTTCTGTATTCCAAAAATTTGTACGTGTGCTGCATAGTACATTTACTAACTAGCCTTGCTGCTTGCCCTTTTGTCGTAAAGTCTGTTAATCACTGGGCAAACACGTCCCACTTTGTTTGTGGCAGAAAAAACCACATTCACATTGTGCTTGGCGTAGTTTTTTTTTTATGGTTAGGAGAAGCAGGGGTATTTTGGAAAAGCTGTTTGCACAACTGCATGCTGTGACATCGAATTCAGTCAAATCGTTCGAACAAGGAGTCTAAGTTTCAGTGAGAAAAGGTGTTTGACACTCCCCAACTCTGCGGTCAGTACCTGTTCTGGAAAGGCCATCTGACAGCTGATTGTACAGGGGGATTAAAAGAAATGCAAACAACGGAGCGCACAACCTCCGACGCATGCTGCACCATCTGGCTGCAAAGTCGGTAAACTGCGCACATGCGCACCTCTTTGAGAGCGTTTGAAACTGTAGCCTACATTATTGGGAAATGCTTGATCCAAAAGCGGCGCCTTTTCACGCTGCGTCGCCACTGAGCAGGATGATCGTTGAAGGGCATCATGCTAGCTCCAATCAGCCTGCTGCGCGCTTGGCTCCCCAATGTAGTAGATAACAGTGTGCTCAGTGGCGACAGAGCGTAAAAAGACGCCTCAAAATGAATCACCGGCGTCGCTTCTTTATCAAGCATTTCCCCTAGCAGTAGGCCACACTCTGAAACGCAATGAAATAACTACGCATGCGCGCAGTTTACTGGCAGTGCAGCCAGACGGTGCGGCATGCGTCGGAGGCTGTGTGCTCCGTTGTTCGTATTTCTTTTAATCCCCGCTGTACTGGTGGAACACGCGGCAACGAAGCCTGTTTTGTTTAGCGAGCACCGGATTGTTTCGTGTTCATGAAAATTGTCTTGTTAAGGGTAAGAAAGTTAAATAGACTTCCTTGTTGAAGTAAACCCCAAGCGAGAAACTCCTATTATAGAGCCACCCGCCGCGGTAGCTCAGTGGCTAAGGCGTTGCGCTGCTGAGCACGAGGATGCAGGTTCGATTCCCGGCCACGGCGGCCGCTTTTCTGATGGAGGGGAAAAGCAAAAACGCCCGTGTGTACGTGATTTCGGCGCACGTTAAAGATCCCCAGGTGGCCAAAATTAATCTGGAGCCCTCCACTACGGCGAGCCTCATCGCCTGCGTTGCGTCGGCGCGTTAAACCCTACAATCAATCAATCAATCAACCTATCTGGAGCCCTCCGGTGGGGTCTGCTTCATAGGATAGGTGTTAAGGGCCGCATTAAACCCCCATTGGTTGTGTATGTGTGAGTGAGTAAGTCAGTGATTGCGATTTCTTGCCTTGCAATGTACCTGTTCCTCAGTAGCATTGCCAGGTAAGTTGCTGTGTGGGGATGGGAAACCAATTGGGAAGACACCTTTTGTAAAGGTGTTATAAAATGGGCATCGTTCACGCATTTTAAAAGGACACCTATAAACAGGGGTCCTTGTAGTAGCCCACGTTCGACTTGTGGAAGCTTCAAATTGCATTATCTCCTGTATTGCTGTGTAGTGGAGGTCCAGAGTCAGCCCAGGCATAGCTATGAGCCACGTAGAGCTCATTCGTATTTTATTTATGTGTAATTATTTCTAATTATATAGTGAGTCTAAGGGGGCAGAGCAGAAACTTGGAGGCTCACTAAAAGGGCTCAACTTCAACTGAGGACGACTCAGCGGGCAATGGAACGGAAGATGTTGGGTGCAACATTAAGGGGCACTGACACAAAATTTTGAAGGCGAGATAACTTCGGAGATAGATTGGTGGGAACACATATACATCATCTGCAAAATATCAGCGGCGAATACAGCCTAGAACATATTTAAAATCAATTTTAAAGTGTGCAAAACGCAACCGAGCAGCCAGCAGAGGACCACGCGCAATCGACATCCCGAGGAGATTGTGTAAATAAACAACATCTAAACACGTCACGAGTTTGTGTTTGCCGCTTCCGCACTGCCGGCGTTTTGCGCCGGCTCGCCCGGCTCGCCGCTCCAATCGGAGAGCCGGAGGGCGGAGCTTCTGCTCTCGAGAACGAACGACCCGATCGTTGGCGGCGGAGGCGCCGTGATTTCGTCAGCTCATCGGGCAGCTGGCCGCGACCAAAGTTCTACAGCGATTCCAGGCACTCTGTTTCTATTACTGTTTATTACCATTGGATGCGAAAACGCGCCGGAGGCACGAAAAGCCCACTGAGCTAGCCGCACGGTCGCTGTGCAGGCGGCGGCCACGGCCGCGAAGTGGCCCAGGCCGGCGCAGGTAGCTCGAGTGATAGCTTGTTACCGCTGCACGAAATTGTCCCCAAGTCCCGACCATGGTGGCTTACATGAGAAAGGAGTTAATGATGCGATGGCGGGTTGCATTAAAAATTGCCACCTGCACCGCTTACGAGAGCGGCACTCGAATATCCGCTGCAGTGCTAAGCCGAACAGATCTGTAGGCGGACCTGTAGGCAGACCGGCCAGCTGCTCTCAGCGCGCGTCTTGCCACCCACCGTCTCGAGCGTCGCGCGTCGTTCTTTAGCCGCGGTAGTATTTTCACTCGCAGCGCCTGCGTCACATCCACGGTCGCTCTTTAATTAAGCGCCTCACGAGATCAGTACGTGGGGGCATTCGCAGAAACTGCCGTCGATGCGGATTCAACAGTGCTACGGCGGCTCTGCTCTGTAATATCCCTCCGACGGTCACGTGGTCAGCTTTGTTCACACAAAATCCATCGTTTCGCGGCACTCGCTGAAACCGAAACTGCGACTGGCCGCATTGAAAATGCCTCTAATTAAACAACCGTCGCACGCTGAAGCAAATGAGGTTTCTACAGGTTATAAGTAGGTCACTACCTACTTATCGCAACAAAAAAAAACGAGATGCAAAATTTTTGTGTCAGTGCCCCTTTAAGGGACAAGGAGAGAGTGAAGTGGGTCATTAAGGGTAACAGAGTGGATTCCTAGACAAGGCAAGCGTGGCAGGGGACGGCAGAAAGCTAGATGGGAAGATGAGATCAAGAAGTTTGCGGGGATAAATTGGTCGCAGTTAGCACAGGACTGGTATAATTGGAGATCCATGGGAGAGGCCTTTGCCCTGCAGTGGGCGTAGATAGGATGATGATGATATATAATTATACCTTTTGGAACGCAGGGGTGCAGTCTGCGTCCGTGAACGTCATCTGCGAGTTGGCCCGCAAGAATCCCAAGAACTACCTCTCGCTCGCCCCAGTATTCTTCAAGTTGATGACCAGCTCCACTAACAACTGGATGCTAATTAAGATCATCAAGTTGGTATGGAAAATTTGGCAAACTTGGGTTCATCTGCTTCTTTCTTTCTTTTGACTTCGAATATTGTGTGTTGTGGGAAAAGTCTATTGCTGTTGCGTACTGGAGACAAAGATGATTGTGTTGCTCGATGATTAAGCTGTCCAACAAAAGTAGATTTAAACAAATTGTGCTTATGACGTTGCAGTGTGGTTATTGTGCTCCCTGGATTTCGATGCGGCAGGCTACAACAGCACACACCGTGTTGTCTAACGTAGACATACTGGCTTGCTTTTAGTGAAGAACTGGAAAGAAAAGGATACATAGCCTCTTGTGAAATTCCACTCGCACTCGCCGTAAAGAGAACGAAAGTTTGTGCCCAGGAAGAAGGCGGCCACAATTTCGGGCTTGAAAAAAAAAAAAGTAAATAAAAGTGAACCGGAAGCAAGTTGCAGGCAGTAAAACACATAATTGGGGCTGTTTAGTGAATGCCGTAATAAAATATATAATGCAACGACAAAAGAGAAAAACGTGCGCACTTTCCAAAGTGCAACGCAATGTTTTTCTGGCTGGCCACACTGCAGTAGTGTAGCTTCTGAATAAGTGTTCAACTGCAGAGCTTACAGAAACTCAACGGAAAGGCTACCACTTCCTCGCATCGTGCAGTCGCATAGACAGTGCAGTCAGCCATAGAATATTGGCGTTCTACATCTCTGCGTAGCAACCCCCGTCGCGATAGCGAATTGCACATTCTTGTTCTTAATTGGTCCGTGTATGTCGAGCTGCACAAATACTAGCAGTGGCCAGCAGCATGTAACGTGGCAAAACTGTACAACTGTTCGCGTTCAGCTTTGAGATTGTAATACGCGGCAGGAGCTCTTTTTATTGATTGCAAAGGAGATTGCTGGTGGAGCTAGTCAGTGATAAAGCTTCATGTATGACTAACCCTTGCCGTTCGTTGTGGGAAGAATAGGCAGCTGATAGCAAGCACCGGAAATGGCTGCGATGGTTGTTTCTTCAGCGAAAAGGAAAAGAAAACGAAATGACGAATAAATCTCATCTGCCCGTCAAACACATTGCTCACCTACTTGATCGAGGTTGGGACAAAAATATTTCTTCCTCTCTTCGTTTAACTTGTTTGCGGGTCAATTTATAAAAGGTCAATGTTCTAGCGGAATTGGCTTCTTTCATTTATCTTTTTTTTTACGCAACGGCAGAAAGGAATTGGTATTTGCAACTGGCTATGTCTAAAAGTCGATGGTTTCAAATTTTGATCAGCAATTTCGATACAGCCGCACCACTATACTGCGATGCCCTCTGAGGCCAATAACCATGCTGTGGCCGTGGTTTTTATGTACGGCAAATGCTTTGTTTGAAGAAAATTGTTCTCTTTAGTCTCTTCACTGCTAGTTGCAACGAGTTTTACCGTAGATTAACTGCTTGTGCAGGAAACTGTGTACACCTCTTGTATTTCAGTTATCCACACATTTACGGTTGTTTTTGTGCATTGAGTTTTTTTTACTCATGTAATGTGCCACTAACAGTTATGATATACAAGTTCTTAAGTTTTCAGTGCATTTAATTCATTTAGAGTGTGTGTCAGTTGACTGCCTTTCTAAATGGCTAGACACGTCAAATCTCTCTCATTTGCCAAAAAGAAACAAACAATTTTCTGTTTATTCAATTCTGGTGACTGGAAACAGGACAAAAAAAAAAGGCGTTAGGAAGAGGTAATTTTTTATTTCGACTGAGCTGTTCTCATTTGTTTTTTTTAGTGGTTGTTATTTCTCATTACCTCAAAAGAAAAAGCTTGTCATTGCTCAGTGCATATGGCATGGCCACACTTTGTGTCCGCGGGCCGTTTGTCGGCACTCTGCCACTTGGGATGGCTTCGAGGCTGTTCTGTGCGTGTTTTCCAGTGGGTGTTTGTTGCCTGCCCTGTCTGTGTCTTGTCTCGGCTGTGGTCATGTCTTGGCTCCTGTCTCTCTTGGTTCCCTCTCTCCCCACCCCCTCTTTCTCTCTCTCTCTCTCTATTTCTTCTCCATCCAGTTTGGGGTTCTGACCTACATAGAGCCCAGGCTGGGTAGGAAATTGAGTCAGCCGCTCATTAACATAATACGCAGGTAATACCCTAATGCTGGAGCATTGTTTGCGGAACGCCGGTCCGTTAGCCGCGCTGACGCATGTGCCCGCCTCTGAGTAGCTCCGATGCCAGTTTTGGGTCGGGCTGGCTTCGAAGCTGTCTTGTTGCTGTTGCGGCCGGCTTCGCTGCTTCATGCCTTCTTCTGGGCTGCCTGCAAGCTTTTGCTTCTGCCACGGCTGCTTTTGCGTTGCATTTTATGCTTTTAATACTTCTCTCATTCCGTATGGCTTTCTACAAACCTGCCATTTTATACACATGCACACACATGTATGTATGTATGTATATATGCCATTTTCCTTTACAGACACTAGGCTTAGGTGGGACCAGTAAGGAAGTCATCTGTTTCGTTCCGCTTAGGAATGTCCCCTGTAAGGGAGTCATTTCTGAGGACACAATAAGCGCTGAAGAAACACGTCTTAGAAAAGTGTCACTCAGGCTATGGCAAACACCATCTACTGTAACCTGATCAAAACCAGTTTTTTTTTTTTGTTTTCACCTAACCGCGGAATCTCCAGCTTTGAATTACAGTCAGTCGCAGAGCAGGTAATTTGCCTTTTTTTTCCCCTTTTCCAGTCACCATTAACTTGACTATTCAGTGCTAGTTGTATGTATTTCTTACAAGTAGCTGTTACTGTAAAGCGTTGCTTTGAAACTGCTGCTTGCAGTCGGAACAGCAATCCCGGGAAGGCAACTCGCAAGCCGAGTGCGTTCTGTTGTGCCTGCTTTGTATGGCTTAAAGCCGCATTTTTAATTTTGTTCTTAGTTATTTGACAATTTCTGTATCTCATGCTAATGCTGGCAGGCAGTTTGAGGAGTATATTGTTTTGCATTCCAAGATTGCAAAACGGGAAGTTTGAGCTTTTACACTAGTCTGGACAAACAAGGCAGCTTACAACAGCAATGTGTTTTGTTCACTGAACTGGATGCACAAAAAAGCCAGCAGTTGTAAAAATTTGGCTTTCGGATAATACTTCGTATATTTGGCCTTAAAGGCCTAGAGAAAATGGCTGATTGTATGGACAAGCTACTCAATAAGTCTTCTGTTTTTGCAAAAGTGTTGCAAGAAAACGTGGAACGCAGTCGAAGAAAGAGTGCTAAAAAAATACGAGCCCTGACGAACGGGTGTTTTCTTTTTTTTTCTATGTTTTCTAATTCGAGAGAGAGAGAGACTCAGGTTTTGTGTCTCCACTCTCTCCTCCCTTTGCAGTTTGGCGCCCTCACCCCCCTTGAGCCTAGGCTGGGGAAAAAGTTGATCGAGCCTCTAACTAACTTAATTCACAGGTAAAACAACCAAGGCACGATTCGTGTTGGATAAGTGTCGTGCTCTCTCTTTTCGTTGTGTTTTTTCTTCTTCTCTTTTTTGTGTCGGCACTGCGGCTTCCCACCCGTAGTAGCTACTAGTTGCCCCTCTTGGCATTTTCATTCTTACGTTTCTGTCAGTTGCCGTTGCTTTTTTTTTTTTTTTTCGGTGTATGCTTGCGTGTAGTTTTAGTTTGCATAGATAGTGAAGCACATGCTGCTACTGCTACATGTAGCCTTTCTCTTTCTCTCTGTCTGACTCTCTAGCTAAGTGGGCCTGGAGCATTACTATTGTGTTTCTGGCCAGGTGCACTCAAGTAGTGCGCTATCTTATCTCGTTTCGCAGCCAGGCAGAGAGACAATGCTCGCGATAAGTGGTTGCACAGTAAATTTGCTACCCTGCACCTGGGATTGTGTACACGGGGTTGCCGTAGAAACACGTGGAATTGACTCGCTACTTGCAATTATGGAGCGAGGGGCCGAGGTGTTTGTAACCTGTGGCATTTCACTGGTTCAAAACTATGGGAAGGCATTGTGTGTGCGTGTGCTTTTCCCATGCCAGAGTACTGTTTAAATTATTTAGTGGAGGCACAGTGAAGCAAAAAATTAAAGCAGTTGAACTGAATGTGAAAAGCTGTGTTGCAGTGACTCGTTGAAGAGGAGTTTCAGTATCAGTCTGGTGTTGATACCGAAAGTGGTCAAGAGAGGATGCTGCAGCCCCTTAAAAGGCCCTTAAAGAGACACTGGATTGAGTTTTCATTAACTTGGGGTAATTAATGTGTTAATTCATGATGTTGTATTTTATGTTGTATACTTATTTGTGGCCTAGCCATGGCAGCCTCTGTGGCTACGACGTGGCACAAAGATCACCCTTAACAAACGTGTGCCTGTGTGGCCCAATGGGTTTGACATGAGCTTCATAATGTGAGGAACCCAGATTTGATCCCGACCATGGGAACCAGTGATCTTTTCAAAGCACCGGTCTGGGTGCGTTACGCATTACGTTACGCGTTGCTAGGGTGGCTAGATACTGTGGCTTCGGGCAAGCTGTGATGACATGGCAGGCCCCTAAAGTGCTCTGCAGTTGACAAAAAAAAAAAAAAACGTGTACACAACCTCAGGTGCGCATGGAAGAATAGTGAGAGGTAAAACTAGGCAGCCTTGGGGCCTTTGCTGTGGGGTGTTTCATTTTCAAATGTTCGCCCCCCGACAAATTAAGACTGTTGAAACGGCTTGCCGTGTGTGTGTTTGTGTTGATCGAATGCTGTTTTTTTACTAGCTGATTCGTCAGTTACAGTTAAAGCTTGTTTTTATATGAAATTCAATGGTAGTTGACGAAACAGGTTGTACCAGCAGGACTAAACAAACTGTGTTTCCCGTAGTGGAAAGTCAGTTTTGCACTCGCCCAACAAATGTCTTGATTCAATGCATTCTGCGCCTTTATAAAAACATTGTGTACAGAGCCCGTACTGGTAAATATTCGCCTTTGCTCCGTCATGCAGCAGTGTCATGTCCAAAAACGGTCTCAACACAGGGGAAAAACCACTTTGGTTTTTCTAATGTCGGTAGCGCCAGCTACGCATCGATTGATAAATTGGCATAGTCACGTTTTTCTTGCTCGGGTTCGTGACAACCCGTGAGGGGACACTGGGACTCCTTGCAGGACGGAAGGCTGTCTCGCTGTTTATTCGCCACACGCTGGCTTCCTCTACGACACACCGCAAAGGTTGCACACTTCACTTGCAAACGCTTTCGGCCACATGCCCGGTTTTCTGTCTCAAAACGCCGGACCACCTCACTCGTCGGCGTCCGGCTCTGAACTCCTCGCTCCGGCGCCCCCAGCCCGTTGCGTCTTCCCCACCCCCTTAGAACAAAACAAACACCACAAGCCCATGAGCGGTGGCAACCCCGAGCGAGACTGTTTCTAAGAATTTCGGTGGTGCCTCGACCTTCACCCGCGGGCCAAGGCCGGCCGGAAGCCTCTGAGTTATTGCATTCCCCGTCTCCGGGGCCACTCCTACGCCGCCCCCCTGTCGCCATGGCGTCCTGGCAGGCGAGACCTCGACACCTTCCCCTTTCATCCTTTTTTCTCCTTTTTTTTTCTTTTTTGGAATCACTCCCCTTTCCTTTCCTTGAGTTTCTTGAGGTAAGACGCGTACACAGTTACAACACTTGAAAAGAGAAAAATGCACATTGAAAACAAACGACCCTAGTAATCATAGCATCCAAAAACTGCCAAAGCACTGGCCGGCGAAAAACAAGGGTTACATACATGCACGACACAAGAAATAACGCGAAGAACAAAAATACTATACAGAGCAAGTGAACGACGCTGCTCCGTTGAAGCGGCCCATTGCCCCGCGCACTCAGGTCGCTATGCGGGATAAAGCGTCGGCAAGTATGTTTTGGGCCCCCTTCACATGCTGCACGGTAATATTGTATTTTTGCAGGGACAAAGCCCATCTGGTTAGCCGTGCGCTGCTCGAGGCAGCCGTTGCAACATACTGAAGTGGGTTGTGGTCCGTTCTCACAATTACCTGAGCTCCAAAGACCCATGTGCTGATTTGGTCAAGCGCCCAAATCACAGCGAAAGCCTCTTTCTCAATGGTGGACCACCTAATCTGAGATTCAGTAAGCTTTTTACTGAGAAATGCCAGAGGGTGTTCAGTTCCGCCCATCTCCTGAGCCAGACAGGCCCCCACCGCTTCCTGCGATGCATCGGTCGACAAAATGAAAGACCGTGAAAAATCTGGAGCATAGAGAACTGCAGCTGTCTTGAGCGCCCGCTTCATCTCTAGAAATGCTCTCTCCTGGTCTTCCCCCCATTGCAGTGGCCTTTCCCCATGGCTCCCTTTCGTTAGGCTAGTCAGAGGTAACATAGTCTTGGCGTAGTCCTGCACGTAGTTTCGGTAGTAGTTGAGCACACCCAACACACTTTTCAGTTCGGACTTTGTTTGTGGCCGTTTCATTCCTTCGATCGCGCTTATTCTCTCAGGGTCGGGAAAGTGCCGCCCTGAGCCCACGACATGCCCCAAGTACTTTATACTAGGTTCGGCAAAACGGCACTTTGTGGGGTTCACCGTCAGCCCAACAGAGCGCAGTGTTTCGAGCACCAACGTTAAGTGTCGCTTATGCTCGGCCACATTCCGAGAGAACACGGCAATATCGTCAATATATGCGCATGCGTACTCGCGGTGCTCATACAAAACCTCGTTCATGGTCCTTTGGAAGGTCGCGGCTGAGTTCCTCAATCCATAAGGCATGACTCTCCATGCGTATTGTCCACTGTCGGTTACAAAAGCGGTCAATCTCTGGCTCTCTTCATCCAACGGTATTTGCCAGTAGCCTCGAGTAAGGTCCAGAACCGTTATACACTCAGCCTTGGCCACGGTTGCGAGCAAATCATGGATTTTATTCATTGGGAACGCGTCTACCTCTGTTACGGAGTTGAGAAACCTGTAATCAACACAGAGCCTGATGCTTCCATCGCTCTTAACTACACACACCACTGGATGGGCACACGGTGATTCTACAGGGTAAATCAGGCCCTGACACAACAACTCCCGTATCTGCCTCTCTACCTCAGCTCTCATTTTGATAGGAACCCCGTACTGGTAACGAGGTGCTGGCCGACTTCCCGGAACCATTCTGATCTTATGCCTTCCAACTTTGCTCAATCCCGGCCTCTCCGAAAAAACCTCTCTGAACTGCTGGACACATTCGTGAACCCCAGAAACATCCTTTCTTTCCCTGCTGGTGGCAGCGCCCATGTCAGGCATCTCCTCTACGTCCCCAAACTCTTTGTCGTCGAAAACGACACCAACAAGGTTCACGCCTACGACGTACGGTTTCAGGCTGTTGACGTGGAGCCACCTTTTTGATCCATCTTCCATCTCAACCACGTAGCTATCTTTTCGTTTCCTCTCTAGTATTTTGAGTGGCCCTTTCCATGGGTATTGGCCCTTAGCTCGGTCCTCATTCCGCATTAGCACAAGGTCACCACAGCGGAAGCTTTTTGGCCTCGCTCTCAAGTTGTACAGAGTGGCATACGCCCGTTGGTTTGCCTCGGATGCTCCTTTTGCTATCTCCTCCACTGCAGCCAGGCGTTTGCGCAGTTCGAGCAGATAATTCTCCGCTGGCCGGTTAAGCGCAATGGGAAGCGACCACTCTCCCGTCCAACTCTTCTCCAGTATGGCCAGCGGCCCCGTGGGTTGGCGACCGTACAACAGTTCGAAAGGCGCCACTCCCGTTGTCTCGTTAGGCACTTCGCGATAAGCCCAAAGAAGACATGGCACCATCTTATCCCAGCCCCGCTTGTGTTCGTCTATTACGTGTCTCAACATTTGTTTAAAGGTGCCATTCCATCTTTCCACGAGTCCGTTGCTCTCTGGATGACCCGGAGTAGAGAACCTGGGCGACGCGCCCAGCCGAGAGACAAGTTCCTGAGTTAACTTGGCCGTAAAGTTCGTGCCCTGGTCAGACGAAATTGTCTCTGGGACACCCACCCTAGAAAATATTTCTACGAGGGCATCACACACAGCTTTTGCTGTTAGAGACCTAAGGCACACCACCTCTGGCCACCTAGTACACACATCCATCAAGCAAAGAGCGTATTTGTGCCCTCTTGATGATGGGGGTTCTATTGGGCCAACGCAATCCATGACGACGACTTGGAAAGGCTCCGCCGGCCTTGTCAGGGGTTTTATCGGCACGCGGTCCAATTTCCTTGGGATCGCATTTCTTTGACACCTGTCGCACTCTCGACAGTATTTTCGGATGTCCGCATCCATCCCCGGCCAATAAAATGAGTTCTTAATGCGCTGTCGTGTCTTCTTTGTTCCCAAGTGGCCGCCAACCTCTCTGTCATGTGCCACCTGCAGAACGGTGCCCCTTCTTTCCCTCGGCAGTACCAACTGGGTGACCATTTTCCCATTAATTTTGTCACTGTGGAACAACAGGCCATCTCTACTCTTCATTCCATGACTCCCCGTTTTCGCATGCTGCCAGGAGACCGCCAGACTTTCATCTCCCAACTGCTCTGTTCGAAAGCTTATGCGAGTATCACCTCGATTTGTTTCTTCCTCACCATCACTCTCTTCCTCAACCCCCGCTGCTACACTCATCGCTGGCTTCTCCGCTGCTACACTCATCACTGGCTTCTCAGTAACGAGCCGCCGTTCTTCCTCAGCTTCCTTCTCCCTCTGCTTAACCAGCAGGTCGTGGTCACTGACTGTTAGCAAGCACTCCACCTCACCGGTCAATTTATCGGTCACCGCACAAAGTAAGGAAACATGTGACCCTTGCCTGTCTAGCCTGAATGGCACATACGCGAGCTCTGCCTCGATGCTGTGCCCAAAAGCTCCCTTTAGGATCACTTTCCCCCGGGGCTCGATGCGTTGCATCGGAAGCAAGGATCTCCTGACCACCGTTATGTCCGCGCCTGAGTCTAGGCGGGCCCAAATGTGCGACCTTTCTGATGTTAGCCACACATCTCCAGTTGGGGCTGGAGCCGCCTGCCGCACCTCAGACTTAAGGTTATCAACGCGCGTCGCGAGGTCCACCGGGGGGACCGGGCTCTCTACTACTCTAAAGGCCATTTTTGGATCTGTGTCAGGGCACTCTCTTATCAGGTGACCGCGTCGGCCGCAGCGAAAGCATTGGCGTGGGTCTCGGGCCTTATCGTCCGCATGGACACCATCGGGACCCATGCAGTCTCGGGCGAGGTGACCCACTCGTCCGCAAACAAAACACTCACGCGAAGTGGTGTCCACCTCGCGGGGCGGAAGTTTACTGTCAGGGGCACCATACTTTCTATCACCTGCTTCAACACTGCTTTGTGGTGTCCCGCCGGGTCCCTGTCCTGTTCCTCGCCATCCCTTCGGAGCATTAGAATTCGGCGGCAGAAACGGTGTACGTGGCTCCCGTCGACTTCCTTCTACCGCCTCCGCGACCTGTGCAAGATCCTCGAGACGCAACCATTCTTTGCTCTCTTGAAGTGCAACCTGCCGCTGAGCGTCTTGGGGGAGTGCAGCTTTCAATTTGTCGGCCACAACCAGCTCCTTCAGATCGTCTAACTTCTGGATACCTCTACTATTAATATAATAGGAAAAGTAGTTGTGGAGCCGCCGTCCAAACTGACGCCAAGACTCGTTACAGCCCTTTTTTGCTGTCTCAAACATCTTTCTATACTCGGCGGGGCACAAACGTAGTTCCCTTAGCACCAATGACTTTAGCTGGTTGTAAGGCAACATCTCCTTCATGCCGCTTGCCATTATCAACGCCCTGACTCTATCAGTCAAGTACGGCATCAGTGTTACCGACCTGACCTCGTCGGGAACCTTGAGCGAGCTGAACAGCATTTCAACTGCGTCGAACCATCCCGGTACCAACCCTTCATCCTTGGGCATGTGTGGCAAGACATTGCTTAACAATTTGGAGACGCCCGCGACACCAGACTGGGTCTCCCTGTCGGAGTCTAGCGCCACGCCCTGAGATCGTAATTTGAGCATCTCCAGCTCCACCTTGGCCCGTTCCAGTTTCGTTTGCTCGATTTCGAGCAACATTTTTGCATCTGACTTTCCTGCCGTCACACCTTCGCTGATCGTCCCCGCATCTGCTCCTAACGGAGTGGCGCTCGCAGGGGGTGTACTCATGTCGGGAATTTTAGATTCGCGCAAGCACTGTGTTTTCGACCTCGTAAGCATACAGGGCAATGGGCAAAGCAAAGTCGTCGTTCACTCACCCATTTGTTGCCGACCGCTCCCGTAGCAAAGGACACAGTGAGGAATTCCTACTGTACACTTGTAGCACACATATTGGTCCTCCAAATGTTCAACTGTTCGCAACACAATGTGGTACCTTGTTTAGTTCACACGCACCCCTCCCAACACCAACTCCAAGTCAGCCTACACTGGCAATGTCTCCAACGTCCTCCCCCGTTCCCGTCCACCCTCGTCAGCGCTCCGTCTTCGTTTCTTCCCGGTGGACGCCAATACACATCTTCCGCGCTCACTTTTCAAAGCTTCATGCGGCATCGGCGATCCCCTTCTCCAACATTTCCTCCTCTTCTTAGATTTCTTTCGAAATTCGGCTACTCCTCACTTTTCAAAGCTTCATGCGGCATCGGCGATCCCCTTCTCCAACATTTCCTCCTCTTCTTAGATTTCTTTCGAAATTCGGCTACTCCTCTTCTTCCAGATTCGTCTTTTGCATCAACATTTTCTTCCTCCCCTTGCGGGAAAACTTTCTCAGCCCGCTCAAAACACCGCGAGCTCTGATTCTTCACCACTTGCCTTCTCGTTCACGATTGGGGTCCAGCTCCACCGTCTGCTGCGACGTCGTTCGTGGTCGTCGTCCCGCAGTCGCTGCGTGTCCCAGGTGTCCCTCCGTCGAACTCCTGTCGAGGCTGCGCCAGTCACGTTTTTCTTGCTCGGGTTCGTGACAACCCGTGAGGGGACACTGGGACTCCTTGCAGGACGGAAGGCTGTCTCGCTGTTTATTCGCCACACGCTGGCTTCCTCTACGACACACCGCAAAGGTTGCACACTTCACTTGCAAACGCTTTCGGCCACATGCCCGGTTTTCTGTCTCAAAACGCCGGACCACCTCACTCGTCGGCGTCCGGCTCTGAACTCCTCGCTCCGGCGCCCCCAGCCCGTTGCGTCTTCCCCACCCCCTTAGAACAAAACAAACACCACAAGCCCATGAGCGGTGGCAACCCCGAGCGAGACTGTTTCTAAGAATTTCGGTGGTGCCTCGACCTTCACCCGCGGGCCAAGGCCGGCCGGAAGCCTCTGAGTTATTGCATTCCCCGTCTCCGGGGCCACTCCTACGCCGCCCCCCTGTCGCCATGGCGTCCTGGCAGGCGAGACCTCGACAGGCATCTCAAACTGTGTGGACTGCATCTCATTCGCAGAGTGCACTTCTTTTATTGGTGCATCTAGACAGTGCTGGCATCCTACATACCTTAAGGGGGAAGAGTGGTCTTAAACCATAAATGTTTATCTTTACAGTAATGGTAGTAAAAAGTTTAGGACATTTGTTGTTTTTCATTCTGATTGTCGATATAAAATTTGTTTTTGTGTAAAATGACTACGTTCAAATTTATTTGGATTTTTATATTGGATTTTTTGACAGCTTTTGTAAAAAAAAAAAAACCGCTGGAATGATGCAACAAATCAAGAAGTGCAATAAGACCAACATTATCATTCTGTCCAGTCTGTAGCAGAATTAAACCATTTGAAGTTTGGGCTCTGGAACCAGAAAAACCGGTTTTGCCTTTTAAGTCCAAGCTTAAAACGGTTGTAACTTCTGTTGTAACCTTGTTGTAACCTTATTCAGCTGCATCACTCTAGCAATTTTTTTTACAAAAGCCGTCAAAAAATCAAATATAACAATCCAAATAAATTTGAATGGGCAGTCGTTTTACACAGAAACAAATTTTATATCTACAATCAGAATGAAAAACTACATACGTCCTCCAATTTTCATCATCATAACTGTAAAAATAAAGTTTGTGATCAAACACCCGTGTGCCTCCTTAAATTTAAGATGAGCTGCCAGTGGTCCTTACGAGGCAGAAATGAAATTGACGCAGGCATCTACTATGCAGCAGTTGTATGTAATGACATCGTAACTACTACTGTAATGACATCGCGCTAATTTAGCAGTGTGATTTGGCAGTATCATAATTTTGAGAATTTGAATTCTCTCCTTAGTTTGTGTAGCATTAATAATATCAGCTTTTTGTTCTTTTGTGGACAGTTTATATAAATCTTCTCTGTGAACAGACCAATGTATTGTCAGTCTGGCATGACTAAATTTTCAAGGGTCAAGGTGGGAAGACGAACGTTACTTTTAAACTTTTTTATTGCAGAAAAAAATGCGTGTAGATTGGCCAAAAAACTCAGAAGGAGACCTACACACTCTAGGCATTAAGCTGAAAAAGTAATCAATGTTCATATCCCTTTCAGTCTAGTTGGGAATAATATTTTGTTTAGAAAATACCATCTTTCGTTACATTCCTTAATAGTACTTTCTTTAGAAAATACCTGGCGATGTATTTTCTTTAGACTGGCTGTTGTTGGTTAAAAGAGCTGATGTATATCATCTAAGCATTTAGGTTGTGGGAATATTTATTAATAAGTAAGCCAGGGGCATTTAGTGAAGTATAAAAACTTTTTTACATGGTAATTTCCGTTTCTTCTGGAAACATTTTGTTTTGCTTGCTATGACAGATTACCACCCCGGGCATATCAGTAGTTGAGGGTCCGTCATCCCTTTCAACTCACAAGCTAGTTAAAAGTTCATTTTTGATGTTTTATACAGATATCTTTGCCACGTGACCTTGAAATGTTGCCTAAGGGTATCCTGTTATTGCAATCGCTGTCGCAGAAAATTGTGGGACTCCTATATATTGCCTTTGGCAGTAGCGCAATCCCTGCCTGACAAAAGTATAAGCTGAGTCACTCTGTCGGTTCGTTAAGGCCTTCTGTTAGAGTAATGTTAGCGACACGTCTTCTCTTATTTTTCAGCACATCTGCAATGTCCCTGCTGTACGAATGCATCAACACAGTTATAGCAGGTAAGTGTTACGGGTGCCGTTGCGATCCCGTGGGTTTCGGTATTTTCTCGCGGGAAGTAGGTTTCAGATGCAAGTTTCATTTTCTTATAGTTTGTGCTGCACGTAAGTGATAAACGTGCAAACGTACGCCATACACATCGTAAATTGGCCGCTTAGATTGAGCAAAAACGTTGCTCACAGGTAACACTTCCTTTTCTAATGGTAACAGGTGTTTTTTTATGATGAATGACACATGTTTATCTACCAGTCATGAAATAGTTTGTTCAGGGCTTGTAGAGCATAGGTCAGTAGAACACCGTACGAATGGTCTTGTTTCTTTTAAATACAAGGTTGTTTTGCTCGGTAATGTGGGAAATATTGTCAACTTTCTCTTTTGCTCTCTCATGGTTTTGTTAACGGACATGCCAATTGAACGTGTTTGTAGCTGGGCGGTGGCAGCGGTGTTTATGGGTCGGGGCATGACAGTGCAAGTTGATCAGAAGAGGGGACAAGACAGAACCTTGTGGTACCCCCACATGTAGAATGACATTTTAGCTCTAAAAATATTAATGGTACTTTCTAATCTCATTAAACAGAACCCAAAGGGACCGTTAAAATACTTTTAACTTCCCAGGAGCTTCATATATTAGGAGTAAATTTTGCCAAAGCATCCCATGTAAAAGTGAAATAGTTCTGCTACTTTTATTGGGTTTGAGGAGCAATTTAGTTTAGGCATTTTCTATCTTGCAAGATTACTTTGTAGGGACCAATTAGCACAGTCATGTATTGTAGTAACAATGAGAAAATGCGTAATTATGTAGTAAAGTTGTACGTAACTTTACTATACCGCTTTGGTTAACAACTGCCAAAGGGTTAGGCCAGTTCCTGCAATGAAATGTTGGCCTATATATACTTGTTTGAGTGAACATGCTTTTACCACGCAACATTGAAAAAACTTCTATTCTAATAAACTTTGAGTTAGTATAGCAAGCAGGTCCCTTTTTTATGCTGCCTGTTTTTGCTGAGTTTTATTCTTGAAGAGTGCAGTGGTGCTTTCTGTCGTGCTTATTTTGTATCCTATGAGGAATGTGGCACTACACTATAAGGAATCTGCGCAATCGTGGGGATTGTGGGAAGAATATAGGTCAGCATTAGGTTTGTGAGGGGATTAATGTATCATGTTTTAGGTATTCTGAAAGCACGCTAAGTGCAGCAGAAACATAAGGAAAAGCGTTTGTTTATGGGTGTCGGAAAGAAAAACATGGGGTAAGATATAAAAAGATAAACCAATGCTTTTCTTTCTGCCTGAAATTTTTGTCTTTGAAATTACAAATGTCTTACTCACAAAACACGAGAAAATATTTTTTTTAAACTAATGCTGAAGCAATCAAGACTGTTTTTGCAGTGTCATGTGTCATCAAATTACTTTGCAGCGGCTGGTCCGATGAAGCAGAATTGCATGCCAAAAATGTTCATGTGGTCTTCCTGCTAGAAAAAACGAGTGGGAAAGGAAGAAATGTGCATTATTTCACTTTCTCATTTCATTTTCTTAATGCTAAAACGTGTTCTGATTTCCACCTACGTAAACAACCACTTCTTTTAGTGTTCTTGCTGAACCTAATAAATTTTCAAAATGTAAGACAAGCTGATGATTGAGAGCTGATGCAAATCTGTTCTCTTCCCATAGTTGCTGGGATGGCTAGTGGTTGCAGCATCAGTTCCATATTTTTGTGATGAACTGTTTAATACTTCCATGCCTGCAAGGTGTGTTAGGAAGCACCTTTTTTCTTTCGTCAACAGAAATAATTTTTTGTCTAGAAAAATTCTTGGCTACAGCAATTAAAATTGCCATTGAAGCATTGTAGGAGCAGTCGAGTTCTTTGCTTCACACCATGTACTACAGTCTAGTCCACTTGTAACAATATCCAAGTGCCAAGGAAATCCCATCGTTATAACCGATAATTGTTATAAGCGGGTTGCGAAATAAAAAGACAGAACAGAGCTCAAAACATTTTATTCGCATGCCAGCAAGGCCGTGCTACTACTAATTTGTGGAAAAGAAGCCACGGTCGGTCACCTTTGTATGCCGCTTGTGAAGCTAGCGCAAATCTTTTCCAAGAGCATCTACAGGTGCTTCACCTAGCTGAGGTAAACGTCCTTGGCGGAAACAGTCTCGAGGGACTGCGTCACGCATTGGGCCTCCTACGAAGACACTACCTTAGTAGGCTGCGCAACCGCGTCATTAGGGTCATCACTGTTGCACTTGTGGTGCACAATATAACCTGATTTGATCGTTATATCCGATATCGTGGCGCTGGAGCATTGTAATAAGTGGTTTATTTTACCATAGAAAGAGTACAAAAGTTGACGGTGCCATAGCTGTTCATCGTTATATCCGATTTATTGTTATAAACGGTATCGTTATAAATAGACTCGACTGTATACTGTAAAAGGGCCAATTTTTTGCGTGTTTCATGTTTGTCACGTTATTGTGCATTTGTCCACATTCGAACAGAGGTCATTTGCATGTGTGTTTGTTTGTGTGGGTCTGTTTATTGTCGAGTTTTGCTAATGAACTGTCATCTCTTTCTCTTTTTTCCACCTTTTTTTTTTAATCCTGTCATCATCTCTGCTCGCCTCATCACTGCTTCCGTCCACTGTGCATCACTGCTGGGGTCACCTCTGCCTCCTTCACCCTCGGTGTCGCCTCCTCGTGCAATCCTGTGGGTCTGGTGTCCTTCCTGTCCTTGGTGCATTGTCCTTGCATCCCGGCTTCTTTTGGTCCCCTTTTCTCCAAATTTTTTTTTTCGGCCTCTTTTTTTTATTCTTTTGCCACGCTTACAGTCTTGATTTCTATATCTTCAGGAATGCCAAACCACTCTGCGTCCATTCAGGTAAGGCACCCTGATTAATTCACACTGTCTGAGCATGCTTTTTGAGTAGATCCTTATGATAGATGGGGGCAAGAGAGGTTGCATGCATTGATCAAGTCTGCCAAGTTGGGGATTTGTTTTTGTTGCCGGCAGGCGGACTTTGTATCCAATTAGTTATTTTGTTTACCTCAAAGGCTCTATGCAGGGGGGGGGGGGGCTAAGTTATACATAAGCTACAAATCGGTCTTGTACCCATGCCACATGTACACGAAAAATGACATTAAAGGTGCCCTGAAAGGCATTTTGAGCACACTAAATGAACTAGCGCAACCGTTAGATTGGGTCATCAACGTTCTCTGTTGCAAGTATTACTCTTTTACGCGCAGCGGAAAGCTCACACTTTTGTTGCAAAGTTTGTCGTTTTTTTTCTCACCCTTCCCTTCGTGTTTTTGGACGCCGCCATCTTCACATGTCTACATCATCGATTCCCAGATGTTCGTCATGAGCTAGACATCCTGCTATTGGGCGGCTTTTTCACGCACTTCCGGCAAAGAGATGAGTCGTCTGCTCAGCGTCGGCTCGCCGGCTGATCTGCCAGTGGAGTGCCGGAGTGCTTGGGCATTTTACGACTAACGAAACAAGTGTAAAACAAACGCTTAACCGTTTGTATTGAATGCAACACGGCCATAACACGACATAGATATTCTCTTACCTGAGTACGTTCTATAAAGAAGCGTTGAAGCCCCGTGGCACTTCTTTCGTGCAATCGCAAAGAACGCCCTGTGCCGAATGCCCGGGTTTGACGCATACAATTTATTCAACTTTAAAACAATCCAGAGATGCGTTTCTAACGAACACAACGTCACAACATGCGTTGCAAGTACGAACCGCGATTGACAGACGATGGGTTGCCTCCTGCCCGTCGTAAATTCGGTACTCACCTCGCGCGCGGTTCGCGGGGACGAACAGCAAGTCACTTAACTCTGGCGCACAAGCCGATGGCTTTTAGCCACGCACACTGCACATACCCCATGCAAGGTTGAGTCGTACGTCGCTCGAGAAAGATAATCCAGACCATGGGAAGCACTATCCACCCGCAGAAGCACAACGTCGCATTTCATCGCGAAACAAAGGCGTCCACAACACACACACCATCGCCTCCTGTAATGCCAAACGCATATCGCCCTTCCCAGTGGGAGTGAGTGGTACGCCTGCAGTGCCCACATGTCGCGAGGTGGGGCCCCGAGGTGAACCGGGATCACGCAACCGTAACTGACTTCTGGAGTGGTATGTGCCTTGTTGCCAAGGCAACCGATGTTTGAGATTGTGAAAGAAATGGCGCTCGCTCCAGCGCTAGAAAGCTCAGAGCCGCGGCGGACCATGTTTTGCCAACGTTGCCGCTCTCCACCACGCGTCGCCCCAAGCTGAACTGGTCACATGATTGAAGCGTTTTGTGCACGGGTTCTGTATCGGTTTAATATTACTTTTTCACATGCCGCCGGCAGGAATTACCACCGCCGCAAAATAAGACCCGGCTCCAGCGGGGCCACATCTGATACGGCGCTTTTTGGATAAACAGTGTGCGGTGCATCAAGGGAACGAGCGCACGAGCCTCCCCGTGCGGCTGCGAGTTCGCCGCCGATAAAAGTCATGTGCCGCCAGCAACGTACACCGCGAAAGGGCAAGGCCAGGCCGCCGCATACATGTGGCCAGATTTTTCGTTCGCTTTTCCAGCCTTTAGCGGAGTGCGGGATTCATGGTGTCAACAAAGCTTGCCCGTAGCAGACGACAGTCTGAGCAGCGCAATAGCGGAAGTACGTCACCGCTGCGGAGCGCAGCATCATGGGAGGCAAGGCTCGCGCGCCGTCAACAGCGAAGAGTAAGTCGAAAGGAGGAGGAAACGCGGAGTGACGATAATGCGCGGTTTTTGATTCACGATTTTTCAGCTAATACTCATCGCTTTAACGAAATTCTTGCGGGAGGAGATTGCAAATACATTGCTTTATTTGGGTACATGTACATCCATGCATCGGCGGAAGGCATTTCAGGACCCCTTTAAGCGCTTAATGCAGGGGTGATCCAGCTGCGCCATTTGCGCCATTTTGATACAATTGTACTCTCCTGCGCCCTGCTGCGCCCAGTAGTGTTTTACTTGCGCCAAATGCTCCGAACCGCTTGAACCCGGTCTTTCGGCCGAGAGTTGTCCCCTCAAACCAGCTGAAGCGAGAGACGATCATTCTGCCGCTAACCAGCACGATGGTTCCTAGGCTGGCAACTTGGAGGAAGCGGTGCGCTCGATTATTCGGTTGCCCCAGCCGAGCTCTGCTCATGGTGCAGCCACAGTGCAGCAATAGTGCAGCCACGGTGCCGCTTCGGAGCAGAGATGGTGATTCGGCAAGTCGGCATGCATACACTCCGGTGGAGTGGACCGCAACGGAGTGGTTTCCCGCACTGCTGCAAACAAGCATAATGGCATTACTTCATGTGTATCGCTTGTAGAAAACTAGCGATTGACGTTCGGCCACTCGTGACAAGATGCACAAACGAGAGTCTATTCTTTTCTGCGCTCCCGGCGAATCGTTTTATTACTATGCGGCCTTATATTTAGGGCTACTGCAGTGGAGTAGCGCTAGCCAAAACTGCATCAGCGTAAGTTTAAACAACTTGCCGTTTGGGATTTTTGCAGCGGGTTTCTCTTTGTTTTTGTTTTTTGTTCTTTTTTTTCCATTCCGCGTGACGGTATTGAAAATAAAGCCCCTCCATATTGCTCTTATCCACCGCCTGAGTGGCTGGGAATGTGGTGCTGATGTCGGCAATGAAAAGCGGCTCAGGTGGAATTTGGAAGAAAAGGGGATCTCATGCCGTGCGTTGCTGAAAAGGGCTGAAAACATTATTTCATCAGGGCAGGCTTTATTAGCAGAAGGCAACTCTGCCTTTAGCCACACCCTCTCCGAGCTGAATGAACTTAATAACAAGGCAAGCAAGAAGCAATAGTATGGTGTGATGTGTGTGAAGTGCAATATTTTCTGTCTAAATATTGTCGAGCCGGACCCTCCGAGCTGGATGAACTGAACGAAACGGCAACAAGCAACAAATCAGTGCAATATGGTTGAGATAGTGAAATAATTTTATTGTAAATAAAATGGGCCCCCTTTTGGTATCAGTAAGTTTTTGTAATGATTACTTGTTGTTGTTATTTTTTAAGTTAAAGAAACGCTTGTCATCTGCTTCACTTGCAGCGGTGTCTAAAGGCTGTGGGGGCACACATTTTTGGTGCTTTAGTTACCAGCTTCAGAGTACAACTGTGGGGAAGTAATTAGCGTTGCCTGAATGGTTGCCAGCCTTCTTTATCTCCAGATAAATGAAGCTGCAACATAAGTTTTGTGCTGCTCCCAAGCTGCTCCAAAATCAAGCTCTGATACAATAGTGCTCCAAAATAACATTTTTTCAGCTCCAAAAATTGCTCCAATAGTTCGAATGGCTGGATCACCCCTGGCTTAATGTCTGAAGTTTTGATGCCATTAATTCGCTGCTACACGCAAACATCTAATGCCATTTGCTCTAATGTCGTTTTTGGTTTAAGAAGTTCCGCACAACTCATCTGCCTTCACAAATGCCTTAATACTGCTTACTCTCGAACGCGATGGGCACCAAATGAAACCAACGAAACTCTCAGCACCAGAATGCTGACGCGGAAACGTAGCAGAACTTCGAAATAAGACTATTTTTTCTGCACTCTTGGTGGCGAACTTCCGAAGAAGACGAAGTTCACTAAAAGAGCAGCAAAAGGCAAAGCATTGTGTTACTCGTCGTTTTAAATTTTTCGGATTTGGCTACCGCTGGCAGGCGATGGCAGCTGCTGAAGCCACTTTTAGAAACTGCTCACACCATTTTTTGGAAAGCACTATTTCTCATAACCTTTTCTTTCACAAAAAAACATTTTTGACCCTTGTAATACGTTTCTCTCTACATTAAAAAGCTTCTAAAACATGAGTGCGTTTCTCTTTTTGGTCATTATCACCATCATGCCCAACACATTTAATCCCTTCGCGTTTTCGTGTGTAGCTCAGCCTGCTCAAATAATGTCATTTGGTATATTAAGGCCTTAAACTCTTAATGTCATTTTTTCGTGTATGTGTGACACGGGTATTACAGATGCGGGTTTGGATTCTCATGGTTTAAACATGTAGTTAATGCCCCTATTGCTGAAATTGTTTCTATCCTAAAGTACTTATTGCACCTCAAGTGCTGATAAGTTCAGTAGTTGTTTTGCAATCAGTTTTTAACATGATTCAGTAGTTTTGAGCAGGAAAGCAATTCGGAAAATTGTATATAAGGGGGCAACCGGAAGGCTGCTAGTCAATGTCAAGGTCACGGTCTCCACCGCATGTGTACGGATTCAAAAGCACTGATTTATGTTCCCGGATATTAGTGTTTGCAGACGGTGGGATGACATTGTTCCATTGTTCTTATTTTGGAATGCCTCTCTGTTCTCTTCAGCTGTGTGTCCAAAAACTAAGGATATTGATAGAAGACTCCGACCAGAATCGTAAGCCCATGGCTCTCTGACTCTTAGTTTTGCATGATAACAATCTCACTGAGTTACAGAAGTGCCGTTGTGGTGTTGCTGCTGGTGCACCTTGCCTTTTATTTTTTAATCAAGGAGCTCATCATATTAATTCTAACATTGCGAATAGGTTCAAGCTCTGCTACTTTATCGTTTTTCAATGGAATGCCTGCACTAGTGGCCCTTAGCTTTTGCATTCGTATCCCAACTTTTGTAACAAATCGTAAAAGGGCTAATGCAGTGCCAGGATACAGCACCAAGGCTCTGTTGGCTTCGTAACTAGGCACTGGGGATCATTAAAAGCAGTACCCGACCCACCATGGTGGCTCAGTGGCTAAGGCGTTGTGCTGCTGAGCCCAAGTACGCTGGCTCAATCCCGGCCACAGGCGGAAAGCAAGAACGCCCGTGTGTATGAGATTTCGGCGCACATTTAAAGATCCCTAGGTAATCAGAAATAAATCCGGAGCCCTCCACTACGGAACGCCTCATCACCTGCGTTGCATTGGCGCATTGAACCCTACAATCAATCGATCACTCAATCAATCGATCCCGGCCGCGGTGGCTGCTTTTTTGATGGAGGTGAAGAGAAAAAATTCCCGTGTGTCAATTTTTCAATGCACGTTAAGTCCCCAGGTGGTCATAGTTAATCCGGAGCCCTCCACTACAGCACGCCTTATAGCCCACCTGAAAAACTCCCAAAATTAGATGTTTTTTAAGCAGCTATTGTCTTTGGTGTCAGTGTAGTGATGCTATTTATGGCCGACAGCATCCGCAAGCTGTGTGGCCTTCCACAAGGCAGAATACCTTCATCTGCTGGCTACGAAACTCTTTCATAACTCGGTTTAGCAACACTTTTCAGTTTTTTAAAATTTTGTTGGGACTTGAGTGCTTATGCTGCCGACACTGTCGTCCTCTGTGGTGCAGTGAAGTACCTGGGCCTGTTGGCCATGTCGAAGATTCTGAAGACCCACCCACGGAGCGTGCAGGCCCACAAGGACCTGGTGCTGCAGTGCCTGGATGACAAGGACGAGTCCATCCGGCTGCGGGCCTTGGACCTCCTTTACGGCATGGTGAGAAACAGACGGGTTTGCCTGGGGACTGATTTTTTAAGTGCAGAGCACTTTAGGGGCTCGGCTTGTCGTCGTAGCTCACTCGCTGGACCCAAGTAGAGCCCCACGGCATACTGGCATTGCGGGGTACCGGCGTAGCAGCGTCCCAAAGGGCTTCGAAAACCAAGCAGTTTATATAGCCATAAGCGTTTGAAACTTGTGAACCGCTGGCGCTTGTCATACATCTCCCCGTTGTTTAGTGCAAAGAAAACTGCAGGTACATTTAAGGCAAAATATACGTAATTAACCAGCAGCGCCCACACTCATTTAGTTAGGAACGCCTGTTGGGTTGGTTTTTGCGATAGTAAGTGAAAAAAAAGTGGCAGTGCAATGCTGGCACATGCAGGAGGAAAAGCAAGCACAAAAATTACAGAACTCCCACTGGCGCAGTTCATCGAGAAAAGGAGTGAGACGGCGGCGAAGAGCTTGATGGGTGGTAGCAGTGAGCACATAACAGTGCCACAGCCGGTGAATCACTGCTCTGCACTTCCGACAGCTTTCACATTGAGTGGAACAGCTTTAATTTTTTTTTAGAATTGCAAGCAGCAGCACTAGGTGGAAAGTGAGTGTGGGTGTGTTTTCTCAGCGCAGTGTTGCATTTCATGGGTTAGTGTGTGCAGCTGATGTGTATTTTGTTTCGTACTTCTTATTAAATGCACAATACAACTGACAGTTATTTTTTTCTGTTATATATGTACTGCATTTGCACGCGTATAACCCGCACCAAAAGTGTGAAAATTTCAGGGGCAAAGTAGGGGTGCGGATAATACGCGGGGTTTCTCCTTCAGTGCAGCTTCACAGCAATGCGCGTTGTGCCGTGAAGCTCCTACGCAGTAACACTAAGTCTTCCAGGCAGCAATTGCTCAAAACATACGAGGGCAAGGAAAAAAAATACGAGGACGAGCGCAGTCTAACAACCGAATTTTATTGGTGAATTGTGACTTGCGCCTTGCAGCCAGTGTATTCTACTTGCTAAATGCTGTACGCTTTTTCTGTCTACATAGTATGTGATGTGTTGCTTGAGCAGTAGCTTTGGTGCAGCCTTCCCTGTATCAAATGTGCAGGCACTACGCGAAGGCTTTTCTTTTTTTATTTTCCACTGGCTGAAAGGGGGGGTACAGTGCGGATTATATGCAGGGGCGGGTTATATGAGCGAAAATACGGTATATGTATCACTTGCACTGTTAAACCAGCTGCTTGTTCAAATAAATTTTAAGAATTCGAGTTACTTTGTTGTTGGCCATATCACAATCGGGCAGACTAGAAGAAAAAAAAACTAGTCTAATGTTTTGTCCATAAAATTTGAGAAGCTGTAGCTAGCTGGTAGGGCGTTCTTTTGCCAGCCATGAAGTTTATGTGCCATGCCCGTTATATGTCTGTGTACAAAGTCGACAGGACCCACTGAATATTCCAAAGCGGTCTAAATATATCAAATTAAGGCAGAGGTTAATAAATGTGTCTCTGGCCACAGAGCTTGTAATTGCCTGCAGCTGCTTTGAGACACTCATTCATGCGGCCCGTCCATTTATTTCCCAGGTTTCAAAGAAGAATCTGATGGAGATCGTGAAGAAGCTGATGGTCCACATGGACCGGGCGGAGGGCACTGGCTACCGAGACGAGCTGCTCTCCAAGATCATCGACATCTGCTCGCAAAACAACTACCAGTACATCACCAACTTTGAGTGGTGCGTACTGTTTTGTTTGGACTGGCCAGTCTTGGCAGTTTAGGCTTCGCAAAAATCAGTGCTTTGAAGCAATGGGGTGGAAATCTTAATTGGTATAATCGGTAATGTGTGCAAGTGAATCAAAGTCGTGCGTTTTGTAATTACTGTTATTAGTTAAAGCCAGGGTGCAAAATTTCGTCTAGTGATGGACCTCTGTGCAGCAGTTTGGGCAAGTGTTGTTTACAGTAGCCATCAATTAATTCTCTGGCATGCAGCCAATTGTCGTGTGTAGACTGTAATGTCGTTAATCTTCTGTTCTGCCTTATTCCACATTTGCCTGTTCACGCATGGTGCCCATTTAAAAGGGTTATGCAGACAAAACACGTTTGTTTTATTCGAGCGATTTTGTGTTTTGTAATGCCCTCGGTGCTTGTCCGGCAGCAAACTTTATTGACTAACAAATTAACCAATTTCAGTTACAATTTTGATTCTCATGCCAAATCGTGTGTTTTCGTTACGTCTGCAATGACGTCATATGTGCTGGAAAGCCTTGTTTACTGTTAGTCAACCTAGATGGCGCCACCATATTGCTACGGGCAGTTTTCTGTTTTTGCTTTGGTTTTGACAGTATTTGTACCTGGATTGTTTTTGTTATGGTAGAAAATAATCGTTTCGTGAAACACGGTGTTCGCTCGACAAATATGGGCACGTAAGACACCGTCGCTTACACCGATCAGCTAGTGTCGTCTGAGACAGCCTCAAAGTACCGCACTGCTGTGCAGCTAAAGCAGTATAGTGCTTGCAGTACCAACCGCAGTACACATTGGTACTTCTATGTTTACGTGTGCTCTTCTAACTGCCACTGTTTGCCCCACCATGCTTACTGGTATAAATAGAAAGTGCCACAAATTTGAGCTCAAATAGTTTGTTCAGCAAGCTTAAAGCTCCACCTAATTTGCGTTTGCCTTTGCTGGCCTCAGCTAATTGCAGAGCTGGCTGGTAGTTCTGTTGCGGAAAATGAGGTAGGGAGTCGCATGGCCATTTTCTTTTTTCCTAATTGTGTAGCTTATTTGAGCGAAGCTTAGGGTCGAAGTGGTGTCAGTATGATTCTAACGAGGCAATCTTTCGAATGAACCAGACTGGTGTTTTGTCTGCATGGCCGCTTTCCACTGTCGTACAGTTTTATATGCATATGATCGGTTTAGGCCCATACACATTTGCCGCACTGTGCTGGACTGGGGATCAGAGATGTTAATCAAACAAATGCGCTGAGTAGCTTTGTATGTTTGTTAAGTGAGATGTGCACTTTGCGAAAATATTGTTGCGGCATTTTCATTGCAAGTGAAGGGAAGTCTAAGAGCTCACAGCCAATTCCTCAGCAGAATTTGCATTGTATGGACTCTAGACCACTGAGAGAAGTTGGGAATAACAAAGCGAGGCGAACCGGTGCCAGTGTCAAAAAGAGTTCAGAATAAACTGTTGAAGATAGCTGTGAGAAGGAAGTTTAAGACAGGCGCGACAACTGCTAAAAGATAGGACATGGGTACTTAGCTTAGCTCTTTCTTTCAAAGAGCACCAATTAGCTGAGCAAAGTGCCTCCCATCAGATAGAATGGAATCCTATATACCTTTGGTGTTATCTTTATCGCACCTTCTTTTGTAACTCACTTCCAAATTGTTTCAGCCTAGACTAGAAGAGCATTAACATAACATGGATACATTAGTTTTGCTTTTTTCATAACCACCTCATGATGATACTGCCTCGTCATTCAGAAGTATAGCATGTCAGGGCAACATCTTGGGCAAGGAACAGGCTCCATGTTGGTTGTAAGCTAAGCTGGAAGCACTTTTGAGATCACTGCTATGTTTCTTTGTCTTATTTCCAAGCACTCTTCATTTGTGGCGACGAGTATTGCATAGATCTAGTATTTGGCACAAATGCAACCTTGACTTCAATTTCCATCATTCGGTGTCGTGGAAAGACAAAATTCACGGTCTTGTTCCGGCGGGATTGTGTACAGTTGACTGAACTCGTACAGTCACGCCTAGGACAGGTTGTGTCTGTGCTGCCTCGTTGTGTTTTGACATTCGCAGCCTACGTTTCGAAGGTGGCCTGTCGAATTGACTCTGCCTCCTGTGTTGCAGGTACGTGAGTGTCCTGGTGGAACTTACCCGTATCGAGGGCACCAAGCATGGCCTCACCATCGCGTCGCAGATGCTCGACGTGGCGGTCAGGGTGCAAGCTGTGCGGGCCTTCAGTGTCTCCCAGATGGTGAGAACTTGTTCATGCAGGAGATCGCAAAGCATCGAGCTGCTTGCTTCTACAGCTACCTGACTGACTCGTCTTGGCTTCCGGTTGAAAATTGGCACGGAAAGTTGGGCAAGTTGGTACTGGGATAACTGGGGCGTGTTTTCTAGCGCTGAAAAAGACGGGAACTTGGAGAAGAATACGGACGGGACGTTCAGTTGATGTCTAGCACTTGTCCCGTCCGTATTCTTCTCTACGTTCCCGTATTTTTTAGCGCTAGAAAACACGCCCCAGTTATTGTGGTTGGAGTTAGTGAGGGGACGTGGGTCTTTAAGATTAGCAACAGCGTAGAATGATTGAAATTACCGTTAGGCGAGGGGGGGGTGGGGGGGAGCGGCGGGTGAAGGATCAGGATGAACGGCTGCATGGCGTTCTACTTGTCTACTTGCCTGCCTTGTAAAGGCAGAAATGGGCTTCATTGTTTGGCCTCTTGATCATCTCCTAAAGTAAATGTGGCACCACGATTTGACTTTGTTATGGGCAAATTATCTTTCTTGAAAATCGTCAGTAATCAGTTAGCTTGATGGAAGCTCGCCATTATGTTCAGCTGTAAGTTGGAAAAATTGAGGATTGGGTTCAGTGTTCTTCAAAGTCTCTGTCCCGCCAACTTTGAAATTTGGATGTCTCCGGAATTCGTGGTTGAGCACTAGAAGACAGTTTTACAGTAGCCGTCTGTTTTTGCGGACACTGAAAATTCGGTCTTGCTGGATATATCGGACTTTCCAGAGGAACCGCCAGTTGTCCCATAGGAGTAATGACTCACACATTTTTCGGACTGCTCTTTTATTCGGACTATTTTTCGTTCCCCTCCAGGTCCGAAAAATCGGCCAGCTACTGTAATCCGTATCCATCTCGTGTGGTGAATTTTGGGTTGCGCCGAACCTGTAAAATAAATCCCCGATGGCGAAACGAAGGTGTCAGAATTAATTTACTGCCCCGGCGGCTTCGTGGCCTACTTTATAGCTTCGGTGCAAGAAACCCCCTGATGTGAACTTCTGCTTGGTTGCAGGCGGTGCTGTTGGACAACACCCACCTGTTGGTTGGCAGCGGCCAGAGGAACAGCATCTGCGAAGTTCTCTATGCTGCTGCGTGGATCTGCGGAGAATACTCAGAGTGAGTGGAAAGGGTGGTTAACCCTTACCAAAAGGGACCGACAAAGACAGTGGACAACTTTGGTTTATTTGAAATGCATTGGTCGGTCTATACCTCACTGTAATTTTGTATGACTGGAAAGGATGCTTCCGTTAGAGGGCAATCTGCGTTCAGTTGGAGGAATTTTGAAATACCCTTTTAATTGACCTAACGATTGACCGAACAATTCTTTTTTCTAAAAAAATTTTCTCTTTGTTGTCTCTTGATTTAAAAAAAAAATTTTTTTTTGATGCACCGCTTGGAACTAATTTTACAGCTCATTAAACTTCGGTGTTTGAAATGGGCACTCAAAATGGTTCCTTGCCACTGGTGCTGCCAAAGTTTAGTGAGCTGTAAAATTAGTTCGAAGGGGTGCATCAAAAAAACCGATTCTGTTATTGCAATCACCAGGGTTCGTAGTAATGGAAAATATAAAGATTACAGGTTTATGGCTAACACTGTTTTGTCTATTGGTCCTCCAAAAATGACTAATTATCGCTAATTATCTTGGTAACTAACTGACTGACTCACAAAATATTTGCATATTTGAAATTAGTGGGAAAAAGAAAACTCCCACCTCCCCTCGCGGGAACCCTTGTGTAGATGCGACGCATAGGGGGTTCATGTTGCAGCGTTGGACAGCGGAGGAACGGCGCTGGAACGATGGAGCGGAGCGTCGGAGGCACCGCGTTTTATAGCGCGCATAACGGTGAGGGGATGCGCCAGCGTTAGTGCGCCTGCCGCAGCTATGACGCAACACAATCCAACACAATCCACTTTAATCCAATCAAATCCAAGCCAAGCCAAGCCAATCCAATCCATTCGAATTCAATCCAGTGCCTCTTGCGAGAGAGTGTTCGCTATCAGAGAGGAGAGGGGGTGAGCGGCGGAGAGCGCAGCTCGCGCGGCGAGGAGAATGGGGGAGGGGCGGACGCCGACGACGCCGGATGCAGGGACAAGGCGAGTGAATGAGATGCAGTCACATCTAAAAAGCAGCAAGGCTGACAAGTTTCACAGAGTTTACTTAAATAATTAAGGAAGCTGTTTTAGGAGCAGTGTCCCCCCCTTAAAACAGTTTGGGTGGCAACGAATGGATGTGACAAGTGCAGGACAGAAGTTAGTGGCTGGGAAGAATCTTTGTGAGGAAGGCCTTTGTCGTGTAGCTAGTGCAAACGGTGATGACGTCGATGGTTGCCCCTGCAGCCTGCTGATGGAGCCGCGGTCGACCCTGGAGGCCCTTGTGCGGCCACGGGCAAGCCAGCTGCCCCCGCACATCCAGAGCGCGTACGTGCACAACGCCCTCAAGCTCTGGGCACGCCTGGTGGCCCAGGAGGAGGAGGAGGGGGAGGGGGTCGGCCAGCAGGCGGCGGAGGGGGAGGGGGAGCCTGGCTTCCCCCAGGGGGCCTGCAGCCAGCTGCTGTGCGAGCGGCTGCCCCTGTTTGTGCAGAGCGGAGACCTGGAGGTGCAGGAGAGAGTGAGTGGCGCCTCTTCTCGCTCACTCACTCACTTGCACTTTTCACTCCCTCGTCTCATTTATTCACTCACTTGCACTTTTCTCTTTCATTTGCACTTTTGACTTGCTTGCACATCTCACTTGCACTTTTGACTCACTTTCCTCATTCACGTACTTGCACTTTTCTCTTTTACACTGCTCTGTTTCACTTACTTCTCACTCGCGCATTTGCACTTCTCATTTGCTTACACATCTCACTAGCACTTCTCACTCACTCGCACTTTTTACTCTCTGACTCACCCGCTTGTTCTTTTCCCTTGCTCACTTGCACTTATAACTTGCACTTTTTACTCACTCTCCTCGTTCACTTACGTGCACTTTTACACTTCTTTCACTTACATTTCTCACTCACTTATTTGCACTTTTCATTTGCTTGCACATCTCACTTGCACTTTTTACTCACTCACTCACCCACTTGTTCTTTTTCCTCACTCACTTGCATTTCTCACTTATTTGCACATCTCACTCATCACTCGTTCACTTTTTTTTTTCACTCACTCACGGTTCTCGTGCACTCACTCGCACGTCTCACTTACTCGCTTGCACTTGTCACTCACTGACTTGTGACTTGCACTTCTCACAAGGTGTGTATTGGAAATGCTTTTATCAGTGGACATGCACCCTGTAGACATTTGGCTGCTGCTTTTGCGGGCACGTTTAACCTTAAAGGGGCCATGAGGACAAAATACAAGTTTGTTTTATTCGAAAGATTTCGTGTTTTATAGCGCTCCTAGCGCTTGTCCGGCAGCAAATGATGCCGTATTCACTGAAAAATTAATCAATTCAGGTTAAAATTTTGATTCTTCCGCCAAATCGTGTGTTTTCGGGACAGCAAGGAAGTCATAAGTGCGCGTATACAAATGAACTTGTACTGCGTGATTCGGCTGCAGCGCTGCTTGCCGTCAGTCTTCCCAGATGGCGCTACCGTACTCATGCACGGACCGTTGTCTGCCATTGCTTTGTGTTTTGACCGTATTTGCAGCTGGCTTGTTTTTGCTACTCTAGAAAGTAATCGTTTCGTAAAACATGGAATATCCTCGACAAACAGGGTCACGTAAGACAAGGTCGCTTACACCAATCGGCCAGTGCAAGCAAGACAACTCGAAAGCGGCGGACTGCTGTGCGACTAAAACAAGCATAGTGGGCGCAGTGCCGATTGTAACTTCCACGGTTTATCCCCCATTCTTACTGCTATAAAAAGAATGTGCCCTAAATGAAAGCGCAAATAGCTCGTTCGGTAAGCTTATGAGCCCTGCCAAATTTGCATTTGCTTCCGCCGGCCTCAGCCAATCGCAGAGCTGACACATACGACATCATAGGTTCTGTTGCGGGAAATGAGCTAGTGGGTCGCATGGCCATTCCCTTTTGTCCTAATTATATAGCTTATTTGAGTGAAGTTTACGTTAAAAGTAGTGTCAGTATGATTCTAACGAAGCAATCTTTTGTGTGAACCAAACTTGTGTTTTGTCTGCATAGTCCCTTAAGAGGGTGTTGACCGCCGAGATAACTACCTCTAGGATAGTAAATGCGAAACACCGCAATGTTTCATTCTTACAGCACGGTTTTTAAGAATTATATTTACGCTCTTCCTGTTTTGTGTGTGGGTGCATTGGGCACCAACACTTGGCTGGTGCAGCTTGAATCGTACTAGCCAGGCTATTCTTTAATGCTTACAGATTTACTGCTCTACTTATTCATGTTTTGGTCCTTGCATTTGCATGTCCATCTCAGAAGATTTGAAGTAGCTCCGAGGCTTGTAAAAAGTGAGAGGGAAGTGGGGAGCTTGCATGATTTTGAGCATAGTGAAGTGTTATAGCTTTATCAAAAAGAGCAGGTTGTGTCAGTCTCGTTTCTTTGTTATGACATATTTGACAGTGAGAAGCGAGGGTGTAATTCTGACCCCCGTGCCAGTCCTGTCGCGCACAAAATGCAGGAACCTGTTTCCCCTCTCCCAGCATCAGGAGCTAGACGCATCCTACATCGACATATGTTTTCAACACTCCACAAGTTACTCGTGCAAATTCTTTAAAGGAGCCATGAAGAGAAAATACAACTTTTTTTAATTTTAAAGAACTAGAATTCAGTATCTCACTCAGCTCCATTACAGCCACAAGAGATGTTTCTTTAACAAAAAAAAAGCAAGAAGTATTTAAAAACTTTCAAATTTTGCGCCACAGTGATGTGTTATGAGCAAGAATGACGTCATACGGGCCAACAATAAAACATAATTTTCAGTGCATTAACTTCACGTTAGCATTCAAGTGATGCGGTCAAATGGAACTAGAGGCCCCATTACAGACGTCCAGTCACGTGTCGTCGCGACAGGTCAGTTAGGCGGCTGCCAATCGCACAAACAAGGTTCCGTGACGTCATAGAAAAGTTGCGGGAAATTGGCTAGGGGGTTGCGACTGCTTCACACGTTTTCTTTAATATCTCCGTTGTTTGTTCGAAGATGGCGATGATATTGATATCATTGTTATCGGGACTAAGCAGTCTTTCTAATAAACCCAACTTGTATTTTGTCTTCAGGGCTCCTTAAGCATGGGCTTCATCTTTTTCTCACTGGTGGGCCCCAAAATAATCGCTTAGACTGGAGTTGCTTGAGGAAGGTTGGAGTGAGACCTGCTGGTGAGGGAAACAGGTTCTACTGGTTCCTTCAGGCGGTTTGTGACACGCATTCACTGTATGACCATAGGGGCCAAGGAAAGTCGTAGTTCTTTGTCGAGGACAGCACAGCTGTTCTCTAGAGCTGCTCCCTAGAGCTTTCTTAGTGGAACCAATGGCGTCCTGTCAAAAGACTAATGCATTTCCCCTTAGACCGATTGACTGACCCAAAAGCTCTGACAGGGACTTTGGACACAAGGTGCGTGCGTGAAACCGGACTTCCATAGTGTCAAAACAGTTACTTGAAAATTGCAAAAAAGGAACGCTTTTAGATGAAGCAATACAGTGTAGACCGCTTCTAACACATGTCGCGGGAGCCGTAGAAATCCGCACTATAGGCGGTACCGCACTATAACCAAAACATGCGCGAATTCAACCACATCACCACCTCCTCTCAAGCCATCCTATATTTATCCTCACTCAAACGCACAGCACTTAAAAACGAAGGCACGGTCTATATTTCGTATTATTTTTAACATCAGCCGGTGCTGCAGGGCAAAAGCTCAGTCTCACAAACGGCGAGCGTGACTTTTCTTCCGTTGTGTTTTGAAAGCCCATGGCTGCGTTTTTAGCGTCTATGAACAGATGCCGCAGGACGTGATAAGAACGCCAGCGGGATTTTTTTTCTTCTTTTTACCCCACCTTGTGTTCATGATGCCGTAGGCGGCTGCTTATCAGCGCAATGTACTGGTTGTGGAAATCTTCGGCTTCGTGCGGCTCGCATGTTCAGAAAGCAGGGGTGAGACAGCTGCGCATATTGCGCAGTTTTGATACAAATTCGTTTTCCTGCGCCAGGCTGCTCCAAAAGCTTGAAAATTGCAAAAATTGCGCCAAACTGCTCCGAAAGAATATGAGAGCCAAAGATTTTAACGCTCCCGTCAATTTCAGTAGGGGAAAATGCTTACTGACAGCATAATTTTCGAGCACCTTGAAGGTGATGCTGTTTGTAAAGGTTTAATTGATTGATCATTCGATAAAAAACCCGCATAAAATTGCCCACGGGATAGATTTTTCAAAAGTCACAATGTCGGGTTGCACATGTTATATTGTGTGAATTTTTAAAGTTTTCCCATATAAAGTTTCCACAAACTACTTGTGCAAGTTGATTTTAAAACAGCAATTTTGGGAGCACCGTACCTCCAGAACGACATTACTGGGCGCCGTCATGTTGGTGGGGTGAAGATTGGAAAACATGGCCGCTGGGCGAAGCAGTTTCTCGTGGTTCAGGCAGACTGCTCTTCGCCGATTTCTACCGCGGTTTTGGTTTTGGGGGTGGCCGGGTTTACATTTAGTCGTTTGACCTATTGCGGGAAGTTACGCGACTCGAAAGACGGGGGTTCATCAAAAACAACGGGGTACCCACAATATCGCCGTGTTTTGGCCTTGAGTGTGAGGCACGGTGCGTGCTTGAAGTGAAATTTGGGACTCATTACGGCGTTATAAAACGCCGAGTTATTGTTGCTGTTGACAGTGAGCTTGCGAGCGGCGGGAGTGGGACGATGGACACTGCAGAAGTGGCGGCGCAGGCTGCATTACCGTCAAATATTCAAGCAGTGTCCGATAGCGGGACGGGTTATTATAGCACGCGAGTAATAATGGTTCATCTATCTGAATTGAAATTTAATGCCAAAATACATTTGATGCCAAAACATACCAATACTCTAAGTACGATCATAGTGAACGCCCACCTTGGGGCTTGAAATAGGAGGGCTGGTAGGGTGCGATGACTGTCACCTCGCTTTGCGCAACTTTTGCCGTGGCTCTTAGTTGTGCGTAACGCCGAGTCTGGCATTACATAAATAACAACTTCGGCATTCATGGGATAATAAAAATTTATTAAAATTGCTGTTTTTTAATTTGATAGTTTCAATGGAACTCCGCACTATCTATGCATAGAGCCCAAGAATGAAAAAATGGTTTGAAAGGTAGTGTAGTTCGTACCTTGTGATGCTCCGGTAGAAAAAATTTATTGAAAGGCTGTTTCAGTGTTATGTACGTTCAAAACCGATTAAAAAGCGCACTCCCTCTCCCCCCCCCCCAAGTGGCCAAGAGTTTTTTTTTTTAAGCTCCCAAGGTGACATAATAAATCTCGTTCTTCTGCTCCAATTCAAGGTTCTTACTGCTCCAAAATCGAAATTTCGCTGCTCCAAAAGCTGCTCCCAAATCTGGTTCAGCTGTCTCACCCCATGAGAAAGGGAAAGAGCGGTGGCTTATCTGCACAATGTTCTAAAGCGTGAACTGCGTGGTAGATTTGGTATCGTGAAAACGTGCAGTGCACGCCAGCGCCGACAAAACTGCCGTGGTGTGGGCGGCGCGGTAAGAGGCGGCACCATGGTGTCGGCACTGGCCGTGAAGCGGTGCAAGCAGTTCCAGCGTCCGCTTCTAACCGCTTGCTGAAATGCCGCACGGGGCGCAAGCGAAGATGCTCATGCAAGAAAAGAGCTAATAATGTGGGCGAAAAGTGGAATATAAACTGCCATCCACGCTGCTTGTGAAAGTGCCCATCGAAAAATACTGCGGTGGTAAGCCTAAACATCTCTGGCGCGGCTAGCGGGCTCGGAGCGCTTCGAATCTCCCGCCATTAGGTACGCGTCTCCCCATTGGTGCAAGTCGTCAGGCTCCTCCCACTGCCACGCCCGCGAGCACGAAAAAACTGAAAAAACTTGCGCGCAACGCCGATGTGCACGATTCGTGCGCAAAAACGGGCCATGTGGTTCACGATTAATAAAAACAATTTGCCGCGCGCGGATGGGGAGTCTGTCGCTATCATCCGAGGTGCATCAAGCGAGGACAGCTGTGGTTATCACGTACGCACGAACTAAAGGGTGCCCATTTCTTTTTCTTTGGGTGTCTACGTTAGAGGAGGGCAAGGGGTGCATGCTTCGTCAGATGGCCGATTTCATCCTTTTTTCTTTTGCTACCCTAAAACGATGCCTCAGCTGCGCTTGTCAATCAGCAGACCCGCCGAAAAACCGCACTATAAACGGTATTGTGCCTCGGCCAACCGCATCTTAAGCGGTATGCTTACGCATTGAGTTCTATGGGAGGCAAACCGGCGGTCGCAAAAACCCGCGTTATATCCGATCCCGCACTATAAGCAGTTACGTTATAAATGGTCTACACTGTACATGCATCAGTCGTGAAGACGGCGCACAATAGTATACCTTTATCTCACGAACCACTTGTTGGTGTACATTCAGATCGTCCATAAAGGCATTTACTTGGGGCGTGGAAATCGTCACATGGGTTCATTCTTCATTTGCAATTTTTGGTCTTTGAAGGTTTGATGATCGAAAGGACACACTTTCAGCGAAGGTTGAATGCACTCTTCACTTTCGCCCGCGCTTCTCTCAACTTTCTTTAGCGAGGGATGGTTTTCCCCGAGGCTTGACGGCTGTTTTCCCCTGCTCTTCCCCTGCAGGCCTGCTGTGCCCTGAACCTGGTGAAGCAAGTGAGCAAGATGCACGCTCGAGGCGAGAAAGTGGGCGAGGAGCTGCGTGCGCTGTTTGCCGGCGAGCTCAACCCTGTCGCCCCCAAGGCCCAAAAGAAGGTCCCCGTCCCCGAAGGGTGGGTGCTGCCTCAAATGCTCCGCATGTGGGGGGGGGCCACCGTGCACGTCTTATGTCGGGGTCGTTTCAGTATGTGTCGGTGCACAGAGCTTTTGTGCGTATGCAGCCTTGTGGATTCGCCATTTTCCCAGCTTTCTTCCCAAAACTAGTACACTGTTCAGTCTAGTTTTGTCACAAAATAATTTTTGAATTAATTGTATTTGCAGTCTACAGGTCTGAGAATGTACTACAAAATTTTATAGCTGTGCCATAAATATTTACAGAGCTTTGACAGTTTTCACGTAATTGACCATTTCACGTAATTGACCATTTTTGCCTGTTTCCAAAGTTCGTGCCTTGTTTTCTCAGAACCAATGTTTTTCCTATGAGCTTAACTGTCATGTGCAATATCTTGGGATGTACTGGTCACATTCACATCATCCTTGCTGCATTTGAAAGGCTATGAACTGAACAGTGCAATAAAACCACCAGAAAGTAGATTTGCCTTTTGCTAGCACAAGATTTTATGTCGTGCATAATAAGTGTGCAGTGTTTCCAGAAACAATGCTAAAATTACTTCTGTGGTATAATTGAACTCCCTGGTCCTTTTAGAGCACAAAGGGATAAAAAGTATTTGAGTATTTCATAGGTAGATAATGAAAAAAAAAATTGCCCGAAACAGAACGGCATAACATGCTGCACAACTCTGGTTTTACACCACCTAGATGAAAACTGACTGCTTATTTATGCTCACAATGCTATAATACACTTTATGTGTAAATCTCATGCACCCAGGTTAAAAAATAACAAAAATATCCTCAAGACCAGTGTCCCCCGTTAAAGGAGCCATGAAGACATAATACAAGTTGGGTTTGTTAGAAAGACGGCTTAGTCCCGATAACAATGATACCAATAGCATCACAATCTTCGAACAAATAACTGAGATATTAAAGAAAACGTGTGAAGCAGTCGCGACCCCCTAGCCAATTTCCCGCAACTTTTCTATGACGTCACGGAACCTTGTTTGTGCGATTGGCGGCCACCTAACTGACCTGTCACGACGACACACGCCTGGACGTCTGTAATGGGGCCTCTAGTTCCATTTGACCGCATCACTTGAATGCTAACATGCAGTTAACGCACTGAAAATTGTTTTATTGTTGGCCCGTATGACGCCATTCTTGCTCATAACACGTCACTGTGGCGCAAAATTTGAAAGTTTTTAAATACTTCTTGCTTTTTTTTCGTAAAAAAAAAATCTTTTGTGGCTGTAATGGAGTTGAGTGAGATACTGAATCCTAGTTCTTTCAAATTAAACAAAGTTGTATTATCTCCTCATGGCTCCTTTAAGTTTGAAGTTACTTGAGCTGAGCTGCATCTTTCACTGAAGTCTGTAGCTCTGCCTTTAAGTGTAAGCTTTTTGGTGATAGTAAAAACTCTCTTTAAAAAAAAAAAGGTTGGTGCGCTACTATAGTTGCTTTAGCTTGGGTGCACAATGTGTGACTGAGTGGGATATCGTTAGGACAGGGTGACAGGGGGTTAGGCCAACAGTGTACATGCAAACAAGCTTTTTTTCAACAAGCAGCTGCAAAAGCAACGGCGATAGCGTTGGTCCTGTGGGCTTCTCTTTCAATGCGTCAGCTCACTTCTGCCAGCCTGTTCTCTGTACACCTTAGTATAACAGACAATTGGGCTAGTTGGTAGCTGTTCATCTTGAAAGTGGAAGCACTCACACAGCAGGGACGAAGCAGAAGCACTCACACAACACTTTCGTCCATGCTGTGTGAGCGCTTTCACCTTTAAGCTGTACACCTTAGTTATGTTGGACTAAAAATAACTAAATCAAAAATGTTTGTATGCTTTAGATTGGGTTCAAAGTGGTAATGTTGAGGGGCACCTCGTAGAAGGGAACAGGAGCAGGGAAAATTAAGACTGCTTTTTTTTTTAATTGCCAGTGAAATGTTAGTAACGTTACTTTTACAGCTTGGACTTAGACCAGTGGATTAATGAACCACCATCGGAATCTTCATCTGAGGAGGAGGAAGACAACACTACCGACATCTTCGTTAAGGCTGAAAGGTAAGGCCTAACAAGTTGTGGCATCTAAGTAGTCGCTGTGAACTAGTGGTTGGTGTTAGACAAAATACAGTAATGAAGGTGTGCTATCAATGTCTACTGAAATGTGGCTGCTTAACCCTTTGAGGGTCGAATTTTTTTGCCAAATGCGACCCCCCCAGGGTCGATTTTTTGTTATTGCTGATTTAAATGCTTCGGATGAATCTATCTCGGGAAAAAATTATCGTAATTTTTTTCAGGGTGACCATAAAGTGACAAAAAAATCGTTTGTGTTGTTACATACATGTGGTTTATTCATGAGTAACACAAGAAAAATTCTAAATAAAAACGAGAGAGCAACAAGTCGGCACCTTTTGAGTGAATCGAAATCAGATAGACATCAGTTTCACGAGCGCAAAAAGCAAGAAGTGCCCGGAGGACGATACCAAAACCAGCCACTGCAGGCCAGATGCGTGAGCGATAGACGGCACACCGCTCCTATAAAATACAAAAAAAAAAGGAGAAAAGAGCCTCATCAGTTTTGCAGGCGCCCTTGGTCTGTGGGCAGGCGCAAGAAGCGAGAGGCGCCTGGTGGGCGATACCCAGTGCGCCCTCTTGTTACTGATGCCCAAGCGATAGCCGGCGCGCCGCTGAAGCAAATCATAAAAAAAATAAAAAGAGCCATCGGCGCAAGAAAATAATTTGACGTATTTCCGCAGTGTGGCAGCACATGCCAGCAAGAGAAGTTGGCGAAAAAGGCACACTTTTTAAACATACAAGCGGTGACGTACATATACGTTATTGGCCATTTTGAAGGTGTTTGCAGAGGATCTATATGCACGTCCATGACCCTGAAAGGGTTAAGTAACTGTTTTAGCAAAAGTGAACTTCAATTACAAATTGCAGTGTAGACCGCTTACAACGTATGTCGCGGGAGCCGCAAAAATCCGCACTATAAGCGGTACCGCACTATAACCAAAACACGCGCGAATTCAACCACATCGCCACCTATCTCTCAAGTCAACCTATATTTATCATCACTCAAACGCACAGCACTTAAAAACGAAGGCACGGTCTATATTTCGTATTATTTTTCACATCAGCCGCTGCTGCAGGGCAAAAGCGCAGTCTCACAAACGGCGAGCGCGGCTTTAACTTCCGTTGTGTTTGTTTTGAAAGACCATGGCTGCGTTTTTAGCGTCTATGAACAGACGCCGCAAGACGTGATAAAAACGCCCGCGGGATTTTTTTTTTTTTTTTACCCCACCTTGCCGAAGGCGGCAGCTTATCAGCCCAACGTACTGGTGGTGGAAATCTTCGGCTTCGCGCGGCTCGAATGTTCGGAAAGGGAAAGAGCGGTGGCTTATCTGCAACAACGTAATAAAGCGTGAACCGCGTGGTAGATTTGGTATCGCGAAAACGTGCAGTGCACGCCAGCGCGGATACAACTGGCGTTGTGTGGGCGGCGCGGTAAGAGGCGGGAACATGGCGTCGGCACTGGCCGTGAAGCGGTGCAGGCAGTTCCAGTAAGTTCCAGCGACCGCTTCTAACCGATCGCTGAAATGCCGCACGGGGCGCAAGCAAAGATGCTCATGCAAGAAAAGAGCTAATAATGTGGGCGAAAAGTGGAATATAAACTCCTATCCACGCTGCTTGTGAAAGCGCCCATCAAAAAATACCGCGGTGGTAAGCCTAAACATCTCTGGCGCGGCTAGCCGGCTCGGAGCGGAGCGCTTCGAATCTCCCGCCATTAGGTACGCGTCTCCCCATTGGTGCAAGTCGTCAGGCTCCTCCCACTGCCACGCGAAGAAGCCACCGCGAGCGCGGAATCGCCGACACGAGCACGAAAAAAAAAAAAAAAAAAAAAAAAAAAACGCGCGCATTGCCGATGTGCACGATTCGTGCGCGAAAACGGACCATGCGGTTCACGATAAATAAAATCAACTTGCCGCGCGCGGATGGAGAGTCTGTCGCTATCTTCCGAGGTGCATCAAGCAAGGACAGTTGTGGTTATCAGGTACGCACGAACTAAAGGGTGACTATTTTTTTTTCTTTGGGTGTCTACGTTAGAGGAGGGGCAAGGGGTGCACGCTGCATCAGATGGCCGATTTCATCCGTTCTTTTTCTTTTGCTACCCTAAAATGATGCCTCAGCTGCGCCGGTCGATCAGCAGACCCGCCGAAAAACCGCACTATAAACGGTATTGTGCTTCGGCCAGCCGCATCTTAAGCGGTATGCTTATGCATTGAGTTCTATGGGAGGCAAACCGGGGGTCGCAAAAACCCGCGTTATATCCGGTCCCGCACTATAAGCGGTTACGTTATAAATGGTCTACACTGTATTTCTTAAAAACGATGTGCATTGGTCACGGCATTTTACCACCGAACTGCTCAGGCACTAATATTTGACTTGAATAATTACCAAATGGACCGATTAGTTGCTTGCGTTTCCTTTCACTGATTGCAACGAGAACTGTTTTACATGCTGAATGTGAGTCTGAAAAAGAAATTTGCGAGCTTAGCTCGAACATCGAATGGGAATAGGCTGGGAAATATGCATTGCTTGTCGCTCATCTGCAGACTCAGCTACCAAGGTTTATGCTGCATAAACTTTAGATCGCAAAACTGCATATTGGCACTATTGTCCGAGTTCACTTTGTGTATGTCACAACCTGTCTGAAAAAGCAAGGCCTTTCTTAGTAATTACGCAAATCTGTCACACGGAATTTGTAGTACGAAGTGATGCTGCCTATGTTCCTTTCACTTGCCAACAATTTTCACATAATAAAGGGTTGTCTAGGGCATGGTTTCTCAAAGTGGGTTCTGCGAAACCTACGGGTTCCGCAGGCCCCTCCTCGGGGTTCCGCGAGACACTGATCAATTTTCCCTCGTTTCCACACTCGCCAAGTAACTTAGATGGCGAACCCGAGGTACGATCGATCTAAGGAACCTCCATTACTCATGCCCGAGTGTCAATAAGCACATCTCAGTGCATAACACAAATGCGCGAGCTGTAGCTTGCGCATTGTAGCCAGCGAGACTCTGAAAACGGGCCGTGTGGTTAAACTATTGCACTTGAATCTCGGCCTTATATTACCCCCATGCACATTTCTAGTGTGTGGAGATAGGTGCCGCTGGCATACACGCTCGTACAAAGTCGACATTCACATGCAATTAATTCAAAAGCAAGCAAGCTTGCTTCCTTTTGAATGTAGCGTGAACGGGATGAAAAATGGCGGAGGGGGGTTCCTTGGCACTTAACGGAGCTTAGCAGGGTTCGCTGGGTCCGCCGTGCCTGCGAACCACTGGTCTAGGGCAAACAAATTTGTTCGTGGACCCAGTTTGTAGCAACCGGTTCCACCGCAAAATACATTACAGCCGTGTTGGTGAAACGGGAACGCCGCTTGCTCTGTGTAAAGGTTGGGGGTGGATTACGGAATACTGCCTTGTGTTTGGAGACAAAATTTGGAGGCTATGGAGACAAAATACGAGTTTGCTTAATTAAAAAAACAGCTTTGTCCCAGTGTCTGTGATGCCATTTTTGGCACGAACATCCATCAACAAATGAGATAACAGATGAAGCAGTGGCAACTTTCCAGCCACTTTCTCACCCGGTCCTATGCTGTCACAGGACCTTGTTTGTGCGATTGGTGGCCCCCAACCACGGAGCACGAATAAGATAGGAGGGGAAACGAGGCTTCCTAGCATGGCCAGATAATGTTGCAAGCGCTCGTCATAGGTTGAGCTAGCGGCATCTGCCGTGGGTGAAAAAACTGCGCGGCCACCGCAATCGGCATTTCAGTGCGCAGCCACGGAATGAATTGTGGCCACTATCATTTCATCGATCAGGTGTCACCTCTCCTTCGCCATCACAGCTACGAAGCTTTGCAGTCCGCCTTGGTTTTCATTGACTATCTGGTCGCGCGCCCACGCTTGCTGCAATGGGCCATTTCGCCTCCTATAGGTGGTATTTGTGGGATCCGTCGACCCCCAAGGACAAGACTCGACCGTCAAGGGGGGAGAGGAACGACCATCGAGGTCTATGTTTAATGGAACATCAAAGGGAAGGGAAGACGAAGAAGCAATGCGTGCGCTCGTGAAGCGCGATCCCTGATGATGACAGTGGCAGCAAAGGGAGATTGGCCGGAGGCCATCAAGTCGATTAGGTTAGCTGGCTGCAGCAGGTTGATGGCGGTCGATGGCGATGCAGCTGTGATCTCAAAAGGATTCTACATCTTCCCGGCCCCCAACGGCGTGGAACGAGCATGCTTATAAAGGGCAGAGACTTTGAAAGGGCAGCCATGAGGCAAGTCCCTGCGCAGTCTGTGCGTATAGTCTGGCGTACCCGACGGCACGATACAAAGCGGTGTCGTTTTCGCACACTCTTGTCGGGGTCCAGTACGAGACGAATGGCCCTTGTATTGGCACCGTAGAAAATGTCGATGTGGGCGCGGCTCCCTGAAAAAGCAGTCTTGGGGAAACGTGGTCCTTTCAAGCCGTGGATTCCGTAGTCCTGTGTTATCCAAAATGTATCAGTGGTCGGAAGCGCAGTCGTGGGAAGCCCGTGGATTCGTCTCCGGTTCCGAAGGCTGCAGACAAATCGACACGATCGCGTAACTATGGAGTGCGTTTGTAGTAGAGAGCCCAATGGGTTATTCTCCCCCGAATTCGAGGTGCATATCTTAATTTTAGAGGTCTGTGGACTTGTTTCATCGGTTATTTGCTGTGACTGCATAGGAAAATTCTTCGGTTCGTGGGGTGAGTTGCTCCTAGAAGAGATCCCTGAGGGTCCTTCCCACGACGCCGAATCCATCAGTGGCTGGCTTTCCGTTTTCTTTGATAAGTTCTCGTCTGAGGTACCGCATCCTAGGGAAAAGTTCTGGTCTTCGTTCTTGGCCAAGTGACCGGTTCTTCGCTCTGCTCCTTCGGAATTGTCACTTAGGTCACCTTCGGAATTGTCACCTGCCTGGTTGGAGGGAACAGCAAGTTCGTAACTTGCGCCGGCAAAATACATGTTTTTCTTTGGTTCTTCTGGGTCTTCGTTGCACATTGAGGGAACGTGCCGTCGTTTGCAATATGGGCAGACAATCTTCCTTTTACACTGTCGAGCGATGTGTCCATGGGTCAGACAGCGGAAACAACGTCCGTGTTTTGCGAGGAGAGACTTCTTTTGCTCCATAGTGATTTTCTTATCCGAGCAAGACATTGTATCGTGCAGGCCGGAACAAAAGAGGCACTGTCGCGTCTCGCTAGCTGCGGCATACAGGGCTGCCGCAGAATGTCGATGTTTCAAAGTTGCTGTTTGACGCTGTTCCCTTGGTTCGACATTCGCCTTAAACTTCGTTCTCAGAGGCACGCTCAGTGTAACTGCTTCCAGACACTCAAGTTCGACTCCAAAGAAGTTAATCAAATCGTCGAACTGTTTCTTGTGGTCTGTTAGTTGGTGCTGACGCTCCACTCCGGTTGACGATAAAGCAGTAGACGACGTCTTAGAATGCCGGTGGTACCTCAGGACCATGTCTCGGGGGAGTGCCCGAAGAAGTATCTCACGTAGCATGACACAATATGTCTCTGGGCTTGTGCCAAGTGCATTCAAGCTTCTGCAGTGTATCTGCACCTCGTCGTAAAGCTTTCGAAGTTCTGCGACGTCACTCGACGACGAAACTGCTCTGATGTCAATCAGTGCCCGTAGATGGTCTTGCGCAATCCGAGTCTGATCGGCGAACCGCTTCAGGAGTATTTCTATTGCGTCGTTATAGCACTGTTCTGTAATGGGGAGCCCAGTTACTGCGGAAGCGGCTGAGCCGGTAAGTAGGTTGGTCAAATAATGAAACTTCTCAATCGCTCGCAGTTCCGAATTCTTGTGTATGGCGTATTCAAATTGATTCCAGAATCTCGTCCAATTATGACGGTCTCCATCAAACTTCGAGAGTTCTATTGTCGGTAGCTTCGTTCTGGTGGTTGAGGGCTCGCTATGAGGCGGTCTCGTTACAGAAGGCAGAACGAGAGACTCACCAGCCTGCTGGTCTCGAGATCTGTAGCGAAGCTCCGCCATGATCTTCACCACCTTGTCACTGAACGAAGTCGCGCTGGAGGTCTCTTCTGTGACCATTTCCTCCGTCGCTTCCAGAAACATGTCGGCGTCCAGCTTCTGGATCGGTCGATGCATGGCCTCGATCCTCTCCAAGGATATCGCTGCGTCCATCGTCGTAGTCAGGGTGCCACTTCGGAGCCCGTCTTCTACCTCGGTTAAGACGGCTGAAAGCTTGTCCCGAAGGGCAGTTCGTCGCCGCAGCTTCCACTCGATCGATGTCATCCTGGGTCCTTGGAGGTAGGTCCACCGGTCAGTCAAGCAGAAGCCGTCGAAGAAAGGCTATCGGTTCTGCTTGTCGGTGTCGGCCTGGCAGACACGAGTCCCGGGTCGTTTCGGCACCAAGTTGTGGGATCCGTCGACCCCCAAGGACAAGACTCGACCGTCAAGGGGGGAGAGGAACGACCATCGAGGTCTATGTTTAATGGAACATCAAAGGGAAGGGAAGACGAAGAAGCAATGCGTGCGCTCGTGAAGCGCGATCCCTGATGATGACAGTGGCAGCAAAGGGAGATTGGCCGGAGGCCATCAAGTCGATTAGGTTAGCTGGCTGCAGCAGGTTGATGGCGGTCGATGGCGATGCAGCTGTGATCTCAAAAGGATTCTACAGTATTCATTGAAAAGTTTAGCTGTCAATTTTTTCGCTTGGCAACACTGGAAATGGCCACGGACATGGCCGAAGCGCCACGGACATGGCGCTGCTTGTGCCACTGCGGCCGCTCGCCGAAGAAAAAAATAACACCGGCGCGCGTCGTCTGCTCCGTTTCAACCCGATTCTCAACGGTGGTGTCAACAGAGTTGTTATTAATAGCACTCACATTGTAGTCGAGGCATTACTTTGCGTTCGGCGGGCTAGAGCTTGGAATGTGCAACCCAAATCACGGGCTTAGCACGGACAAGTACCGCCATCCCGTGGAGCCCGACATAACCAGTGACGGCGCACTCACATGGTTGCCTGCATGCGTGCCTCCCTATTGAATACAGGCTATATATGCTCCATGCCTCCAACCAAAGCCACCAAAGTCAAGAAACAACTGTAGTGATGCGTCTAGTTCATTTGATTGTACCACTTGAATGCTAACCTACGGTATAACTTTGTTTTTTGTATTTCCTGTATTATGTCACCCCTGACATTGTCTACCGCAAAATTTGGCAGTTTGTCGGTGTTTCTTGTCCGTTCTTGGTTTTGGAAAAATGCCTTTTGGGGAATGTAATGAAATCGAGTGAGTTGCCAAATGCTAGGTCTTTCAAATTGAATGAAGCCATGTTTTGTCTTCATGCCCCTTGAAAGGTTTGTGGATGCTGGTGACGAACAAACGAAAGCAATGACGAATGCTCGTTTATTGATTTCAGGAATGCGAATATGTCCCAACACTTTGCTGAGAAAAAATACGAGCCATCGAAGGAGGAATTGGCAAATGTGAGTTTTCAAGACGCTCGCAACTGCATTTGCACTGCTTAAACATGCGCTCTGCTGAATTCTAGCAGCCATTTCACCGAATGAAAGTTCAAAACTTTTTGCGTGATGTTTAATGGGCCTTTCAAAGGCCTAAAAAGAACGGTGGGAAAACTGATTACTTGTGTTTTTCTCCCCACAGATGAGGGAGGCTCGCCGACAAGAGCAGGCCAATAACCCTCACTATCTCAAGGCAATGCCCAAGAGCAGGGTATGTCCGCAACTGACGACCGTCTGGCTGTGACACCTTTAAAGAAGAACATGCGTGTGAAAAAACAGCTGTAAATACTATATAACCACCTACAGGCCTTACCCGCCGTGGTGGCTCAGTGGCTAAGGCGTTGTGCTGCTGAGCACAAGGTTGCGGGTTCGATTCCCGGCCGCGGCGGCCGCTTTTCTGATGGAGGCGGAAAGCAAAAACGCCCATGTGTTCAGCTTTCAGTGCACGTTAAAGATCCCCAGGTGGTCAAAATTAATCCGGAGCCCTCCCCTACGGCGCACCTCATCGCCTGCGTTGCGTCGGCGCGTTAAACCCTACAATCAATCAAATCACCTACAGGCCTTCTATGCAGTATCATTGAAACACATTCAGTGGCAACACGTTGGTGCTAACAGTGTGAATACAACCCTTTTGGTGTGTATGAGGCCATGAACACCTGAAATCCTTGTTTCCTTTTTATCAACAACTGTGCACATGGGGCAAGAAAGATTATTGAGCAGGAAGTTAAGTAAGAGACTCTCTGTTTTAGCTTGACTGCAGTTTGCAAAAAGCCTGTTGTAAAAGCTCTGTTTCCGTGTGTAATGTTTCAATAGAAAACTTGCAGCACAAGTTTTCAAGCAAAAGAGAGTTTACTCTTCAATAGAAAATCACATGGCACCTGCCGCGGTGACTCAGTGGCTAAGGCGTTGTGCTGCTGAGCCCAAGACACGGGTTCAATTTCCGGCCGCGGCGGCCGCATCTCTGGTGGAGGCAAGAAGCAAAACTGGCCGTGTGTTTGAGATTTTCGCGCACGTTAAAGATCCCCTAGTAGTCAAAACTAATCCGGCGCCCTCCACTATGGCGCGCCTCATGCCTGAGCGTTAAACCCAATATTCAATCAATCAATCAAGAAAATCACACTGTAGCTTTGGCATCAAACAGGAATGCAGTCAAGAGATCATTTGTTGTCAAAACAGCACCAAATAACGAAACTCGTATTACCTGAGCCATGCAGTCCTGTAGCATAGATATCCTGCACGTGTGCAGTAGTTGTAAAGTTTTATATAAGTAACATTCCGTATACATCGTCAAAACATAGTTCCCACTATGCTTTTCTCCACTGGATTCATGATGCAGAGAAGTTCCATCATTGGAGCATTGGTGATCTTGTTTTGGTGCGTGTCTTTTTTTTTCTTTTTCTTTTTTTGGGGGGGCGGTCGCTGACGGTCTGTGCTTTTCTATTTCAGTCGGCCAACGGTCACTTGCAAGGTGCTGCCCTGGACGACATTCCGGTTACTGAAATCGACCTCTCCGTACCCCTCCACATTCCGGGTGAGTTTTGTTGGGATTTGTAGACTTGCACACACTTTGGGGTTAGAGCTGGCTGCCAAATGATGTGGCAAGCTCGCCGGCATTTCTTCGCAGTCGCCTTCTCGCTTCTTCATTTCGCCAGAATATCAGATTTTTTAACATTTTCTCAGTAATACTGTAGTTAGCGAGTTCGTTTATGAAAAGAAAAATACAACGAATGAAGGAGCAGTGTCTTGTTGGTGGGACTCGCTCACTGATAGTTTACCTGAACCAAGTGTTTCTGAAAAAGAAAGTGGATTTGGCAAATGGGGGGGGGGGCATAGAAGTAGAGGTTTGGATTTTTAAAAAAAATTAGGAATGTCGCTGAAGATGGGATGAATGACCGCTAGAACCTCCCCACTTTCTGCTGCAGGCCTCATTTCATCGGACAAGTACTTGAGCGCCAGTCGCAAGGAGCGGGAAGTTGCAGATGGTGGGGACGAAGGGGACGCGGACAAGAAGAAGAAAAAGAAGAGGAAGCTCAAGAAAGGCAGGTGGCCTCGCTCTCTCTTCATATGGCAGCACCAAGAAAAATGGCAGCTCCGTTCTTAGAAAATGTGGAACTGGGCACCTAACGACTCTGGCAACCTAGAAGCCCTTGGGAAGCGCACAAAGAGCCATCGACACCAAATACACTAGACCTCGCACCGAGACTATAGATCATACCACAAGCTATGTGCAACACTGGGGAGGCTACATTGTTGTCAACAGTCCGCCCACTGAGCACTCCTAACTCACCGTGAATGGGGTATTGAAAGGACATTCCCTTCTCCCCTTGTGACAGGTAGAACCGCAAGGCCCCAGCGCCTTTTGTCGCTTCCTTTGCGGTGATTTAACTCTTTCGCTACCGCCGGAAAATTGACCAATTTTAGGGGTCCAAGAAAACATTTTTTTTCCTACAAAAAAATTGGTTAGGCACTAATTGCAGGAACACAAAATGCAGATTATCTAACGGCCTTTCCAATAACGCCAGCTTTTAAAAGGTTTTTATATATCATAGTTGTAAAAAAAAATATCAAAATCAAAATTTTTGTCAAGTTGTCGAAAAAAATGATAAAAAAGGAGTTGTGTATATCAAACCACCGGTAGTAGAAAAAAAATAGAATATACATTTTGTAGGAAAACATTTCAAAAACACGCCCTAGAAAAAAATGTCGACTTGCGCGGAACAGTTTCCAGATATAAAAAAAAAAATGTTAGCATGCACGGTGCTCGTGTCATGCGGTGAAGCCCAACCTCTAATTCAAAATGTGCAATTTCAGGTGGTTTCCTGGAATAAATCTGACGGTTTGTCATTATCAGAGACACCCATTTGCCCCACATAACATAAAAACATCTTTCAATGGCTGACTTTGCGTTTACAGCGAGCACAATATTTGGGACAAGCACGCGATGCGGAAAAAAACATGCATGAAGTTGAAAACGGAACGCCGTGGCTGATGCTTGTTGTCGTTGACGGTCAGTTATCTCTCAAAACATAAAGCTGAGCTTTATTATCTTCTTCTTACTCGCAATTGTAGCCTTGCTCGCAAAAATGAGGTACGATGAGCTATAATCGTGCCCTGCGATCTTTGGCCGAATAGCAGTTGCGCGATGAAAAAGATCAGCACAACGAGCCTCCTCTATTGCAGCGCCACCTAACATTTTTCAAATGAAACAGTACAAAAACTTATCGGAGACTCCGTCCAAATAGACAGTTCAACTAAGCAGCAACATTAGACACCGGGATATACCCTCGCATGAAAACGAAACTGGAAGGCAAACAGCTGGCAGTGTAAGGCCGGTTTGAAGCGCTGTCCTCGGCGGAACAGATATCTGGCGACTGGGTGTGATCTTTTGACTTGCATCTGAAGTTCTTATCGCAGAAATCGGGTTAAGGTGGGGGAAATCAGGAGCGGTGTGCTTTGTTCGAGGATCAGTCGCGGACGCTCCAGGCGCTATGGCAGGTAGCCTTGAATTTGGGTAACTGCGTAGTAGCGCTAAATATGAATTTCGCGATGCAGAAACGAAACCGAAACTGTTGTAAACTGTTTGCGAATGGTCCTGGGGTAAGTATAACTACCACAGAACTTAGAACAACGTGCGCAAAGGCAATAAAACTGCCTAAAATCATAAAGTAGCTTTGCAACCAGGCACTGCTTGACGTTTTCAGCCGATTTCTGGGATTATTACTGTCAGAGCGCGAACCTGACGATTGAAAATCGTTTGCTAGTTCCCCATTCACGCCCTGATAGCAAAAAGCAAGCGCTGGTGCAGAGTAATTACGAGTTGCACGCATTCTTCGTTGGTAGCAGTGACGCGCAATGACCACGCCCCTTTTCTACACCCAGGTGATTCAAAAGCGTGTCAAAAATCACGTTTCCGTTGCGAAAATGAAAACAAAACTGATTTTAAAAGGCCATTTTCTGATCTAACTCCAAACAGCTTTACTTGTTCGAGAAACACCTGGAATGCTATGAAAAGGCGCTCCCAAAAGTATCGATCAAATTGATCGATTTTGATAGGCGAGGTAGCGAAAGAGTTAAACGCCCTCAGTGGGCGGACTGTTGAGAACAGTGTAGCCTCCACAGTGTTGCACGGCGCTTGCGGTATAAACTATAGACCTTGCCCTTTCCTGCCACAAGATATTGCTCCGGCAACAGAACAAGTCCAGACAATGCTACATCAGAGCATTCACTGTTGCCCTGTTGTGGGGTGTTTTAATTTGTTAAGTGCAGCAATTGTTGAGCACCTCATAAAGGGAAGACACGCAGTTCAGCCTCGAGCTCCTTCAGTTAGGTATTTATTGTTTGTTTTCTATTTTTATTTATTCATTTACTTGTTTACTTATTCATTCATTTGTTTGTGCCAATCCCCCGTGCAGGGAAGGAGAGGAGAAAGAAGGCGTCGGCCCTGGCTGCACCCTCGGAGACCGATGAAGAGGAAGAACAGCCGGGTCCACTGGGTGTGGTCAACACCTCAGTGGGTGAAATGCCCGAGGGTGCCAGGTTTAGTGATGATGATGATGATGACCGAAATGCTGACGACCCCCACCGGGCCCTGGACATCGACCTTGAACAGTGAGCCCCCCATCATCCTCCCCGCAATCTTTTTATTGACTGCTAACCTCTTATCATTATTGCCAGCGCTGAGTTTACCGTACTTACCCGGTTCTAACGCGCACCCGATTTTCCTGGCAAAAAAAACGAAAAAACTTGCACCTCCGATTGTAATGTGCACGGAACTTTGTGAGCAAGAAAAACGAATGCAAGAGAAACGGGCGATTTATTTCCCGAAGTAATCTCGCTCATCTCACTCCTCGTCGCTCTCCACTGACCACAACATCTCGTCCTCGGTGCTGTCAAGCGCATTCGTGATGCCACATTTCTGAATGAACGTTCAACCATGGTTTTTGGGATCGTGGCCCACACCTTGCACGCCCATCCCGCAAACTTCTCCAGAGGCGCACGCCACTCTTTTTGAATGCGTGAGAGCCGCTGCTGCCATTGCTGTTATCAAGCACACAAGTGGAACGATTTGATGATTTGTGTGAACGCCGATAGAAAAGCCTAGACGCCTATGCCTCCTGCATCTGAAAAATTGTTGCTAAAAGCCAGAGATAATATGCGGAGCTCGCTTTTACCCCCCTGCTAAAAGCTTTGGCGGCATCGCCATCTTGAGATGACGATGGACGAAATTTCTGCTGTGTCAACAGTTCCGGACCTTCCGGTTTCGTATCTGATTCTAACGCGCATGCGATTTTTCAGCCTACTTTTCCGGGAAAAAAATGCGCGTTAGAATCGGTTAAGTACGGTAATTGGATGATGGTTAAGTACGGTGTGGAATTGGATGACTCAGAGTGTTAATTGACAAGTGTCGTTGATTGTAACTGGGGGTGTGTAAACGCCAAATAGTGACTTTCAAATTGAATATTGTGTTGAATCCAGAAAAGGAAGATGAATATCGAATCGAATATCAACTTTTATTTTTACGGGCCTCGATTTTTCATAGGTTTTTGCGCAAAAGCAGAAGCTACTTGGCATGTTATGGAGACATGGTGTTCTTTTTCAACCCCGTGAACATACTTTTCAATTCGCATCGGGCGTACTACAGGAATCCGGAGCGGGCATGATACGCATTTGGGGAGAAAAAAAAAAAGAAAACGACTCACTGGAGTTGCTGTACTGCAATCATAGGCAATGACTATACAACGCCTCGTAACTCAGAAGCGAGCACTTTGCAGGCATGAAAAATGGGACGCGAAAACACGGCGCAGCCACAATCATGGACCACGATGAGGCACTTCTTTGGAAGCGCACGGGCACCATGAAGCGGAAATAATATGTTGCGGAAGGAAAGCTCACACTACAGTCGCCGTGGGCTAGCCTGCACTATCTACTGTGGTCCAAAAAACAAGTAAACACGCAGTAACCATGCACCAACTGCATTAAAAACAGCCAGAACCGCTTTTGATTTTAAATTAACGGAAGTGCTGTCAAAACGGCGGCTGTCTTTACTGGAAGCTGCCCCAACATGTAAAAATCCGGTCGCAGAATTAATAATGGCAGCTAGAGTTGAAGGTGATGGCTTGGGCGAAAGATCTGATCAACGCAATCGCGGATTACTCAGTGCATCGGGATAAAATTTACGGTGTCTGCAATGCGCGCTCGTTGAAAGCACAATTTGGATGAAACTTGCCGAGCAGGCGGTGTAGCAGCAGTGCGTTAGCGTGCACCAATGTGTCTCTCGCTTTTGCAAAGCCAGGGAACGTTCGGAAACTCCACTTGACTACTCGAAAAATCGAATAGTGGATATTTGATTCGCGAATCAAATTGTTCGCAGAGGTGCTATTCGATTTGTATTCGCATATTCGCACAACCCTAATTGGAACCCGTCACGTCAGTGTGGGTGTCGTAAGGTGGGAACAGGTTAGCTTCGTGTTAACGAGGTTTTAGTTTTGGCTATCAGGTTCATGGCCGTTTTTATCAAATAATCAAATAGTTAACTAAATACTTAACTAAATAAACTTAAGTCATTACCTGAATAAATAAATTGACAAGGGTTGTCGACCTAGCGCAAAGGGGGGACAGTGCCAAATTCGGGGACTAACTAGAGCACCGGGTTAGTCAGGCGGATGAAGTGGGAGTTAGGGCTATTTTTATGCTTTATTACAGTGCAGTCTAGTGGCTTGTGAAGCATGGTCTCTTCATTTTGTCAGCAGCAACCTAACTAATGTGGGAAATTGTTGTCGCTGGTGTGGTTGCATGTTCACTCGATGTGTAGAAAAAAATTATAGAAAAATCCACCGTACATGTGTGTGCACAGCTTAAAGTTTTTAGTCTCTATATCAGTGTTGAAATTTGCTGCTCACAATGAATGCCAGTCGGACATTTCCTCACCCTACTGAAAGCCTAGTTTGACGTGCTGGTGTGTGATATGGTTACCTGTCAATGTCTTATTCCGAATGTTAAGAGATATGTGGCTTCTGAACTGTTCCTTGTACAGATTGGATATTTTGGGCTGCATGCACTAGCACTTGTGGGTTTTTAACCGTAAGCCAATCAAGGAGAGAGCAATTATTGCAAGAAGGCTTCAAACTACTCATCTGGAAGTAAAATGCCTGCCCTAAACGTAGCACCCCTTGAATTAAGTCTTTGAGGTAGAAGAAAAATGAATCTCACGAATGCCCCCACACTATACATCTAGCTTAATTAAGGGGCCATGCAGACAATACAAAAGTTTGGTTCATTCGGAAGATTGCCTCATTAGAATCATACTGACACCACTTTTAATGCACACTTCACTCAAATAAGTTGTATAATTGAGAAAAAAAAGGACTGGCCATGCAACCCACTAGCTCATTTCCCGCAACAGAACCTATGATGTCATATGCCGTGCAAATTAGGCAGGGCTTATAAGCTTGCCAAACCAGCTGTTTGTGCTTAAGCTGTTTGCGCTTAAATGTAATGCATATTCATTTTACTGCAGTAAGAATGGTGGGGTAAACAACGAAAGTTGTGAAAATACACGTAAGCATGGTAGTACTGATGCTCACTGCTGTTAGTATTGGGCGCACTATGCTTGTTTTAGCTGCACAGCAGTCCGCCGCTTTGAAGTTGTCGTACATGTCACTGGCCGATTGGCGTAAGTGGCGTCTTGCCTTACCCTGTTTGTCAAGGATCTTTCTACCGTAACAAAAACAAGCCGGGTGCAAACATGGTCAAAAAAACAAAGCAATGGCGGGCAACGGTCCACAGCTCTCTATGGTAGCGCATCTGGGAGGACTGAAGGGAAGCAAGGCTTCAGAGCCTAATGGCACACTGGAAGTACGTTTGAATACTGGCCATTGCGACTTAAAGGCAGACGTCACAAAAACACACGATTTGGCGGGAGAATCAAAATTTTAACCTAAATTGGTTAATTTCTCAGTGAATACGGCATCGTTTGGTGCCGGACAGGCGCTGGGGGCACTATAAAACACGAAATCTTTCGAATAAAACAAACTTGTATTTTGTCTGCGTGGCCCCTCTAAACACAGCTATACTACTGTCAGTGCTGAACCCGCTTTTAAGTTCGCCACACTGCTACATGTCGGCCGTTTACTCTGACTGTAATTGCATGTCCAACATGCGAGCTTGTTGCTTTGTGTGTTCGATGACAATGGGAGTGATGTTTTGCCTTGGCGTGGTTCAGGCCTTTACACGAAGAGGAGAGGTTGCCGGCACCACCGCCGTACCAACAAGAACGAGTGTCACCAGTGCCGAGTAGCGGGAAGCTCGCGGAGGAAGCGGAAGAGAAGCCATCTCGAAAGCGTCGGGTATGTGGCGATTCTGTTCAGAAGAACGCTGGAGGCAGTGCAAGGATTTCTTATTTGCGGGCGCATATACAGTGTAGACCACTTACAGCATATGTTGCGTGAGCCGCGAAAAACCGCACTGAAATCGGCACCGCACTATAAACGAAACATGCGCGCATCCAACCTTATTTCTGCTTACCTTTCACTCATTCTTTGTTTCATCATCACCATCACCGTCATCACCAGCCTGTCTATGCCCACTGCAGGGCCAAGACCTCTCCCATAGATCTCCAATTAACCCGGTCCTGCGCTAACTGCGACCAATTTATCCCTGCAAACTTCTTGACCTCATCTGCCCACCTAACCTTCTGCCGCCCCCTGCCACGCTTGCTGTCTCTAGGGATCCACTCTGTTACCCTTACTGACCAACGGTTATATAGCCTTCGCATTACATGGCCTGCCCACACCCATTTCTTCTTAATTTCTGTAATATGTCCTTAACATGCATCCTTAAGGGGCCCGCTTGTCTTAAACGAAAAAACTATTTTTACAGTTATGATGAAAAAATTGGGGGGGAGGGGCACATGTAGTTTTCCATTCTGATTGTAGATATAAAATTTGTTTTTCTGCAAAACGAATACATTTAAACGTATCTGGATTTTTATATTTTAGTTTTTGGCAGCCTTTGTAAAAAAAACTACTGGAGGGATGCAGCTGAACATGATCATTCTGTCTGGTCTGTAGCAGAAGTTGCGACTGTTTGAAGTATGGGCTTGGAAGGTGGGAACCTGAAAAACTGGTTTTGCCTTCCAGGCCCAAACTTCAAACGATCGTAACTTTTGCTGCAGACTAGATAGAATGATACTGTTAGTCTTGTTGCACTCCTTGATTTGTGCACAGTTCACTGTTAGCTTGTTCGGCTGCATCCCTCCTGCAGTTTTTTTACAAAGGCTGTCAAAAAAATCAGATATAAAAATCCAAATAAATGTGAATGTAGCCATCTTACAGAAAAACAAATTTTATATCTAAAACAGAATGAAAACTGCATTCCTCCCTATAAATAGTTTTTAATCAAAGACCCATGTGCCCCTTTAACTCGGGCACGGTCTTTATTTTATCTTTTTTTTTTTTTTCTCGCATCAGCCGCTGCTGCGAGGCCTCACAAACCGCAAGCACGGCTTTAACTTCCTTTGTGATTGTGCTGTGAGGGAGCACAGCTGCGTTTCTTAGTCTTTGAACGGATGCCAGCGGGACAGCCTGATAACGCACATGGGATTTTTTGTTCTTCACCCCACTTTGCATTCACAATGCCCAAGGCAGCTGCTTGCTTATCAGCACAACACACAGGTATTGGAAACCTCCAGAGTCACGGCTTGCTACCTCCAGATGTTAAAAAAAGGAGCGGGCAGTTGCTTATCTGCACAACGTTCGAATACAGAACCAACTTACCACGCAGAGAAGGGGTGGTCGCTATCTGAGGATTGTCAAGCAAGGGCAGTTGTGGGGAACACGCGTATTTTTTTCTTTTGCGTGTCGAAGTTGGGGGAGAGCAGGGAGCGCGCACTGCATCAAATGGCTGGCTCCGTCTTTTTTTATTTTCTTTTTCGCGACCTTAAAACAATGCCCCAGCTGCGTCGGTCTGTCAGCGGGCCCGCCAAAAGATTGCAATATAAATGATATCGTGCTTTGTCCAGCCGCATTCTAAGTGGGCACACTGGTTTTAGAACATTATTTTGCCTTCCAACCAATTTTGACGAACCTTCATGGGCTTTTCAGTTTTTTAGCTGATTTCGCGGATCTAATTATTTTTGATGTGAGGTAACAAGTTTCCGAGTTAATTAAAAATTTTCCTTGATTGTTCTTGAGAACAATAGGAAAAGACTATTCAACAAAAGGTTACCAGCAAGGCATGAGTAGATACCAGAAGTTGTGGAGGATGAAATGTGGGAAGCAGTTTTTTGTTTTGCAATCACATTCAAGTTTACATGAGTTCTAACTTCTAGGTTTGAACTACTACTGCTAACCGATTAAAAATAACGCTAATCAAACAACTACTGAAATACAAAATGCAAAGTCTGCTTCCCCCATCGGGTGGTTTAAACATTCAGCTTCACAGTGCAAAAGAAATTATCTAGCTGCACTACATGCTGGGATGTACCTCTCGAGAATTTCCTATCACTGCAATACCACTCGTGGTGAAAAAGTGGGGAATTATGGGAAAATTGGTATTTCTTTGTTGAAATCGGGCCTCTATAGCTTTTATAAGGACCTGGTACTGTTCCATGTACTGAATTTTTGGAGGAAAAACTGTGCAAACCAAGAAAAAAGTAAAAAAAGTGATACCTAGAAAAATAATTTGGGGGGCAATTTTTTGGTCCCAAAGACTCGTGTGCCCCCTAAACACCTGAATTTACCCAGACCGGTAAAAAATTTTACGCCACTCATGATACTTGTTGGGGGAACAATTTTTTAAGTTTCCAGCTTTGATGAGCGTGGAACGAGTACTGTATTGTACTGGTTGCTAACTGACATTCTCCATATTTCCACCAAATTTCTGAAATATAAAAGAAAGTCTAGAAATTCGCATGTGTGATTCCACACCAAAATTTAGGTTAGAGGAATAGCGCTGACATTCCATATTGTAAAGACCCTTGTTAGGCAGCAGTGCATTAGTGATTGTCAACTTTTTTTTTTTTTTTTGTAATCTGCCAAAAGCACAATTTTAAAACACTTGAAAGAAATTGTAGATGGAGTGCTGCTTTGTGCATTACACGATGCGAATCTATCAGTTTAGAAAAATACTTGAATGTGCTTAATTTATAAAGTTTCGCAGTCTAACGAAAAAAAGAGCCAAAACAGTACAGCACCATCTTGCAATGCAGGGATAATTGTGCAAGGTAGGGCTGGAGTGGTTTTCATTCGAATTTAGCTGTTTTTAAAGACTGACTCGCTGACCGGCTTCTTCTTGCGGGAGAATATGAATAGGTCTTAATCTGACCGGAAATAGTCTTCCTCTCTCTCTCATTCATGTTTGAAGCTGGACAGACAAAACACAAGAAGAGGAGGACAAGACGAGTTCTACTGCAGTTTATTCCTCTCCTCTCTCCCCCTCTCTCTGACTGCAGTTTTTAAGAAAGCTGCACTGCAGGTTACGAAAATCAAGTCATTGTGGCAAATTTGTCTCACTGGTCTTGAGGTCCGAAAATTTGCCAAGAAATCACTTTTTTCTGTATTAATTTTATATGCAGCCTACAAGTCCCAGAGAATGTACCTGCCCAGGGAGTGCAACTATACCACAGCAGTACTTTTATTGTTGTTTCTGCAATTGCTGTAGATTTATTAAATGTTAAGTCATCAATTATCAATGTTTTCGTAAAACGAAATGGGTAAAAAATTGTATTACAAAAGTAAATTGTAAAAATTTTGGGTTTTATTTCACTGTTCAGTTCTTAAGCTTTAAAATCGGTAAAAATTATACAAATCTGGCCAATACATTGCGAGGTATTGTTCCTGACAGTTGACCTCATTGGGAAAAAATCGATTTTGGGAAAAAAAGGCAGTGAGTTTGGAAATGCAGGGGAAAATGGCCACTTAGCCAACTTCAAATGGAGACAGCTTTGTAAATACTTATGGTACAGCTATAATATTTTGGAGGTACATTCTTTGGGGCCTGTAGACTGCAAATAAAATTAACACAGAAAATTGATTTTTTGGCAAATTTTTGGTCCTAAGACCAGTGTCCCCCCTTAATTGCAAATTCTGTATGTCACTGGTGAAACGGGTAGTGGCCAACTTTTCTTCTTTTTTTCTTGAATCAAGGACTCTGAAAAGAAGCATCGAAAAAAGAAGAAAGACCACCACCACAAATCGAGGGAGCACAAGAAGCGTTCTCAGCCTGTTGAAGCAAACCACAGCGAAGAATCTCACGAAGTCGGGCACGTCGAGGAATTGGAGGCTGGCAAGGGGGACAAGGCACCGGCGGGGGTCAAGGTAGGTTGCTTCCGAAAGGAAAGAAAAAAAAGGACCAAAGTGACTTACATCTCTGCAGAATACTAGCTGCTTTTAAGGCTATACAGTAACTACCATACTTACTCGAACATAACGCGCCCTTGATTGTAACACTCACCTGTTTTTCACGGTCCGAAAAAAATAAAACGCTATGTCCTCGATTGTAACGTGCACTAGACTTTCATTATTGAATACAAAAATGCAACTTTTTCTCACTTGGAACAAGCAAAGGTGGCACGAAATGAAATATGCGGTTATTGCCGGGAAGACAGTCACCACGACAACGGGCTGGGGCAGCTTTGTCATTACAGGTCTCCGAGCCGCTCGCTGCTGCTGCATGTACTCCACCAGCGGGTCTTCTATTTGGGGATATCGCCCCCTCTTTGGTCTGCTGAAACCTTTCCGTGTCGCCTTGCTTGCAAAAATTTTCTCCTTCTGTTTGCGCCAGTCCCGCACGCAAGTGTCCGGAACACTGAACGCATGTGACGCAGCCCAATTTCCATCGCATTCCGAGCACAAGATTGCTTTCTTCTCAATTAAACGCAGCATTGTGGTGAACCCGCCATGTCTTCGCAGTGGGGAATTCCATGGCGGAAAGAACAGATGAATGCAGAAAAAAAAAAAAAGGACTATGCAGACAACAAAGGCAAACATGCGCCAAGTATGAAGCGCTGGTATCGTGTTCAGTAGTCGAGCAGCCATCTCGAAACATCGGTGGTGATACGGTGCCACAGTTTTGTGTCATACTCGATTGTAACGTGCATGTGATTTTGGGACCTGTTTTTCCGGAAAAAAGGTGCGCGTTAGATGCAAGTCAATACAGTATACTAAGGAACGAGACATCCTACAACCAGTCATATTTGTCAGCTCATGTCATATGGTAAATGCAGCTGTGACCTGTGATTGTAGCCCCCTTGCAGTTAATTTGTTCGTTGCCACGCCTATTAAAATCTGTCACGGGTGATCGATACTTTGTTCGCCAATTTTGACACGCTGTAGTCGTTCCTTGTGCATCTAGGCGCCTTGGTGTTTAGTCTCGGCACTGCGCTTTAGAATTAATTTGAATTTTCCGGCTATGGCAACGTTTAGATTTCTGGGGGAGTTTTTTGTGAGCCTAGGTGCGCGTATAATTGCGCAAGGGGCGTGGCTGCTGCACTTGACAAAAAAGCATGCCGCTCGTACTTACGCTGCATTACCATCACATTTTCTTGATCAGAAGGCTCCCAGCAAGTCAAATATCAAATAACGCTGTCAGCTTTGTAATCTGACACCCTTGAGAGGTGATAATCACCCGAAGATGACACCAGCTAATCACTAGTGAGCTTTGTTGCGAGCCTTATTCTGCCAAAGCTTATTTCTGAAGGTCCCCCGCATGTCCAACAAGTGTACCCGGCATTTTCAGCGGGTTTCCGGCAGTTTTGGTTTCGTTTTTGCGTTGCAAAGTTCATATTTGGGGCTACTACGCAGTTACCCAACTGCAAGCCGATTCGCCCTGGCGTCTTCGTCACCTGCTACTGTTCCTCGAAAAAAAAAAAAAAGAAAAGCATAAAAAGCCGTCAATAATTTTAATGCCACAGCCAGACACAAAGTTGTAGGAAACTTATGAAAATCATTTTAATGTCACCGAAACGTTCCTTCTAGTCTGTGCAGTCCACTTTACTCACCTCCAACGGACGATTTATGATTCAGCTTAAAGAACTACATCGCTTCGCCACTGTTGACCCATTTCTGGTGTCATGTAGGATGACCTGGACTTCTGGCTAGCGCCTACAGAAGCTCAAGAGAAGCCTGTTGATGCAGTGGACACGGCGGTGAACACCACTGCCGAAACGAACGGGGAGGAGCCTGCTCCAGTATCAAAGAGCGAGGTGAGCGTTATCATCCAACGGAGTCAGTTTGTGTTGCGAGTGCTAATGTCGAAAAAATCCGAGTCTGTATAAATCCGGAATATAAACTGGAATGCCGAAAGAAAAAGAAATTGTGCTGTAGAAATTGTTGCGACATTTCCAGCCATGAAACAACAAATTGAATGGGAGGAATTGGAAATGTCTTGAGTGGTCTAGCCAAAATAAAATCGCGAGGAAGTGGGAGTGGGACAAAGTACATTGCTGGCACCTTGCATGCCGAACCGTACTTGCCGTACCACACTTACCGTAAAGTTCTGAAAGAACACTCACCCAAAGTACAGAGATACCAAGGCAAAAATACGAGATGGGCGAACTTCCGGGTCAAGTGCCGAAAGGACAAATAAGTGGCCGCATCAAGACATGAATGGATGATTTGCATTTATTTTGTTCACTCATTGACGCTAAAACTATCAATTTTAGGGGGTGGGTGATCTTTGGGGTCTTTTAGTAAATGGAATATTTAACCTCTAGAGGGGGTGGGGATGTTTCAGGGGAAAGCGTTCTCTCGAAACTTAACGGTAATTTTTTTTTTTCTGGGTTGGCAGTTTTTGTTGTTGTTGTTGTTGTTGTTGATGTTTTAGTATCAGGGTTTTGTGGGCCGTCTGAGACATTCAGGTGACAATTTCAAAAGGTAGAATTGAGCAACTGACTGAAAATTTGTCTCGCATTGCAATTTGAAATGTTTGTTTCACAACCCGAATATTTTAACGCTCTTCCTTTGTTGTGTTTTGTACTTACAGAGGAGTGGGCGCAAGAAGCACCATGAAGGTGATACGAGTAAAGGGTCCAAGAAGAAGAAGCAGAAGTCGTCCTCGAAGGGGACGATGCTGCTGCAGCAGGACACGCCCAAGGACAAGCGCGAGTACGAGGAGACGCCGGGGATCACGACACCGTCCAAGGAGCCAGGGTTCAGCGCCGCCCAGACACCCATGACACCCTGCATGCCACCGGTAAGTGAAGGAAGCGTCCCAGACTCAACCTTGAAAGGTTCATCCACAAAAGTTCACTTTTGGCAGATGCCCATATTCTAAACGGTAGAGATGGCATTTTTTTTTTTTACTGAGGAGCATGTTTTGTTTGCTTTGGTTCTAGTGCCTGCCTTCTTAGCCAAGAACAAAGGATTCACTCATTGAATCCCATTGACCGCTTGGCAGGACAGCTCTGATTTGTTCGATGCTATTCCTTATTTCATTGCACAAAATTTAGGATGAACTGCTGTGGAGCAGAAATGCTTCTTGCCAACCAAAAACTGCATCATTCGATTGGCTGTCAGTACAGTGAACTAGAATGTCTTGATCCAGTGGCGCGAACGGGAGCGCTCTGCTGCGTTCGGCTGAAGCAAAGCGCGTCTACCGCCGCCAGGGGCGCCACTGCGCCTTCTCCGAAAACGGTACCGCGGTTGAACGGGCCGTTGCTTGGGGCGCTCGCCAGCTATTGCCGCTGCCGTTTTTTAGTGTGGTACAGTAATTATACCTTTATGGAAGAAAGATGCTCACTTTTGTTGTCCCTGTACCTTTCTAGGAACGTTTTGTTGCTTATCAGACCCGTTTGAGCCATCGGGCAACGGCTACAAACAAAGTAGCGCTGTGTCGTCTGCTAGCGGCGCAGACGACACGAGGGGATGTGCGATGCGTTGGCGGCGCTCGGTCGGGCAGACTCTCCGTCTGTTTATGGTTGAGGCCGGCCTTTCATTTTTGCGTGTTTTACGTTTCCGTGATGTTCCCCTACAGAAGCAAGGGGTATCTAATCGTCAGAAAAATAGTTATTGCGAGTGCTGTCGAATAGAGGTTGGACAGGCGCCGGGTAGCCGCGATGTCAAAACGAAGGACGGACACCTATTCCTTTGCTCCGGGTTGTCATTCCAATGGTTACCCAGGTGCTCCCAAGGCGTCTTTGTTCGCCGCTCCAATGGACGATGAACTGCGCAAAAAGTGGGAACAAAATTGGGGAAGACTGGAAAAACTCTTGACCATATCTTTAGCCGTCGGTGAGCGCCACTTTGGGCCCGAGTGCATATATATTGCGGGATTAAATCCACGTAATAAACAGCTGTGAAGTGCGGCTTGCACGCGGGAAGCTGTCACTGGCTCCAGGTGCTGTACCTACCATCCTGCCTACTGTGCGTCGAATTCTGTACGGAGCATGCAGGCGGAAGCCGCAAAGAAAAAGGCGGGCAAAAAAAAAAAAAGAGTTCCAGTTTCGGCAGTCAGCAAGAAGCGACAAAGCTGAAGAGCCGAAAAAGATGAGGTGCGCCAGCCACACCACGAGGCTTCTCTCTCTCCGCAGGGCTCATCAAATGAAGGCGCAAGTTCTGTGGAATGGGATGCTTTCACAATTAGCCATCTTCAAGAAGTCAAGCTTCCTTAATTCAAAGCTCTGGTGCCGGCTAAATTTTGCCGGCGATCAAAACGTTCTTTTCGCTACCACATCGATACGAAGAGAAGAAAAGCTAGAAGTTTTTCACGAGAAATCCGTGCTCTTCTATCCACATGACGACAAAGTGTCGGCGCAAGCATTTTTTCGTAGTGTGTTATGCGGAAGCGGTGAAATAGATTCCCCAGCTGTTGCAAACAGTGTGCTGCAAGAAGCTGACAGCAGTTCCGCCTGCAAAGGGGCCATGACGGCTACGGCGTTTAGTGATGTATTGCACGTGCTAACGCCGCATTCAGCCCTAAGTGCCTGGGGAAAGCTTCCTCTAAAGGTAATTTGTTCATTTCAAACTTCGCTGCTGAAAAAATCAGCCGGGTGCTACTGGACGCGTGAATAGAGGCAAATTCACGAGTAGGTTCATGCCGGGACTTTATTACAGTAAATACAAAAAAAGTAAATCCATTCGTAAAGAATTAAACATACACCAGTTGTCCGCCGGCAGCACATCGAACGCGTACGCTCGTATCGATCATCTGCGCAGGTAGCAGATGACACGATTTATAGCCGTTTCCCTACCGCTCAAACGGGCAGATTTGCAACAAAACGTTCCTAGCAAAGTACGGGGATGCCAGACGCAAGTATCTTTTTTTTGTAAAGGTTAATTACTACCCAACATTGGAACAACGACAGCCATAACAACTGCAGATCGCCTGAAGTACAGCGACTGCCGCGGCGGCGCCTTTCGAAGAGAGCGCAGCAGCGCCACCTGGTGTTTTCTACACAGAAGAGCACACCCCTTCCTCGCCGTTCGCGCCACTAGATCATTCTAGTTCACTATAGCTGTCAGCTACGTTTGTTTGCTTGATTGAGTGCATCTTCAGAATTTGATTTTGATTTGATTTTACCCGCCGCGGTGGCTCAGTGGCTATGGTGTTGGGCCACTGAGCCGAAGGACGCGGGCTCGATTCCCGGCCGCCGCGGCCGCTTTTCTGATGGAGGCGAAAAGCAAAAACGCCCATGTGTTTGAGATTTTGGCGCACGTTAAAGATCCCCAGGTGGTCAAAATTAATCTGGAGCCCTCCGCTACGGCGCGCCTCATCGCCTGCGTTGCGTCGGTGCGTTGAACCCTACAATCAATCAGAATTTCACTTTGCTGGTTTTTTGAGGCATGAGGTCAATCTATATGACACCTTGTGCTATCATTTTCGTTAGAACAGTAGTAGAACAATGTCTTTGCACAAACACGGTGTGTGTTTGTAATGCACAATGTCAATGCTTTGGTCTCACCGGTCATTGCGTAATAGCATGAAAATTGAACGGGGCAGAGAATGGACATGGCAGGGAAAAAGAGCAATAGAGGACCTGTGTCCTGCTTTGTTCCTTCTTTGTTCCACATGTCCTGTCTTGTCCTTGCCTAAATATTCGTGCTGCTACGTAGTGAACAAATACCAACTGGTTTGTTGTGAGGGGCTGGTGAAACTCTTAACAGCCATTTGCTAAACTTAGCATGAGGATCTCTGTGTCCTGTGAAATGGGGGTGCTGTTCAATTGACTTCACTGAGTGCCTATTTTTGTTTCTTTTCAGCCTGCGTCAAACTACAAGCTGCTCGCTGATGACAAGAACATCAAATTGGTAGGTACTGTTGGAGGGCTTTGCATCATGAGGCCCATTCTAGAAATTGTCCAGGTCTCACCTTTTTTGGCTTTCCAAGAAGCTTTGATGACTTCTCTGCTAGACGGGTGGTGTAAATAGTGGGAAAAGCGCTGATGCTTCGTGGCCCTCAGTGCATACAAACAATATCAGTGTTTTTTTTTTTTTTTTTTTTTTTTTTTTAAAGCAAACAAGCGGTTAATGTCCAACTGCTAGCATCTGCTTCAAAGCATGATGGCTGATGCTGTTGGTGGGGGGTCACTGTACACCAGCATGTGCTTCCGCCAGAGGTGACAAGATAGCTGCAAATATCGTATGTATACGTATTTGAGCTTTGTTATTATCTTGAGATAACAAAGTGACAGGCTAGACAGGCGGGGTCAACTTTTGTAGCTGCAACGCAAACACATGATTACGCAAGCTGTGGCAATGTAAGCATTGTGGACTCCTAAAATGTGTTTACAGGACCCAAGAGGTCCACCGAACCTTACATAAAAACCATTGCTTGAACTAATGCGATCCTGCTTCTTCAGTTAGTCTGCGGAATGGTTAAATGCAGGAAACGAGTGCACTAAACCCTAAACATGGGTAGAGAGCTTGTAAATTTCACTGGCTTCAGAGTTCGCACCACTGTTTCGCACTACCTTTGCTTCTGAAAAGAGAGCAGACGTACCAGGAAATCTTATCTTCCAATTAAAGCTGCTATGTGGCGGTGGCTGAACAAAATTTCAAGCCTTGCAAGCCACTGGAGAGTAGTACAGTTGAAGCCCTTTATAAGAGACACGTACTGGGGAGCAGTTTCTGTCTGTTATACGAGAGGTCTCTTATAAGCAGGGAACCATGTTTTCACTAACTGATCATCCCCTAGTTCAATGTGGGCACCGTACAACTAAAATAAGCTCAAAAGAACGCTACAGCATGTCGCGAAAGATTCATTCTAATTTATGTTTGGCCCCCAGACTTTATGAAGTAGTTCTGAATCTTTGTTTGCTTCACAACTGTATTCAGACTGTTTTTACTACAGAATGTAAATGCTTTCTCTTCTTTCACTGTTTGCGGAAGATGAATCGCAGATGTCGAGTTCACAAGCCAGAGCGCACAGCTTCTTCCACTGTGTGCTCTGGCTATTCATCATGCTTGCAGAACTCAACATCTGCAATGCTTCTTGACTGGGAGATACGCAATTGGGAGAGCCCACTGCGCACTCGCGGTATTCTTAACTTGCACAGAAGCCCGCATGTGTGGTCGTGTTTGTACGCATGGCAGTAAGCTTTAACCCCGTCTGTACATTGCATTTCCATTGGCACGGCTTCTCGTCGTCGTTTCATAGCAGACTGAACCACTGTGTGTTTGCTGAAGTTATAATAAATGGCAACTGCGGGCATCTGTCGTCCCCCTGTGTTTCCACAATGGAAGCAACTGCAGTTAGCGACTGGGGGCACCGCATCTAAAGTTATAATGTCAGTTACAAGCGATATTGCTGACCGAAATTCAAGGACAACTTGTCCTTTATAACCAACTACCTTCTACATCCGATGTCTGTTATAAAAGAGGTCAAGGTAAGGGAAAGGATAGGGCTGCCAACCATGTGGGTGAATAGCGTCTCTTATACCCGATTGTCTCTTACATCCATGTCTTTTATAACGAGGTTCAGCTGTGCTTAATCCTCCACGGTAAATCTGTTCCTCAGAAAAGCAAACTTTCATAGTAGCTTGATGTCGCGTATAGATCAACATGTTGTGATGACTGTGCGATAGTTTTGTTTGGTTTTGCCGAGACGTTTGCTATTGTTTACTGTAGGCTTACGTTCACACACACACGCATGCACACGCACACACACACAAGTTCTATGCTGCGTGGTCAATACATTTGAGCTGGCCACGTCTGGATTCCACTGAGCATTCTTCAAGGTAGCCTGACCTGCAAAATGTGTCCTGAACATTAAAGGGACATTGAAGGCAACCAGCAAGTTGGCTTCAAATGAAAATCCGACCTTCCCATAGCCATTTTAGTGGTGATTCGGTGCTGAAAGATGCCTTAATTGCTAAAAAATTGCTAATCAAACGCTGATCAGTCATGACGGAAACAGTGACTTGTGTCACGATAAACCGGAAGCAAGCAAGGCAGCAATGATGTATGGCGGTATAGAAGCAACCAAAAATTAATGCCGTTCCACTCAATGTAAAAGCTGTCGGAAGTGCAAAGCAGTGATCCCCCTAATGGGCTGTATCGCCGTTATCCGCTCACTGCTGCCATCCAATGAAATTCAAATTTCCCGCCTCTATGGTGCACGCACGCCCCCTGCCTGAAACAGCGGGAGTTCTGTTCTTTTCGTGCTTGTTTTTCCTCCCGCACGTGCCGGCGTTGCACTGCCACTTTTTTTTCGCTTACTATCATTAAAACCAACCCAGCGAGCGTTCCTAACTAAATGAATGCGGGCACTGCCAGTTAATTACGTATATTTTCCCTCAAATGTACCGCCAGTTGTCTTTGCGCTAAACTACGGGGAGATGTATAACAAGCGCCAGCGGTCCACGAGTTTTTGAACGCTTATGCCCATATAAACCGCTTGGCTTTCAAAGCCTCTGGGTTACACCGCGACAACAGCCACTACGATGGAACGCCGTGTGGCTCTACTTGGCTCCAGCAAGCGAGTTACGACGAGGCGAGCCCCTAAAGTGCACTGCGCTTAATAAAACGCTACCACATGCCGAGCGGTTTGTTCAGTTTCGGTCAAATCAGTCGTGCTTTTCCGAATTTCGATATCCTTTGCGGCTCTGGACCACTAAGCAAAATGTTTCCTCATGGGACCCGTGACACTTTGACACTTCGTCGTACAAAAAGGTGTCCTTTTGAGACCCCGTGAATTTTGGTGTCGAACCAACCGCTCATGCATAGGTCACGCTTTCTCGAGAAGCGGTACCGCTGCTTCAAGTATGGGTGAGTGGCACCATCTAGTGGCAGCCAGGAAAGACTCTACGCAGCCAGACGATTTAAGTGCCTCCGGTGCAAGTTGGTGGTATAGCCAGTGACGGCAGCACCGGTCTTTACGTTTTCTCTATTTTCTAACTTATTTTAGTAAATGCTACATGTAAGAGTGGTATATTTGTATTCTTGGTGAGCTACTGTATCAATCTAGAGCAGTTTGCGTTTTGACTTCAGTGTCCCTTTAATCCCTCTCTTGCGTGTGCAGATGTACGAGGTGCGCACCCTGCCCATGGTGCGGAACCAGGTACTGGTGTCGGTCATCTTCACCAACCAGAGCCCCTTCCAGCTGAAGGAGATGGAGCTGAACATCTTGGACACGCTCAACACCAAGATGCTGCGGGGGGTGAGCTGCACTTCTGCCTTTTAACTCGTCCGGGAAAGCCACTGTCTCTCCCGAGCGTCGACGAAATGGATGAATTTGGTTGAATGCGCTCATTTTTAAATCATATTCGCACTCGCAAGTCATAGAGGTTGCACGTTGACACAGTGTTCAGTCTATCGAGGCTAGCGATGGTGACTTCAATCAAAAGCTGTTACCTGTTACGCATGACAACTTTTATTGTTCTTTTTTTGTGCTTCTAAAGAATATCAGCTCTTAAACATTGAAAAATGATATGCAAGCATAACAAGAATAGGCGAACTTTACTGTAAAATGCATGCTCTACTGAACTGAAACAGTTTGTTAGGATTTATTACGATTTTTTGAAGGAGGGAGCTGAAAATAAGGACATCAGTCAGGTTCCTGTAAACCCATCTTTTTTGTTTGTTTGTTTGTTTCCAGAAATACATGTGTTCATTTTCATGCCAAGGCACCCGCGTCACAACCTGTAAAGTCTCCTTCTTTTCATAGAAACAAAAGTTTCTGGAGCTACTGAACCTTGTTGGAAATTGCTGATTCCACCGTGTACGAGCTGACCAAAGTATGGAAACGGCTAGACAATCATTCTACTGTCTTGCCGTTTATCCTGCCATCCACAATGGCTGCTCTCTGGCTCAACACCTTTTTGCATCAATTAGTCCCATGATGTCTGCCAATCTGGCTGAATACGGGGTGACCGAAGGGCATGGTTGGCGGCTGTCTGGTCAGCAGATCCTAATGTGAACAAGCGCTTGGTTTCCGGTTCAAGTTGCCCAAAGCTGCAAGCATGATTCGCTGTCTTACACAGGCTGTTGTTGTGAAACTAAAAAAAAGGGGCCAGTAGGGAGGATTGATCTTGCGACCGCTGTGCACCTTCTACGGCTGTTAGAAAAGAAAAACAGTGAGAATGCCGTTACATACTGTATTTTCGTGCGTATAACCCGCACCAAAAATGCGAAAATTTCAGTGGCAAAGTAAGGGTGCGGATAATACGCAGGGTTTTTCCTTTAGTGCAGCTTCATGGCAATGCACATTGTGCCGTGAAGCTCCTATGCAGGAGCCTTCCATGGCAGCAATTGCGCAATGCATACAAGGACAAAGAAGAAAAAACAAGGACAAGCGCACTCTAACAACTGAATTTTGTTAGTGAATTGTGACTTGAGCCTTTCAGTCAGTGTGTTCTACTTTCTAAATATACACTTTTGCTGTCTACATAGTATGTGATGTGTTGCTTGAGCAGTGGCTTTGGTGCAGCCTTTCCTGTATCAAATGTGCAGAAAATACGCGAGGATTTTTTTTTTTTTTTCTTCCGGCGGGCTGAAAGGGGGGGTGCGGATTATATGCAGGGGCGGGTTATACGTGCGAAAATGTGATACCTTAAGCAATTTGGAAGCTGCAGCGAGCCGTAACAACACTGACTGGAAGTAATGCAGCATCGTTTAACTTCATAGTTTGGAAAACTTGTTCTGTTACGAGGGTGTTACTTAATGTGCAAAGCAAGTCACAGTGCCACAGTGAAGTTGCTTGCTTATGCCAAATCGGAGATGAGCCTTTCCTGAGTCGCTTTCAGGTAAGTAGTCGTTCTTCAAGCGGTGTTCTTTAATTTCCACTATATATGTGCACTAAAAGACTATTTGTGAAGGCAGTGTGGAAAGAGAGGAAAGGAATTAGTATTGTCTTTATTGGCTTCTTTCCCCCAATCCCCTGAGTGCTTGCATCTATGTGCGCAGGTGGGTGCCAGTCCCCACGACGGCATCAAGGTGCCCTTCCAGCTCCCGACGGGAACGGCCAACGAGGGCCAGTTTGCCTTCTCTGTGGAGAGCATCAGCATGCCGCAGCGGTTAAGGGGCACCCTCACCTACATGCTCATGGCAAGTGGCTCTTCTCTGCTTGCTTCTCTTGCAAGTGCCACTCGGGGGAACTTGCTCTCTGGGCGTGTAAGTGTTATCAGTTGCTCAAGCACTAAAGGATTTTTGAGTAAGTTCTGTGAGCTGTACAACTGGAGAACGTTGATTCACAGCTGAGGTTCCTCGCAAATTTTTTTCTTCGAAGACAAAAGAAGCTTTCAAAGGAAGGTAACCGACCTCGGATCATGTGGAGGTAACGGAAAAGGTAGCTTAAAAGCCTGTTTGTGTCGCGCTTTGGGTACTAGGTGTCGTGGGCAACGATTCAGTTAAGACTGTGCCACGTAATTCTGCACACCATGGATTTATACTACAGCAAAGGGTAGTATAAATAAGCAGCCTTAGATAACCTACGCAGCCTGAAAACCGTTCAATGCTGCAGCTGACATTTGTTAACCTCCTAAAACATTTTTGGCATTGAAACAGAATGGAACAAAAAAGAAAGAAGGCATTTTTCTCATTCTTGGTTACTTTTGTTATCAGAATGCTTTGAATTGGTCCGTTCTCGCTGATAACATCTTGCATGCTGAAAACTTAGTTGCTCGTCTTTAACAGCAACTGGAACTAATTCTTATTGCTTGAGCAAGGTAGTAGCTTTATGAAATTGGGCATGTGGGCCAGCTGCGGTTGTGCATGGCATCGACTCGAGTATAGGCTGTCTAAAACGCTCGTTCTCTTCCAGACTGATACAGGCTCGACGCACGAGAAGCTCGACTTCAAGCTGCACCTGCCCGTGTCTTCGTACTTGATGGGAACGATGTCCAAAAGGTAGGGAAGGCTTGCGCTCCCTGTCCAAATCTGCGATCTGTCGTCCAAACCGGTGGTTCTTAAATTGAGGCCTTTGCCAATCAGGGTACATAAAGGGCCTTCTTAGGGCATCCAAAGCGCAGGAGCCTCAAGATGCTGCAAGGTGTGTCCCTACTGGGCGGCTCTAGTTGAGAATGGTGAGGCTGCAGCAATGATCTTTGGAATAACTGAGAAGTGAAAAGAACCACCCATAAATCCATAAATGAAGGACCGGGGGGGGGGTGGGGAAACAGACCTATGCTGAAGCTAAGCATGCTGATCACGTGAATGGAACGAACAGCGACTGAATTTCTTTTACGAATTCATCTAACTGATTGTTGTTTACACTCCACCAGCGGGCTAAACAATCAGCTAGATGAATTCGTAAAAGAAATTATTCGTAAAAGGAAGTGAGAGTGGCTTGTTGGGTGAGTGAATGCGTATAGCCAAGAGGGTGGTGCGAAGGGAGAAGGCGCTCAGAGAGATGCCTATTTTTGCATTCGGCGAATAAAGATAAAAAAGGTTTATGGCCTTGTTAGAAGAAATTTCTCCTCTTATGGGTGGACATGCCTTATCGTGCACTTTCCCGTCAATTCCCCTTGCGTGTAAAGATTTAACTGCGCACCTACGTTAGAGAACCACCGCTCAAAATCGTGGATACACTATCCGGTTGGGTCATGGCTACGTATGCATAGCGTTAACAAGTGGCCTCATTTCCACCTGCTCATTTAGCTTAGACTTGGTCGTCATAGTTGACTGACTGTGCATGGCATTACCACATCAATAATTATTGCATTCCAAGACAATTTACATTGTGTTTTTTTTTAACTGCCACAGTGTTTAGTAATACTAGAACGGATCCGTTCAGTGCTACAGCTGTAAACCATAGCTTCTTTGTTTTCTTTTTGTGCATTCCAAAAAACTGCATCGCTGTTTCTCTTCTGCTCCGTTTTCGCTTAGACCCACACCTCTAAGTCTGCCAAAAATTTCTTCTTGTCCAGAATTTGTCCCATTTCTTTTCGGTTTCAAGGGCTGCTGAGACGCCAATACCTAGAAGAAGTTCGCAAACATTTTTGTCTAGAATCCACCTCGTAGTTCCTCTCATGGAAGTTCTGGGGGACTTGCCATTTCAGGGAGACGTTTGCGGAGCTTCTAAGCGGCAGCGAGCTGTCCGCAAAAAGTAGCATCACCCTCGACGGCGTGGACTTCGAGTTCTCTCACGTGCTTTCCAAGATCTGCTTCCACTGCCGCTTTTCAGGTGAGTACTATATTTATCGTGCACTGCTAGTTGTCAACCTTGAAAGCATTTTGGCCAGTCCATCACAGGCTTTGATCGCACAGTGAAGATCGTGCCGGTCTTAAAAATATCTACCCTTGATTAGGGCAGTTAGAACAGTTCCTTCTAATTTCTAAGTAAACTCTGTGAAACTTGCCAGTCTGGCTGCTTTTCGACCAATCATTTCAAATATACCATTATTTTTTTAGTCAGTCAATTAGTTCACGAGATAATTAGTCATTTTTGGAGGAACAATAGACAAAAAAAAACAGTGTTGGTCATATAACTGTATTCGTTATATTTTCCAGTACTATTAACCCTGGTGAGTGCAGTAAGAGAATCGGTTTCTTGATGCACTGCTTGGATCTAATTTTACAGCTCATTAAACTGGTGGCACCAGTGGCAAGGAACCATTTTGAATGCCCATTTCAAACAGTACCAAAGTTTAATGAGCTGTAAAATTAGGTCCAAGCAGTGCATCAAGAAACCGGTTCTCTTACTGCGCTCACTAGGGTTCATAGTACTGGAAAATATAACGAATACAGTTATATGACCTACACTGTCCTGTTTTTTTACTCCAAACTGCACCCTCGCGTTATTGTCGTTGACCGCCTTATAAACGAATAAATACGGCACACTGGAGCTCTAGCTCATATCACACATTATTGCAGCAAGTGCACGTTCTGAGTTAGAATAGCAATGTATCTGAGGGTGAAGCCAAGTTGTAAGCATTTAGTTTGAGGAGTTGCACGTGGCACCTGGCATTCGGTGTGCCTCACTCGATGAATTTGTTTAATAGGGGCTGAGCGCATAATTTTCTTCATCGGTGTAATTTGCTCGACTTGTGGCTCCCCCCGGTGTAACTGTGGCTGCACTGGTGCTGTTTCAGTGGTGGAGCAGGTCGCCCTCAGTGCTTCCCTGTACAGCCGATCTATCCAGGACGATCACCTTTGTCTCCTGGTCAAGCACATGGTAAGCCTGCCGCTGCCTCCACATCTCGGCGCACACATTTTCACTTCAACTGTCAAGCGTGTTGTTTGCCTGTTTCAAGGGGCAAAGGTAAAAAAATGTGGGAAGCTCACACTAACTCGTAAGACTTGAAGGTAGCGAAGCTGTACGCAAGCTTTGCAACCATCACGATGGTCTAAGTCCACGATTGCAGCCTCTTTGCTTCTTTTTCGCTGCCGCAATGACCTTTCTCCATCATTGTTGCTGTGAGTGTGAGGGTTTTTTTTTTTTAGAAGTGATGATTATTGGGCATCCATCACCTTGGAGGGGCGTACGCTGTGACGTGTCTTTCTCGCTCCGAGCAAGTGTTGTCGCGATTACGGTGAGCGCCAGAGTTTTTTTGCCACTCTTGACTAATCTGCCTAAGCGGGTACGCTTGGCTTGACAAACGTGTGCCGGGGACGCTGGGCGGTCACTGCGAGGCACGCACTCACGAGCGTTAGGCATTTTCTTGGTTTTGTTAACCCTTTGAGGGTCGAATTTTTTCGCCAAATGCGTCCCCCCAGGGTCGATTTTTTTTTTATTGCTGATTTAAATTCTACGGACAAATCTATATCGAGAAAAAATAATAAACTTTTTTGGGTGACCGTAAAGTGACAAAAAATCATTTGTGTTGTTACATACATGTGTGTTATTATGGCGTTACTCAAGAAAAATTCTAAATAAAAACGAGAGAGTAACAAGCCGGCACCTTTTGAGTGAATCAAAATCAGATAGACATCAGTTTCGCGGGCGCAAAAAGCGGGAAGTGCGCGGAGGACGATAACGAAACCAGCCGCTGCGCGCCCGCCGGCGTGCGCCGGCGCGCGCGGCCGGATGCAGGAGCGATAGGCAGCGCACCGCTCGTAAAATACACAAATAAAACGAGAAAACAGCCTCATCAGTTTCGCAGGCCATCTTGGTCTGTGGCAGGCGCAAGAAGCGAGAGGCGCCCGGGTACCCGGTGGGCGATACCAGAGTCCTTCAATGCTTTACTGGTCACGAAACTGCTCCGTAACTCAATGGGAGAGCTTCATATGCTGCGTTTGGCCGCCGCGCAGTGGCGCCACCCTCTCACTGAGGTCACTCCTCGGGCGGCGTTGCGCTGGCTGGAACGGCGGAGCCGCGCCGAGTTGTGTTTGTTTTGTGCGGGAAAAAAATGTAACGTGCATATCGCGCTCTTGTGATGCTACTTAAGTAGTGCAACGACGATGCCGAACATGTGTTGCGTCCCGGGATGTCATTCCTTGTACAACGATACCACAGAAAATGTTTCCTTGTTCTGTTGACCGAGTGACGGGCAGCTGTGTGAGAAATGGAGGGCGCCATTCCAAGGCAAGCAACCGGAGATTACAGCTTCGATTATAAGTGTGCGACAGTGTGTGGAAAGCACTGTGTGTGAGAATGGAAAAAGCAATGTACCCTTTTGAGAGCATCGTGAACCTAGAATCGTACCAGGCTAACTTAAAGCCGGATTTTTGTCATATCAGTCAGGTTGTAGCGGTGCTTCATTACCTGTTTGCAAACTTGCATTACCTTGCGCTCAGGCTCGCGTGTTAAAAAAAGCTTTGGGACGTCCTTGTGCTTTTACTTTTCATATTTCCGCGAATTATCCCTTAGGGTTCGTTTTGTTTGTTTTGTAACCGCGCGTGGCCGACTCCGGTTTTTTATCTGGCGTTTCAACCGGAGCGCCCGTTTGCTCTTTTTGTCGTACGTCCCGTCGGGCAATATTGTTTGACATGGAAAGGGTGCCACCTTGTCGCTAACTTGATTTTTTGTTTCTTCGACAATGTTCTCGATCCTATTTCCATGGATCTGAAATTAATAACGTTCCAAGAGTAATGCATGCATAGCAAACGCTGCGCAACTCACTTTATCGACGTTCATCTGTTCACGTCATGCTGCGGACTGCTTCTTCGACGTTTGTGTTTCATTCTAGTCTTTTGTAGTGCAGGAGATCGCTAGCTCGCTGCGTTGAAAAGCTTTGCGTCGTTCTTGGCTACGCGGCAATATTCTATTTCCTCCGTGTGCTGCACATCGCAGCGCGAAAAAATAAATTTTTGTACGCTAGACCACGCTCTTTTGTCTCCCTTCGTAACATTGAATTTTTTGGTTGCGTGTGATAAAATCAGTTTCATTGTTCTTTTTTCGCTTCCTGTTTTCGCAAGGATTGCAAAGCGTGGAAGCAGAAAGACACATGGTGCAATATATATCTCTTCCTGTTTTGATCCTTCGCGTTTCTGCAGCGTTTTTAGATGTTCTCAAGTATGTACCCACTCATCGAAACGACAATACTATTGGGCTATCTCGTTTAGCGTTCTGTGCATTCCAGAGCAATCAACGGATTCATTAAGCGTAGTCTGAACGACGCGTACTTGGTTTCTTTCAGTTTTTTATTGTATTATCGATAGGCCCGCAGCAGTCCGTGACTACACAGCTACCGTATGTGTGGTATTTACAACTTTGCTTTGAGAAAAGAAGCAATATAGATTTAAAATCCGTCAACACGACGGCGCAGCGCTCGTGCTAGAGCACACAGAAGCCGTTGCCGTTCGCGGCCGAAGTCTACGGTAACTTACTTCGAAAAATAAAACCCCATTGAAGGCAGGTGATAAACACAATAACTGGACTATTCATCGCTAACTACTACGAAAAAAAATACACAATCAGCGCGCAGACACCAAAAGCAGCGAGCGTTTGCACGCCAAGAGCTGGCCAATACGCTGCACGCGCGGCGGCTGGATCACCTTCGTGCGGCGGTGGCGCCTGTAGTGGCGCGCGCGGTCCCTATATGAAGTGAGCGCGGAAGTTTCGTGACCAGTAAAGCATTGAACGACTCTGGCGATACCCAGCGCGCCCCCTCGTTAGCGGATGTGCAAGCGATAGCCGGTGCACCACTGAAGTAAATCAAAAAAATAAAAAGAAGAGCCATCGGCGCAAGAAAAAAATTTGATGTATTTCCGAAGTGTGGCAGCACATGCCAAGCAAGAGAAGTTGGCGAAAAAGGCAAGCGATGCCGTACATGTATGTCATTGACCATTTTGAAAGTGTTTGCTGATGCCGTACATGTACGGCCGTGATCCTCAAAGGGTTAACTGCCGGGCAGTCGCTGTGAGGCCCGTGCTCACGTGCGTGCGCTCGGCAATTTCTTGGTATTTCTGACTGCGGACGCGAAAAAGTACAATTTGCGAAATTGCTTCACTGTTAAACCTTGAGGGTGAACTCACTCCTAGGGTATTGCCTAGGACAGTTACCACCTGTAACAGGAAGAAAAAAGTTTTTTGTGCCTGCCCTAAGCAGCGCAAGTATTGAACCAAGAGTGGAAAACATAGGTATATTAGTTTCTTTTTGGTAAGATGACACGTCATCACCCCGCTACAAAGGGGAAACCAGTAGCAATCATCATCATCAACATCATATGTCCAGGTTTAAAACTGAGGCAGGGAACTGGATAGCGCTGTTAAACTGTAGAAAGACAGAAAAAAATAGAAGCTTTGTTGCTATGAATGTGTGTCAGGAGTTGGCTTTAGTACTGTATTCGCAATTTAGTGATTTTTTCACCTTGTGATGAGAACCGTGACAAACACACGGGCACCGTCACGCAGTTATGCGTAATGTCATAACCACACTCCAGCGTGGTTATGACATCCAGCGTGTTGAACCAGCTGGATCCAGTGTGATCCAGCGTGTTGAACATGAATCATTTCCTCTTTCGTTGTCTTTTTCAAGTGCAGAGCACTGTAGGGGCTCGCCTTGTTGTCGTAGCTCGCTCGCTGGACCCAAGTAGAGCCACACGGCAATCCACCGTCGCGGCGTAACCCTCAAAAGTCAAGCGGGTTATGTAGTCATAAGCGTTAGAAACTCATGAAGCTCTGGCGCTTGTCATACATCTCCCCATTGTTTAGCGCAACGAAAACTGTAGGTTAATTTGAGGCAAAATATGCGTAATTAACCGGCGGCACCCACGTTCATTTAGTTAGGAACGCTCGTTTCGTTGGTTTTTACGATGGTAAGCGAAAAAAAGTGGCAGTGCAACATCGGTACGTGCGGGAGGAAAAAAGCAAGCACAAAAAGAACAGAACTCCCGCTGGCGCTATTTCAGGCAGTGGGAGAGCAAGCTCTGCGAAAGCGGGAAATTTGAATTACATTGGATGGTAGCAGTGAGCGCATAACGGCGCTGCAGCCCATTATGATGAATCACTGCTCTGCACTTCCGACAGCTTTCAGATTGAGTGGAACGGCTTTAATTTTTTTTTTCCAGAACCCAAACAGAGTACTTGTGGACGGCAAGAGCACCAACTCGCAGCTGCTGTCTAGCCTGTTGGACGAAGTCCGCACCCTGCTCTCGCCCGGCAACGCGACATCGTCGACGTAGGAGCAAGACACCCCGGAAACAAATTTCATTCCAGAGTCCCCCCCCAGGGGGGTCAGGGGCGAAGCACTGCGCCCCTAATGCGTGCGCACGCACTTTCGGCTTCCTCCGAAGGCCCCCCCGACCGAAGAACACTGTGACACCCTGTATATTTAATGCCAAGACCTGGGCTGCCACTTTTTCTCCTCCATGGTTCTTGGACAAGTTTGAGCTGAGGTTTTCTCTTTTGCATAAAGAGTGTTTACTAACGCCGACTCCTGGCTTGCTTTGTGGCACTCGGATGGGTGCTTTGCTGCAACCCACTGCCCTCCAACAGGGTGTGCGTGTTTGAAAATGCTTATTGCGTGTCTACAGAACAGAAGGACACTTTTGTGTGTGTGTGTGTGTGTGTGTGTGTGTGTGTGTGTGTGTGTGTGTGTGTGTGTGTGTGTGTGTGTGTGTGTGTGTGTGTGTGTGTGTGTGTGTGTGTGTGTGTGTGTGTGTGTGTGTGTGTGTGTGTGTGTGTGTGTGTGTGTGTGTGTGTGTGTGTGTGTGTGTGTGTGTGTGTGTGTGTGTGTGTGTGTGTGTGTGTGTGTGTGTGTGTGTGTGTGTGTGTGTGTGTGTGTGTGTGTGTGTGTGTGTGTGTGTGTGTGTGTGTGTGTGTGTGTGTGTGTGTGTGTGTGTGTGTGTGTGTGTGTGTGTGTGTGTGTGTGTGTGTGTGTGTGTGTGTGTGTGTGTGTGTGTGTGTGTGTGTGTGTGTGTGTGTGTGTGTGTGTGTGTGTGTGTGTGTGTGTGTGTGTGTGTGTGTGTGTGTGTGTGTGTGTGTGTGTGTGTGTGTGTGTGTGTGTGTGTGTGTGTGTGTGTGTGTGTGTGTGTGTGTGTGTGTGTGTGTGTGTGTGTGTGTGTGTGTGTGTGTGTGTGTGTGTGTGTGTGTGTGTGTGTGTGTGTGTGTGTGTGTGTGTGTGTGTGTGTGTGTGTGTGTGTGTGTGTGTGTGTGTGTGTGTGTGTGTGTGTGTGTGTGTGTGTGTGTGTGTGTGTGTGTGTGTGTGTGTGTGTGTGTGCGCGTGCGCGCGTGCGCGCGTGCGCGCGTGCATGCGTGCATGCGTGCGTGTGCGCGCGCGTTTTGGGGTAGAGATTTCCCCAAAATATCCTTGACTAGTTCTTGGCTGGTCAGTGCAAACCTGCTTAATTAAGTAGTCATGGGAACTGTATCTGTGGTACTGGCTGTTAGGCACTGGCCGGAGCAGGGCTCAATGCTCAAGAGTTAGATCTTTAAAAGTTGTTTCTTTTGTTTTATGTTATTTTTTCAATCAAAAGTCAGGCAAGTACCGTATTTGCACGATTCTAGCACGCGCGTTTTTTTGCTAAAGGTACCCTTCAAATTTGTGTGCGTGTTACAATCGGGCTCAAAACCAAAATTGGCTTCAAATCAGCCAGCAGCAACTACTCCCAAATTCCAATTGTATAGTATAATTTTCAAAAAATCTGTCAGCATCACGTAAGTAAATTTTACTTCACCCACTTCTCAATGGGCGTACCTTAGCCAGGTATTGCACATATTTCTGCAGCTGCAAGTACCACTTTGTTTCGGTCATGGCTCCAAAGAGAGGTACCACTACTCAGCCACCGTCAAACTCGAGGTACTTTTACTTGCTGACGCAAAGGGTACCGAGCAACATCATGCACATTGGGCATCCGCAAAACATGAATGCAAACAAAGCTTCACCGGCTTCATGCAAAGCTTCATGCAAAGCTTCACCGGCCCTGACCACGAACGTTTTCAAAAATTTGAAAACTCCCTGGTGGAATCTAATGAAACAATGAACCCCTGCGTCTAAAATTACGAAGGTCAAATTCCTTGAAATTGCAAACACTTTCATCGTACACTGTTCCAGTTGTAATCGCAGCAGGAGCTGGAAGAGCAAGTTCACGAAGCACAACGAATATTTGCTACTACAGATGCATGCATCAAATAAAATGTATTCTGCTAGGTACGTGGTGTCATGTCTTTTGCACCTGCACAGTAGAATCGGCGTCAGATTAATTTTTCAAATTTTGCTGCATAAACTTACCTGTGCATTACAATCAGGGGCGCGTTAGAGTCGTGCAAATACGGTAATTGAAAAAGCACGGCACTTTATGTTCAGATATGATGTGCACTTGGCTGCGTGCCAAAGTTTTTCTTTTAATATATACCGGGTGCGCGAGGTATTTGAGAACAGAACGTTGGCGTCAGGCACAATAGAATATTTCCATCAAAATCAGACATGTTTTCACCAAACTTTGCGGATTGCTTCTATTGTGGTTTATTTTCATAACTACTTAAGTCAAGCGGCCATTGTCTTGTCTCTTGACCATGGGAGCACAGGATCTTTGACCTACCAAGAGAACTAATGCTTTCACATTGGAAAAAAGAAAGTGGTGGTGGCTTGGCATACAGTGTGGCACAAATGTGCTCCACAAGGCAAGCCCCAAGTAAAAAAAAAGGCAACATTTAGCATGGCCTCTGAGAATTCTTTTCTGTGCTAGAACATCACTACATCGCCTGTGGTTTGGTCTGCATACAAACCGGCTGGATCAACTTCTGTTTAGGGAAGTCTTTGTCATGTGTGTGCTTTCTGCGTGCTGGCCTTGCTTTCTTACTGCCAAGAGCACGTTACCCATGTCCTTAGCATGCTGCAGCATGCATCTTCCTAGCTAGCTCTAGCTTCAGTCTGTCCAGCTTGGTTGGAGCTACTCGGTTATTTGCACGTAATGGTTTGATGCGTAGCCTGCTAAAGAAGGGTCCAATCCTGACCACAGAAGCCATTTTTTTCTGAGAAATGGCAGTGCCAATGTGTCGAGATTTCTGTGCCCATTAAAGATCCCTGGCTGGTCTAAATTAATCTGTAATCCTCCACAACGGCACAACTTGTAGCACAGGTCTTTGGCGGGCTAAACACCTAAAATTTGAGTTCAGGGAAGAACAGCCAGATTGCTTCTAATGCTGGCAGCCAATGACATTGGAATTTACAGGGTTCACTTTTTTCACTCCTTCCCCAAGCTTATGTAAGTTTCACCCTTTCTGCTGTCCTATCTCCGCTCCCAATATTAATTTCTGTACGATATGCCTCCAACCTTCGGAAGTGGAGATACTGATGCAATCACGGGGGTTGTGTGTGATGCTGGCTACCCTCGTGGGAAAGATCAGCTTGTGGAATCTTCAATTAACGTGTGTGTTGGAACCACCTGTACCTACATGTAGTCAGCGTAAATCCTCGATTGCCGCCTCATCAGCGTAAACAAGAGCCAACATTTCTGCTTGTGGGATTATGCGTATGCGTTAGGTGTGTCTACAGAATTCAGCGCACCTTCACCGTCTTCCCCTGTTTGCTGATTCCAGTGTGCTAAGTGTGCTTTGCCGAAAACCTTGACTTATATAATCGTGCCTTTGTTACGCAGTGGAGGGCACTTTAATTTTTTTGCGTGGGCCCTTCTATTGTTTAGGTTCTTTTTTTTTTCTTTTTCTTTTTTTTTTTTTTGTCTTATTGTCTTCTGTGTCTTCACCAAGGCGGGAGTTTCGCTCTTGCGCTGTAATACTTGTCCTAGCCCTCCTTTGTGGCACCAATCTCTTGTATCGACTTCAGTGATGCCATGCCACTCGTGTTTCTGCAGCCACTTGTGTTTCTGCATTTCTTTTCTCTCCTTTCTGCTTTTCACCTTTTTTCTTAACTCGGGTTTCCCCTAGGCTCTTACGGCAACATCTGCGACCTGGCTTATTCTCAAGGGAGAGATTCCTGCGTCCTTTCTCTGACAGTTCACAATATGCACTTTCTCCCTCTTTTAATTCCCAAGTAATGTGCTGTTGATGGAAGCTTTGTTTTGGCAGAAATCAAATGGTTTCTGTCTAAATTTGTTTGTTAGTCGACCTATTTCTCATGGTAACACAAAATGAGCGACTACCATTGAGAGATTAGTTGAAATTTATGGCAAGGGGAGGCTGGTGCATCTGGCGAGGGTATGGAAATTGTCCACATGCAGGGAGAAGTTTCATGGGTGTGAACGTACACCCCAAACAATTGCCCCAATTTACGAGTCTGACATGTCGTTCGGAGGCTGTCATTAGTAGCTATAGCATTTCAGCGTACCGGACGCATATACGACATGAGCCCGGCTTGTGCAGAGACGCCGCTGGAAGTCCCCTAGCGGCTCATTCCGAAAGCAGCTGCAGGGCACTCCGAAAGGCTCCCCACTGTCACTGCTGCTTTTGCAGCACATTCACAGCTAAAATTTGCCACTTGTATGCATTGGAAATAGATATTTATGTGGTGGTAAAAGTTAATCCGGAGACCTCCGCTACGGCGCACCTCATTGCCTGTGTACTGTCGGTGTGTTAAACCCCATAATCAATTAATCAATCAATCGATCAATCAATCTATCAATCAATCAGTGTGCAGCAGTCACTGTGTTTCCAAGTGAGGTGCATTGAATAAAGGGTAAATGCCTCTGACGCAACCTTCATGTGGCGCATTCGGTCTGTATAAGCGTGTCACAGACCAGTGTCATGAAGCCGGCATATGCATGGAGCTGATTGTAATTCCGCTGCCCTGAAGTAGTGTTTTCTTGCATAGCCCTAGTACAGCTACACAGTGTAATGAAGTCTGTTTATGGCCATAGTACAGCTACACACTATAATGTAAGTCTGTTTTTGTGCGCTTACATAGTCATACCTGAGAGCACACCAGTTACGCTTGCCAGTGTATAATACCTTAGATATTGATCACTACCTTGGGCAAACCAATGTGGCAGAAATTTCACGTGCATTCTACAAAAGAAGTATGGTGGACAAGGCAACACACAACAGAGGATTTAATGCTGTGTTGGTGTGTCCTTCAAATGCTTCTTGGAAATATCACCATATGACACAGGGATCCTGCAGAAACTAGCACAAACTAAAATCAGAGGGCCTTATCAGATACCACACTCTTCCAAAGACACCTTTTGTTTTTTGTAGGCTGTCTACCACGTGCTTCAAAAAATGCATTCACTTGATAAGCTGTTTTTTGAAGTCTAAAAACAAAAGGAAAGTGAATGCGCAGTTTGTGCGATAACTAAAATGTTGATTCCTTCATACCGTTCCGCATTTGGACACAACTATAGTTAAGCGTTCTTCCAATTTCCTGTGAAATAGCAGTGCATTTCGTACCTAGTTGAATCTGGCGATTCTGGGTCTGGTGAGAACTTCATTAGCATTTCTGAAGCTGCACTAGTTTCTTAAAGCAAAGCCTTCAGCCTCTTACTGATGATTTCAGTAGCCCACCCCAAAATTCACTGCAGGAAAGCCAACTTTCTCTGACAATGATCATGATGATCGTGGGTGAAATGAATAAAAACTAAAACCCTTTCTGTGGTTGTGACCGAACCTGGGTCCGTCGCGTTATGAAGCTGGCGTCTGTCCGATTGCGCCGTTCTGGCATGGTCAAAGCAGTTTGGATTGGAGATGGGTGCATGGACGTGGAAAATTAGACAGCCATGGAATGACAGTATCGGGATAGCACTAGAGAGCACAATCGCTTCTGGGTTGTGTTGGTGGTGGACATGACGATGGGGAACACGAAGCTTTCCAAAATCGTCATTTTGACAGAAGGGTAGTTGATTTTTTCATTTCCGAATGAACTATATTGTCTCTTTCCGACTTGCAGACCGTTTATTATTCCGAAATTGCATTAAATTTCCTTCCTTGTTGCTAGTAGGCGTGAGCTAGTGTGCACATATTTAATGACGCAGAGCCTTGCACTATGCTTCACTATGCATAACTTTTTCACGTGGCTCAATATATTCACATAAAAGGCATCAGTGTTGTCAGTTCAATATATTCACATAAAAGGCACCAGTGTTGTCAGTTATTGGGTAATTGCGTCCCCGAAACATATTTTTCTACGACGTACATATTCAGAATGAAGCCTCGTTCGTTTTACGTGCTGCAAGACGAAACCAACCTGTCACTGTGCCAGTATCAGGTCTTAACTCGGCGACAGTATAATTCACTTGTGCCTGACGTACATATTCAGAGGTGACAGTTGTCATTGCCAGCTCTCGTAAGAGCTGTCGGGAAGCGCACAGAACTGTGTCCCCAGATAGCTTTTGTTGGCATTCGAGCTTTTTCCCAAGCCGCAGCTGTTTTTTGAAGTGCCCTGAATGTACTAATTGCTTACAGATGTGACTAAGTTTTTTCAGTGCGAAGAGGCACTAAAGGCAAAAAAGAGAGAGAGAGAGAGAGAGCCAAAACACCGTATGAGCCCGTATGATGTATTATCCACGCAGCGCTCACACTGTAGACGTCGAAGAAATGCGGCAGCAGGCGGGTAGTGGGGCAGCAGTATCGAAGCCCCAGTGAGTTCAGCCAAGTGACAGATAGCTCCATCTAGGGGAACATTAATTTTAGCATGTATCCGTGTGTTTATGATGCCCTACTTAACCGAGCTCGAGAGTGTAGTCTCCTCATAGTGTTAACACAGTCTCGTAGAGTGGTAGTTCCGCTTCTGAATAGTAAGCTTGTGGAGCCGGGTTCGAATCCCGTGCGATTTGTTTTTTGTATTTTTAATATTGCTTCTCCTTGAAGCATTCAATTCTCGAACAATCCTTGGAGACTTTTATCACGCCTGACTTATATTTACGACAGCTTTGTGCATTATAAATGGGATTTCGGGTAGTCTTGTTCCCTTTAGGTAAGTTTCAGCTGCTATTCGTTCTGCGTTTCTTCGCTTTGTCTTTTTTATGTTATGTTAGGGGTTATGTTAGGGTTGTCTGTTGCAGTGGTTTATCCAGAATTTCGATTTTTGGAGGTGTTGAAATCCTCCTGGGGTGTGTATATATAAGGGGGGGGGGGGGGGGTCGAAATCCTTCTGGGGAGGGGGGGGGTATAAATCCTTTGTCTGTTGAGTGAGTTTTGTTTCCCTTATTTTTTTTTTCAGTTTGGATGGTTTTTATTAGGTAGGCTTATGCGTTATTTTTGTTACAATAAGGCTGTTTGTTCCATTTTAGACTTGTTTTTTGGGTCAGATGACGGCCGGCTGCGCGCACCATAGGGAACTGTACACGTAACATATTATTTAGAGAGTATTTTTTACGCCCGTGTTTACATAGAGCAACGTAGAACGCAAACAAAAAAGAAAAGCCTAACGAATTATTTCGTTTGTTTGTTTGCGTGCGCTGCCGGCAAAATACGCCCTGGCGGTGTTAAGCCGTCAAAACAGCGTTCGCCGGCCCCGTGTCTACCGGTGGGTGTGTCGTCGTTCGTGTCGTTGCGCGGCCGCGGAAAGCAAATTCTGATAAATCCTCCGTGCGTACAGTGTTTCAGTGTTTTGCGCAGGGTCGATTCCAACAGGCATGTACAAGCCCATTTCTGTGTCACGGGGAAACGACTCCGTCGAGTTTGTTCCTTTCGGTAAGTATGCGCTCCCTGTTCTGTGGTATGCGTTATCGAGACGGGTGAGAATCAGCGTGTTTAAACACACCCTTCGCTTAAACACGCGATAATGCTGGAAAAGTTTGTACACGCCGGATACTTATAATTATACTTAAACTTGTAAGTATCCAGCAAGTACTTTAACAGCATTCCTAAATTCCTTCTGTAAACTCCTACGCTGTGAGAAGGAAAACAGGTGAGCTAGCTAGATAAGCGCCTATCTAGCACAGGAAGTCCCCCTGCAGGGTCTGACTTGGGACCTCGTGAAAATGTTTTTTTTTTAAATAATCAAACATCATTGAATTGAATTAATAGCTATCAGTACTTGTCCCTGGCAATGCTCACTATATCCACACGAGAAATTGGTGCAACTCGCACTAGTGGTGCAGGCTGGAGAAACAGCAGAACTGGCGGCCCCTTTCCCTTCGTCGGAGACCCGGCTGTTCAAAGACACCGTTACGAATTAACTTATAGGAAACAATGCTGTACACCAGGAATGCGATGGTCGCTCAATTGAATAGACGGCAGTTTCATAACGCGATGTACCCGCAGGTTCGATTCCCACCTCGTGAAGCGTTTGTTCCGATTGGAGGTTTTCCGTTCGGATCCTTTAGCGAGCGCTGATTGGCGTGGCACCGCGACACCTCCGGTTGAGCTCGCTGATCGAGGGCGCCTGCGTGTCGTGTCGGTCGCCAGTGAATGCATGTCAATTTTCTTGCTTTCGGCAGCATCGCCTCGTTTCTCTCGAATGCAGCAGTTGCCGCAGCTGCCTAAACCGCGCAATTACTGGCATTCGCCCAAGAAATATGGGCGGCAGGCGCCTGTTTGTCGTGTCTGTCGCTAGTCGGTGCTTGTCAATTTTCTTTATTTAGGCCACAACGCTTCGTTTCCCTCGAATGCAGCAGCTGCCGTAACCGCGGAATTATTTTCATTCAGCTACGAGATGTGCGGCAGGAGCTTGTTCGTTCTGATTTTAAAAGGGAACGCTGAAGCGATCGAGTTCGTCAAACTAGATCTGTTTGTGTTTTCAGTGCATAGACAGACTCAGATAAACATATGGTAGTTAATTAATAAAGCCTGAGTGAAGAGAAAATACCATGCAACATCTGCGGCAGCCACCACAACTACAGCAGGGACGTAAAATTTGACGCACACTCTTAATGCATGGGATTGTACGATGTGTTGACATTTTAAAGTTCATGCATACACATTTGTGTTCGTGCCAATTTTATTTGTTTGTGCCAATTTTATTTTCTTTAGAAAAAACTATTGGCAACAACCATGCATATGTGTCAGATTGTGTTTTTTCTTTTTCTTTTTTTAGAGTTGTCGACATCATCAGTTTCCTGTAACAACCTACTTGGCATAGAACATTATCATTAATCGCACATTCTTATATCTTGGGAATCAGTGCATACAGCACTTCTGCAATGCTTTCGGCGGCAGAATTGGTCAGATAAGCCTGCCAGCACCTCTTATCGTAACATTCTCTAGGCGAGCTGTAAGCAGTGGTTGAATGCCCTCCGCATCATTGGAGACACTCAACTGCGAGGCACTTTGCCGCCATGTTTGGAGCTTGCCTGGCTCGTCCCTGTGACTTGAAAAGCGCGTTCGCAGCAGGCCTTCAGTCTGCTGCTTCAGCTCTCCATCAACGTCTGTCTGCACGCCGTCTGCCAACTCACTCGTGAAGCAATGAAGGTTGCGGCACGAAAGTGTGAATGTGGGATAGAGAACATTTCTAAACAAGCCACTCCGGAAATCATGGAGTCAAATTTGTTTTGAGAAGGTGCTTAGGAACATGGATGTTAAAAAATGAACCTCGAGAGTGTGTACAGCAGCAGGATTGAGTGCAGGTACATGCCAGTGTGTGCAATTGTACGTGTACATTACCTTTGCTCTAAAAAAAAAAAAGATTCACCCTGCATCTTCCTTTGTTGTTGTTTTCAGGGGCCACAGTGACCTCGTGGAAGGTTGATGATGATGAGATTTTGTTCATGAGGTACTGATATCACTTTTATCGCAACGTTCTTGTTCTGATGAGGTGATATAGGGGGCGTTTAATGTACTGTACTTGAAAGGGAGAGAGGTCTCGGATGTTGGGTGTACGGATGTGGATCATACAGAATCTCGGGGTAGTACCGGTAGTGCAACATTGCAAAACATCTCTGAGCAGTGCCATTAATGAAACTGAATCTGCAGTTTGTTGTCAAAGTTGCATGTGCTGCTAACCAAGTGGATGCATGCTTGTCCTGATGCGTTTACGCCTTATTTACTTATTCGGCTTTCGCGTGTTTAATTTTTTTGCAGCGAGAAATCACTCAGTGATGGCAAGACCCCCATACGAGGAGGAATACCACTCGTCTTTCGTGAGCATTTTCTTCGAGCTTTTGCAGATTCCAAAAGTGCTTCACTGTGAGCTGGTTGGTAATTTACAACAATATGTAATAGCCTTACAACAAAAAGAAGGGGTCTGTGCCTCCTTTTTCTTACATCTGTCTTTTCATCAGGCCGACCTCTTTATTAAATTTAGCTGGTGTTTTTGCTGTGAGCAAGTTCCTACAACCTGTATGTTGGTGAATGGACTGATTAATCGGCAAAAGTGTGGTAACGATCCGTTAAGAAATTATTTGATTTTTTTCATGCTGCAAGGAGAACTGCTTCAGGTGGGCTGTAGAACTTTTTTTAAAGCACTAAACATTGTCCTTCTCTTGCTGCCGCTTAGGACACACACTTAAATGTTCGTTTAGTTAGATGAGCTAGGACTAAAAGCAGTTAGCCAGTTTCAATGCCAGCGGCAATAATTGTTGTTGTTGTAATCCTTTATTTCAAAGGTAAGGCCATGCGGCCATAATAAGGGAAGAGGGGGAAGAGGCAGGGAGGAGTAGCCGAGTAGCACAAATGGTGGGTCCTTGAACGCCATAGGAGTGATCACTGCCGCCAGCAGAGCCAGGCTAGGGTTATTGGGATCGTGTGAATGCAGTCAAGTCAGCTGTTACGACAACGGTAGGGCCCGGTTTACACTAATCTCGAGGGACCACTCTCTAGACCGAACACCGCGAGGGCTGTGAGAAAATTAGCGTCTTCGAAAGGAGGGGGGGGATGTCTTGAGAGGAATCACGTGGCAAAGCGTTGGCGAGTATTGGGCGGTACAAGGAAAATGCGGCGCAGTGCCAGATTAAGTGGTTGAGGGGGGCGAACACTGATGTTTCACAACAGGGGCAGTAAGGAGGTGGAGATATTGCCGGGTGAATCCATTTTCTCATGCTGTGGGCTGTGAGGGCTGCGTTAGCAATAGTTTTGTTGACAAAGATTTCCGCAGAGCGAGGCATCAGAGGAGCCAGAGCCAGGTAGCCAGCGGGAGTAACAGACGCCAGGCGTACCTTTCGAGCATGGCGTGCGCGGTCAAGTTGAAGGCGAGCTCTAGCCCGCGGAACGCTAAGTAATGCCTCAACTCCAATGTGAGTGCGATTAATAACATCTCTGTTGACATCACCGTTGAGAATTGGGTTGAAACGGAGCAGACGACGCATGCCGGTGTATTTTTTTTCTTTGGTGTGCGGCCACAGTGGCACAAGCCGCGCCATGTCCGTGGCCATTTCCAGTGTTGCCAAGTGAAGAAATTGAGAGCTAAACTTTTCAATGAATACCAACTATAGGCAACGTTGACACGCCGGCCTCCTCCCACACTGGATTAAAGGAGCACGTTACTGCTCCCGGCCATTGGGAGATTCTCGTTTTCCATGCTTCCGTGCGGGAAACAAGACAGTCATAGTTACTCCTGCAAATGTTTGAAAACTAACTTTAGAGTTAATCACTGCAGTGCATCCTTCATACAACAATGATGCGTCAATGCATCTCTTACATACACGATGCAAATTGAAGTAATATTAGTGCATCTGCGATGCATCTTTTACGTCTGCGATGCAACATGAGGCATTTGTGGCATGAACGTGCTGTTTTTTGTACCCAGCTAACTTTGGCGCCTGGAAACTGGGTCCACACCATGGATTCGCACACACCAAGGAGTGGACAATCAAAGAGGGGCCACTTGAGGTATAAAATGTTCGTGTACAAGGTTTTTATTAAGCCATTGAGAACATCTTGCCTTGGCTACTATGAATTGTGTCAAATATGCGACAGACTTTCCTCCTAGGGTAATTAAAATGGTGGTTATTACAATGATGAGAACTTGCAATAAGGTAATTTAATTAGAATCAAAAGGAGCGGGGAATCCTGCTAGTGTTATAGATTGCATTACAGATCTTTTTAGAAGCTCATCAAATTAGGTACTTGAAAAATTAATTTTGCCGTTCTTCACGGAAATCTAGTGGGTGTATGTGTTTATGGTAGGCGGACCAGAAGTTGCAGTCATGCCATCGTTGTTGAGCATTACATTCATTTAGCAGCAATATGCTAATATACTTACAAACAAGTGCCGGTACTTTTAAACCGTACTCCTTTAAGGGTATTGATCTGTACTACCTTTGGCAGGTAGAGAACGGCGACAAGACGATTCTTTGGAGCCTTCAAGACGATGAAAGCACGCGGTCCATCTGGAAACACAGGTTTGCTCACTTTGCAAGTTTGTGGACCGCCATCTTGGCCAGCTTGCCTCCTGAACATGCCGGCTGTGTTTAATAATATCATGTTACACTTTGGAAGTGTAACAATGAACCCCCCCCTCCCCCCCACGGGGGTGGGGTTCATTGTTGTTAGGCTTCTTTTTTGTCCAGTACCGGAAGATATGTTATTCCGCACCACAAGGGACTGCCTTAACACAGTTTTAAAATTTGGCACTGTTACGACAACCTTGTAAGAACGTCTGAGCGAGATGCTTAAGCAGCGTTGCGCAACTATGTATGCACAAAAGATGTACTACATGTGGATTCATCAACTGCTAGCAGTCATTTTTATGTATGGTATAACCAAGATTAAATCGCAATGTATCTTTTCAATAAAACCTAATTGGGGCAAAGCTAAGCATGTGCCACCTTAGTCTTGGTGTACTTAAAGAGATAGTTTCATACACCTCTTTAAAGCACTGCCTGCATTCCACTGTAAAAAGGAGGTCACAAGTTTGAGACGAGGGGTTGGGGCCTGCAGTGCTTTCGACTTTGTCTATGCCTTGAATGCTGGTTAGAAATAGGCAGTCTTGCGTGTTTGCTCTAGACACCAGATAACCTTTTGCATGTTTTTCTCCATTGATGACGATTTGTCAGCAAATGTATATGGTGCGTATTTTTCTGGCATAGAGCATATATCCCCGATGAGCTTGCGTACCTGAAGCGTCGAGTGGTCACAACCCTGCTTGTGTAGAATGCTTTGTTGGGGAACGCCTTTGGGGGAACGCCAAGGACCAGGACAGAGAAACACAGTAGACTGGAAGAACGCAGTAGACGATAGAACACAGTAGACTGAATTTTTTGAAGCCTGCTTGTGTACTTTAGGGCAGTGTCATAGCATGTGCGTGGCAGTGGTGTCCCAGAGACTGGCTACGAAAGCAAGGACCCAATGTTGGCCATTTTGGCCTCCTGTAGTTCAGTGTGGTGAAGGTACAATTGTAACTCCAATGCACCGATTCTCATCTCGATCACTAAAGTGCGCATTTCGTTCTCAGTGCGCTGATGAACTTGCGGCATCACATTCATTCTGGTGAGCGAAAAAACAGCGCGAAGAACGGGACAAGGAAGGACAAACGGACGAAGCGCTGACTAACAACCAAATGCTTTATTTCCGCGCACGGCTATAAAGGCATCGAAGAAAAAGGGGGGGGGGGGGGCGACACAAACACACACAAGCTTGAAGATTACTAGGCGAGGGGTTCAGATAGATAACTTATTTCTTTTGATAGTAAGGCCAAAGATGGGGCACTCACGCACGTATCACCGAGCTTCTGAATTCTGTGCGCCTCGCTAATCTCACGAGTTCGTTGGTCCCTGTACTTTTTTATTATTTCGCACTTTTCAAATAAGGGCTTGCACCCGCATTGTCGACAATGGTCAGAAAGATGACTGGTGGGCACGCCTTTTAACGTGTTCGCATGTTCGCGCAGGCGGTCATTAATGCATCTGCCTGTTTGGCCTACATAGCATCGACCACACGGAGACAAAGGGATTTCGTACACAACGTTGACACAGCATTTGACAAACTTTCGGGCGTGATTCTTCGTACACGATGGCTTTTTGTTGCCTTCGGCATTTACCCGCTTACAAAGACCAGATAATTTGTTCGGAGCTGAAAAAACCACCTTCACACCCGCTTTTTTCGCTACTCTTTTTACATTGTGTGAGACTCGGTGAATGTAGGGTATAACGGCAAGTTTTTCTTTTTCTTTTTCTTTCTTTTCAGGCTGGTCACTATCTACATTGGGCTTCTTTTTTAGGTCACGAACCAGCCGTTCTGCAACACTCATGATGAAGGCATTGGGAAACCCCGCATCAATTAGACGGTCGACTTGCCTCAAAAAACTAACGGGTGTGAAGGTGGTTTTTTCAGCTCCGAACAAATTATCTGGTCTTTGTAAGCGGGTAAATGCCGAAGGCAACAAAAAGCCATCGTGTACGAAGAATCACGCCCGAAAGTTTGTCAAATGCTGTGTCAACGTTGTGTACGAAATCCCTTTGTCTCCGTGTGGTCGATGCTATGTAGGCCAAACAGGCAGATGCATTAATGACCGCCTGCGCGAACATGCGAACACGTTAAAAGGCGTGCCCACCAGTCATCTTTCTGACCATTGTCGACAATGCGGGTGCAAGCCCTTATTTGAAAAGTGCGAAATAATAAAAAAGTACAGGGACCAACGAACTCGTGAGATTAGCGAGGCGCACAGAATTCAGAAGCTCGGTGATACGTGCGTGAGTGCCCCATCTTTGGCCTTACTATCAAAAGAAATAAGTTATCTATCTGAACCCCTCGCCTAGTAATCTTCAAGCTTGTGTGTGTTTGTGTCGCCCCCCCCCCCCTTTTTCTTCGATGCCTTTATAGCCGTGCGCGGAAATAAAGCATTTGGTTGTTAGTCAGCGCTTCGTCCGTTTGTCCTTCCTTGTCCCGTTCTTCGCGCTGTTTTTTCGCTCATCAAAAAATGTACCAACCAGCCCAAATTTCCACCTTGTTGAAACATTCATTCTGTCTTGCAATTTTGCGTTTTCATTGATTGCAGGTTCGAGGTGCTGTACAGGGTTACTTTGCGAAAAGCTCAGCTCGACCTGGAGCTTTCTGTGGAAAACAAGGGTGGGAATTCAAACTGTCATGAAACCTCTTCTCCATCATTATCATCATCAGCAGCAGCAGCAGTAGCACCACTATTCATTTATTAGTTTGCATTTTCGTAATGCTGAATACAAAAAATTGTGCGGAGCAACCAACTTTGTTTTCACAAAGAATTCTTTTTCGTGCATTCTAGGCGAAGATGCCTTCAACTTCACAGCCCTGCTGCATCCTTTTTGGCGTATGAAAGATGTCCGCCAAAGCAAGCTCTCGGGTTGCCGTGACGCCATCTACTCCGACAAGGTACACCCTGACTTCTCAGACAATATTATCTGCCTTCAGCTAATAACTGTAAACAGTATACTGCTGAACGAAAAGTCAGAGGATATACCACTTTCTGCGTAAATTCCATGTGGGGAACCTCCGATCTGGTACACCATATTAATATTTCTGATAGGAACTTTTTAGCTATGACAGGAATCGTATGGGCAAGCACGTAATACTCCTTCAGGCAATAGATAAAAAAATCGCTACGCGTTTTTTTTTTTTTTTTTCAGACTAAGGACTTCAGCGAGCGACGTGAAGAACGGGAGTATGTTACAGTTACCGAGTGGACTGACAAGTAAGCTCTGGGGGATGTTGCTCGTCCATCCCATTTCCTCTCCAAACTTCGCAATGCTACTCTAGACAGGCCTTTAACATTTAATGTAGTCGCATGCACTGTGCAGACTTAAACCTCTGACAATGCCCTGAGGTGGGGCCACATTGATGTCACTCTCTCCCAGCGCATCCACTGCAGTGGCTCAGTATCTAAGGTGTTGAGCCCAAGGGCACAGCTTCTATCCCAGTTGTGGTGGCTGTTTTTCTGATGGAGGGGGAAAATACAAACACCCGTGTGTTGAGATTTCGGCGCATTTCAAAGAACCTGAGGTCATCAAAATTAATCCAGAACCATCTATTAAGGCCTGCCTTATAGCCGTGGTGTAGTTTCGGCGCATAAAACGCCAAAAATTCAAAAGCTGGCGCTCTGTTTATCCAATGTGCAAGTTGGCAAGTGGATTTAAAAGAAGGTTTGCTGCAAGTCAACATTTAGATATAATGATCTAAGTTCAGATATCCATCCCTTGACATTGAGCTAGATGGAGCAACGTACATACAGCTTATTGAGGGTGGTGTCCCTCTACTTTCACTGTGATATTTTATGGACTTCAGTGTTAAGACATTATGCGTATTTTCATTCAGGGCAGCCATCACTTAAACTATCATGCAGGATTAATCAACCAGAGTTCTGCGTAGGCATTGTCACGTAGGCATTGCGTAGGCATCGCCTGTGTTGCGTCGGCGCGTTAAACCCCACAATCAATCAATAAATCAATTGTCACGCGACTTTAACCCTTTCATGGTTAATTTTTTTTTTACCAAATGCAGCACCCTGGGGTAGATTTTTTATTTCTGATTTAAATTCTTCGGACAAATTAATTTCAAGAAAAAACTGTCGTAATTTTTTTAGAGTGACCATAAAGAGACAAAAAAAATTGTTTGTGTTGTTACATACACACAGTTTATTCATGAGTAACACAAGAAAAATTCTAAAAAGGTTTCGCGGGTGCAAGAAGGAGTAGAAGCGCAAGAAGCGCATCAGATTCGCGGGTGCAAGAAGCGGGAAGCACCCAGAGGACGAAACCGAAACTACAGCATTTATTCGTATAAGGTGAGGCTTTTTCCAAAATCTGTAGTCTCAAAGTCATCCCCGCCTTATGCACCCTCGCCTTATAATCGTGACCACCTTATAATCCAATAAATATGGTAGCCGCTACGCGCCCGCGCGTGACCGGTGCGCAAGCGATAGCCGGTGCACTGCTCTAGTAAAGCATAAAGCAAAAAAATGCGACATCCGGGCAAGAAAGCAATTTCACGTATATTTCTACAGTGTGGTAGCACATGCCAAGCGAGAGAAGTGATCGAAAAGGGTGCACTTTTTAAACATACAAGCGCCAACATACATGCACGTCGTTGACCATTTTGAAGTTGTTTGCAGGGGACGTACATGTACGTCATCAACCCTGAAAGGGTCAAACCACGACGGTAGCATTCTTTTGGGTACTTGAATGCTATTTCATTTATTTTTGAGTGCTCGCATGCCGCTTTTGCTGCAGCATCTACAAGAGCACGGCCTCAGTTCACACGCTTACGGGCGTAGGCAGCGGGAAGACGCTGACGATCGAGAAGAAGAAGAATCTACCAGACACTGGTGAGTACCACGGAAGCAGTGTGATGGGGAAAGAAAATTAAAGCCGTTCCGCTCAATGTGAAATCTCTCGGAATTGCAGAGCAGTGATTTGCCGTAATGGACTGCAGCGCCATTATCTGCTCACTGCTACCTCCTAATGCAATTCAAATTTCCCGCCTTCGCAGTGCTCACATGCCCACTGCCTGAAACTGCGCCAGTGGGAGTTCTGTTCTTTGTGCTTGCTTTTCCTCCCGCATGTGCCGGCGTTGCACTGCCACTTTTTTTCGCCTACTATCGTAAAAACCAACCCAACGAGCATCCCTAACTAAATGAACGCAGGGGCTGCCGGTTAATTACGTATATTTTGCCTCAAATATACCTACAGTTTTTTTTTTGCGCTAAACAATGGGGAGATGTATGACAAGCGCCAGCGGATCATGAGCTTAGAATGCTTATGACTATATAAACCGCTTGGCTTTCGAAGCCTCTGGGTTACGCCGCGACAACGGAACGCCGTGTAGATGTCTACTTGGGTCCAGCGAGTGAGCTACAACGACAAGGCAAGCCCCCTAAAGGGCGCTGCACTTAAAATAAGTGTACCAGCAAATGGTGGCAGTTGTGAAAATGAAATGAAAAATGAACACGAAAACATGACCAAGAACACACAAATGAACATGAAGACATGACCAAGAACACACAAAAACCGCGATCTCTTTCCCCGCAAGCGCAATTGTCGCGTGCCTTTATTACAGTAACAAAGTTTGAAAGTGTGCCTTTCCAAATATATCACTAGTAGGCTGTTATTTTATCTCCACCGTCTTTACTCTTGGATTTTGTGTGTTCTGGCTCATATTTTAATGTTCTCATTTCTTATGTGTGTGATTGGAACAGGGGTAACAACCAAACATACTTTTGCTGAAAAGGCCAATTAGTGGAATGCAAAAATATGTACCCACACATATTGGCTCGCTCTCACGGAGTTCATAAAAATCCACATGGTCAAGCACTTCCACGCAACACTGAGAGCTTATGTGCAAAGAAAAAGTGACTTGCAGCCTGGTGAATGCAGTAACCGTTAGCACAACCTTGAGTTTCTGAGCGCCATAATCCTCTTCACAGAGTTGCAAGCATGGAAAAAAAAAAAAATTTTACTTTCCCTTCCTCAGAAAGTAGAGAGAAGTGTGAAAGCTTTCTCGCATCAAAACGGCGTCAAAAGTGCGTCCAATTGATCGTCAAGCCTTTAAAGACACAAATCGCAAACTAAGAACGAACCCATGCGACGATTATTTTTATGCACACCAAGTAAACGCACGTACGAGTGATCCAAACGTGTTCCGATGCGTGGTTTATGAGCTAAAGGTAGTTACACTGTTGTAATCCTTCTTTATGATCAGTGCGTGTATTGTCTTATCTAGAACCATTCTTTTTTCGCGATTTTCAAGTAATCGCTTTGACACTATGGAAGAAGCCTGGTTCCACACACGCGCCTTGTGTCCAGGGATCTAATAAGCTTTTTGGTCGACCAACCGGTCTATGGGGAAATGCATTAGGTTTTCGACAGGACAAAATTGGTCCCACTAAGAAAGCTTTCGCTTTAACAAGAGTCCTGTTAGTCATTATGATTGGGGCTATTACCAGTGGGGCTATTGGTTAACTGTGGGTCGGTACTCTCCCTAATCACTTGCAGGTTGGTTTATTACAATCGAACCTCATTATAACAAAGTAGTATCGGTACAGTGATTTAGTTCGTTATATCCGGTATTCGTTGTAAGAGTAGAACTAAGAATCGGCTCAAACCAATCGGTAATCTGGCTCCTGCGATACAAAATTATCGATACAAAACGCATTATTTTAATCTTCAAACCTACCACAAACAGGGTAACCCTTATCTTTCTCCTTGTGGCATTTCAAGTTCAGTGAACCGCAACATGAAACGGGAAACTGCAACAGAAGAAAGTTCACTTGACGAAACAGGCCTGCGTTCCTATTTATTTTAAGGAAGGATGTGATCTTCGTCCCGTGGCTGTTCACAGCACCGAGAAGGATGGAGCTCTTAACGGCGTCCATGAACAAAGGGTCTTTTTCCATACCAGTTTTGGACGCCGGGAGTTTTTACAAGTAGCTTTTCAGCCTACTATTAAATATTTCTTTGTTGTACCCGATAGTGCGTGCTGCTCTCACAGTTCCAGTTTCGTTGTAAAAGATTACCGTATTTTTGCGCGTAGAACCTGCCTCTGTATAAAACCCGCACCCCCACTTTCCGTCGACGAATAAATAAAAATATATTCCCACGTATTGACCACATATTTTATACATAAAAGGATGGAACAAAATTACTACTCAAGCAACTTTATACATTTGTTTATGCAAAAGAACTTACCTAGCTGACTACGTAACTAGATGACTTGCTGCATACATTTTTTTTTTTCAGGCTGATATATTGTTGAACTGTGTGCAAAAAAGCATGGACAGTGGGATAACAGTGGCTTAGTCGCTATTACTGCTGTAGGGGGCATCACAGCACAGCACGCATTGTGGTGAAGCTGCACCAAAGGGAATACCTCGCATATAACCCGCACCTCAACTTCACCCCAAAATTTTTCGCATTTTTGGTGCGGGTTATACGCGCGAAAATACGGTAAGTGTCATTGAAATGAAGCATGACCAACCAAAGTTTGTATTTAGTTCACTATAGCCGATCATTCGCTATATCAGTGTTCTTTATAACAAGGTTCAACTGTGATTCTGCAGCAGCAAAATAACCCGTATGCCCCATCCCCCCTACAGTTTTTTTTGTTTGTTTGTTTGTTTCCAGTTGTGTGGAATCCGTGGGTCAAAATGGCGGCTGAACTGCCTGACCTTGGGGACGATGAGTATCTTCGCATGCTATGCGTCGAGCCTGGTCACGTGGCCAAGCCTGTCGTCCTGGAGCCCAGTCAGCGATTTGACGCCGTTTGCACCTTCAAAGTTACAGCTTAGATTTTTGAGAGTATACTTTTCACTTTGACGGGGCCAGGAGCAAGGTTTCTAAAATAAAACGCATATTTTGGTATTTTTTCTTTACACCTCAGACTTGTCTGCTGCCATTGTTTAACCTCTCTACCTGGGTTTCTACTCTAAATTTTCCCACAGAATTGTGATTGCATCAAACTGCTTGCGATGACAGTGGGCAGAGAACTTGTTAAAACTCACTCTAGCTTTAAGATTCTCATTGGCCTTGAAAGGGCCATGCAGACAAAATACAGGTTTGTTTTATTCGAAAGATTTCGTGTTTTATAGTGCCCCCAGCACTTGTCCAGAAGCAAATGATGCTTTATTCACTGGGAAATTAATCAATTTGAGTTAAAATTTTGATTCTCCTGCCAAATCGGCCATTTTAACATCTTCAATGACATAAGAACAGATCTTCAAGCTAAACTTGGTGTGAAGCGGAGACTTGTTTACCGTTATTCAACCTAGATGGTGCCACCATACCGCAACGGGCCGTTTTCTGCCTTTGCTTTGTTTTTGACCATATTTGTACCTGGCTTAATTTTGTTCATGGAAAAAATAATTGTTTTTTGAAACATGGTGTTCGCTCGACAAATGTGGTCGGGTAAGACACCGTAACCGTCTTTTACGCCAATCGGCTAGTGTCCTCTGAGACAACCCCAAAGAGACACAGTGCTGTGCAGCTAAAACAAGCATAGTGCGCGCAGTACCAACAGCAGTACAAATCGGTACTTATATGCTTACGTGTGTTTTCGTAACTTCCACTGTTTTATCCCACCATTCTTACTGCTATAAAAAGCTAATGAGCTCTGCCTAATCTGTGTTTGCTTTTGCCGGCCTCAACCAATCGCAGAGCTGGCGCGTATGACATCGTAGGTTCTGTTGCGCGAAATGAGTTAGTAAGTCGCATGGCCTCTCCCTTTTTTTTCTAAGTATATACAGCTTATTTGAGCGAGGTTTACGTTAAGAATGGTGCCAGTATGATTCTAACGAGGGAACCTTTTGAATTAACCAAACTTGCGTTTTGCCTGCATGGACCCTTTAAATAATTCATGTGATTGCTGACATTACAGTGGCAAATGTCCTTTGTGTGCGGTAAAACCCTGCGGTCTGAAATTAGACAACCTTCAAAAGAAAAAAAAAGTGAAAGGGGGGATTATACCTTTCAGAACTTGTCAAAGGGACAGCAAACCGCTTTTTGTGAAGTGTCTGTCATTTAGCTCATACGAAATCTATCGTTTTATATAGTGGGGTAACCGCAAGGAATTTCTAAACAAATTTGCGGAAGTATCTTTAATTTGGCACGAAACTTTCTGAAGCCTGAAAGGTGGTGCCATGTAGTACTGTCTAAACATGGCACTGCCGTAACAACAGCTCCATCAGTTTCAATGCATGCATGATTCAGAAGACACATAAAGGAATATCAAATACAGCATTTATTAGTTTTAACTGGGGACAAGTTTTCAAATACTCTTTCCGACTCGCATACAGCTAAAAGTATGTTTCTGCACAGCTCAGTGTCTTGGGACCATCATTTGTTTTGGCAACCTACTATCTATATAAGACTAGTAGATCTAAAATTATCGCTTTCAAATGTTCTAGGGCCCTGTCAGATAAACCGTTTCAGTTCGAGGTGTTTTAAGTGATGCCCTTTGATATGGTATCGAGAACTTACGCTCTTCAAAAATTGGCTGTCTGTCCCTTAATGCTAGATAAGCTGATAGCAGCATCTGTGAGCAGTTAGATAATGAGTAATCTTTTTGTTTAACGCAGATACTCATGGTTCCTGGGGTGATAGGGTTAATTAAAAATGGATAAAACGTCCAGCAGCGATGAAGTCGTGTTGCAAACAAGGCTGCAGCGGGTGTAAGTGACTGTTCTTTATGCAAGGAAAACGAAACTAATAACATTAGGTGCTTTCTTGCGAATCATGGGTTATCAACCATAGGTTACTTCACTGCTTTTGCGCGAATCTTCAAGCATGAAAACACTGTGATGAGCATAGCTCACCATGGCATGCAGCAACCTTTGGTCATCTTATTGTCTTGTGGCACTTGTCCTGAACATTTCACATGCTCTGTCATCCCTCATATATACTAGTATTCTGGTTGACCGTAGGCTCACCACAAGTGCTAGCTTTGATTCGTGTCATTCCCTAGTTTCTTCTTTTTTTTTATTTTTGCGTGGTTGTTCGTTTCCTGCTAATGCCTGTATTTTCGAATCGTGCAGTGGCAGTCTCCATCCACAACAACTTGAAAAGTCGTCGCGAAAGGTACAAAAGCACTTGAACTTCTGAAAAAATTAAGGAAGCTCACACAAACGCGCAAGACTTGAAGGTAGCAAAGCTGTACGCAACCTTCACGACCATCACGGAGGTTCAAGTCCAAGATTACAGCCAATTTGCTTCTTCTTGATTGCCAGCGACCTTTACTCCATCATTGTTGTTATAAGTGTGAGCTTTCATTCTTTTTTTTTTTTTTTTTGAGGTAATCATTGGACATCACATTAGAGGGGCGTACGCTATGACGTGTCTTTCTCGTTCCGAGCAAGTGTTGCCATGATTACGGAGAACGTTGTGGGGAGGGGGGGTTGGCTTGACAAACGGGCGCCGGGGACGCGGGGCGGTCCCGAGCCCTCAACATTTTCGTGGTTTTGTTAACTGCCGGGCGGTCGCCACGAGGCCCGCGCTCACTTGTGCGCGCTCGGAGATTTCTTGGTATTTTTAACTGCGGACACGAAAAATTACTCCTTGCTAAACAGCTTCGCTGTTAGTACGAGCATAGAATTGTCATATGTGAAGTGAACTGTGTATGAAAATCTCCTAAAGGTGCAAGAGCTACTGTGAAAAAAAAAAAGTGCACCCCCTTCCCCCGCCTAATGACGACGATGGTTGAACGGGAAGCTTTCTCGTGGTGGACTCTTTGGTTGTACAGTCCCACGCTGCGATTATGTGCTACTCTGCAGGTACGCAACCCTCTTCTAGAGTACAGTCAAACCCGGTTATGACGAACTGCAATATGTGCCGCGATTAGTTTGATATATCCAATAGTTCGATATAGCCGAACCCACCTATAACGAGTTTATTTTTTCGAGTTCCTCTTCACCTCCGCCATCCCCGCATGCAGAGACGAACGCAGTAAAGTAACCATTACAATACCCAAAACAATTCATTCATTATTGGTAATAAAGCTACTTTCCGCCTTAACTGCCTACTTCGCAAAAAAAAAATTCCAGCATATCCACGGGGTGAATGATGATGAGTGGGCGAAGCTCCTGAGGGGAAACGGTAAAACCGTGACTCTTCAGTGAAAGTTCGCCCACTACATCTGTGTCCGAACGTAACGTCTATAGTTCATCTCACAAGCTAGCTGCAGCACTGTGGAGGCTACATTGTTATCAATAGTGCGTCCACTGAGGGCGCCTAATCCGCCGTGAAGGGGGTCCTGAAAGGACACTCCCTTTTCACCTCTCGGCAAGTGGCACCGCACGGCCCCGGCGCCTTGTGTCGCTTCCTTCGCGGTGAGTTTAGGGAGCCTACATGTGCCGCGCCTTCGTCGTTTAGGGTGGCGACAGCAGAGTCCAAGGTTTCCTAACGGTGGCTGTGGCGGCCGCCAAACTTGACGGGACGCCATATTGTTCCCCTTTGCCCGCCCGACCTAGGGAGCCGGCATGCGCCGCGCCTACGGATTCGCGGAACAGGCTATCTCTAGCACGACCTGCTTCGAAACGATCGTGCGTGGTTAGCGGTTATCGCCAAGCAGCTTTCCAAAAACTTACTGCTGCTGGGCACAGTTGAGATCGCGGGATCATTCGTTTAATGCGGCATTTACGTCCTTGGTAAATGCTTGCCAGTGCCTCCTTTGAAGTGCACTAGCTGTGCGTAGAAGCGCGCGACTACGCGATTTTTTGTGCCTGGAGCTCCATGTGTATCTTGTTTTTACATGACATTAGTCGGGAATAAAAACACGTCGTGAGCAACTGACACAATGGAGAACAACGTCTCGAGAGAAAGGCGCAATGTGAATGGAGGCACACCAGTGTTCTTGGTTTTGAATGCCTTTTTCAGGCTGGTACTGAGGAGCAGCAAAAGAAAATGTTAGCAGGAAAATATTTCACAGCGTTTTTGAACATAATGTAACTTATACAAATAAGGCATCCATTTTTTTTATTACAACTGTACGGCAATGAAGTTGCATATAGTTATTAACAAAGGCACAGTCCTGAATTACGATTGAATGTACCACTCAAGTCGTTCAAGTGTCCTCACATAAAAAAGTTGATCGCAGCTGCGTATCTTGTCGGTGCTGTCGGTATCTTGTCGGTGCTGCTCAAAACTTGAATCTTCAAAATGTGCCTAGAAGAAAAAAGTCAATCTTAACAACAATATTTAAAAAACACATAATGCACTTGAATTAATCGCTCGCGAGGCAGAATGCTTGCTCTCGCGCGTTTTTTTACCTTTTGGAATGGAAATTGATTATGCCCTGTAACTAATGCCGTACGGGAGTTTTTATGGGGCGGTTCGCTACAGAAATCTTTGCAGACTTTAGTGACCCCTCATACGCAGTTTGGCAATGTTGCAAGAAAGAATCAATCATATATTTCATCCCTGTGCGGAATATCAGCACAAGGAACGCAGGGGACAATTTTTTCGGCGACCCGATGAATATCCAGCACACGGCAGCTTCAAAATCGATTGCCGAACGCAGCTGAGGGATGAGACAATACTCTGAATTGCAGCTCGTTCGAAGATTGCGCAGTCGCCCAGCGATCGCTTTTGTCGCTTGGTATCAACCAATTTTTTGTCGCAGTGACGAGAATCGCGCCTTTTCTGTCGCAAGCGTGAACGGTCTGGGCCTTTCGGGGATGTTTTATAACCAGGCTTAGTTTTGAACATTCACGTTTAATGCATGCGTAATCCGGCATAATCAAGCCACACAAACAATCCACTTGCGCGCACGCTGCATTCGCACGCTAAATTGCCGCTCGGCTACGTTGCTACGTGCAGCCGTCGCTGGAAGCCATCAAAATGATCAAAACAGGCCGTGCCGTGGCCTGCGCTACCGGCGCGCAACGGCGCTGCGGCGACGGAGGAGACGTTGAGGACACGACGACGCTCGCTGAAAGCGTTGCAGGTGCAGAGCACTTAAATAATAGCATATAGCTGCAAGTACGCGTGCAAAAAACATGAAGCGAGGAGCAATACTCACAGCACAAACACGAGAAGCAGCAGTGGGCTCCCAGCGGTTCCTTTTCACTTGAACGAGCCAGCGCTTTCTTCGGTTCGGGCTGGCCGGGAAGCGGCACATCCGTGTGCCTTTTCTGCAATGGTTCGTACATTGCGGAACGCAACAGCCGGGCATTTTTGGTGCTCATACAACTCCCAACACGTTCACCGAGCTCGCATATTTATGAAAAGCTTCCCGTGGTAAACAAAAGTCACCGCGAGTCGCAGGCGGCACGGACGCAGCCCTACGCACACGGCGGCAGTGAACCGACTGGGGAACAACATGGCGCCGTATCGGCCCCGTTGCTATGGCAACGTGTGCTGGCAACGCTGCCCGACGGCGGAAGGCGGCACGAGCTGTGTCAAAGAGTGGCGCCACCCTAAACGACGAAGGCGCGGCGCATGTAGGCTCCCTAGGTGAGTTAGGCGCCCTGAGGGGGACAACAATGTAGCCTCCACAGTGCTGCAGCTAGCTTGTGAGATGAACTATAGAAAGTCTCGCTTAAACCGCGCGTCGGCACCTTGGGGCTGAGCTCGCCTGATGCGTTTTGCAGACGCCTCACGAGCTCTCACTGCATCGGGGTCTGCCTGCCGATACGCGCACTTTCTCGCCGCTTCCCGTTCTCTGACGTTTTGGAGATCCTCTTTGCGCCGCAGCCGTGCCGCTTCGCGTACGGCAGGGTCCTCGCGCCGTTGCCGTGACGCTTGGGCCTCTCGTTCTCGAACGCTGGGATCTTGGCGGCGTCGTCGCGCAGCCAGACGACACGCTTCGGCCTCCCGCTCTCGTACGGCAGGATCTTGGCGGCGGCGTCGCGCAGCTTCACGGAGCGCTTCTGCCTCGCGGGCTCGCACATCTGCAGCCTTATCCATCGGGCGACTCCGAGCGCGCGCCAACAGCGAACGGATTTTATTACAACGCTCCCCGCCATCTAGTAAACAATCCAAGAACTAAACTAGAGGTAGCCACGCCATCTAGTAAACAATCCAAGCGCATCTTTTCATCATATACAAGTACCGCCATCTAGTGAACAATCCAAGAACTAAACTAGAGGTAGCCACGCCATCTAGTAAACAATCCAAGAACTAAACTAGAGGTGGCTACATACATACGTCGAGGATGGACAGACCCACGCCCTAAGGAGCTTCGCCCCTAAAAAAAGCGACGATTTTTGTTTTCGCTTTCGTTTTGCCGGCGCCAACTAGAACAGCATTCTCTACACGGAATATTACAAAAGTTACAAAAGGCCTGTATTGTCGCGTAGCACCAATATAGCGATGCAATGCCGTTAGAATTATTGATCTACATTCAGTATTAGCTACGCCAGAAGCAATTAAATGAACCTCTCCCCACTTGCCGATCGACTCCGCCTCCCTCTCTGCTTCCTTCAAAGCAGCTGGAAACACTGGGAATAGCCATGTGACATCGCGACGCTCGACTCGAGTAAAAAACGTGTATTTTAACTTTTTGTTTCCTTTAGAAACTTTGAGGTATTTTTTTTTCCGCTGTATGAAATCTTGTACTGTATTATTGTTTGTTTATGAAAACTGAGAACTGTTTTTTGTTCTGTCTTTCTGTGAATTCTTGAATTCTACTCATTGTTTCCTGAAATCCGAGAGCTGATGTGTATGTTTTTTTTCTAGTGGAATTTTTATTGTAATTATTGTCTTTTTGTAAACTGAAAGCCGATTTTCTATGTGTTAATTGTGTGCATTCTTTTGTTAATTTTTATTGTCACAAAGTACGTGCCATTTCCCGCAGAGTCGTGCCAAAACGGGGGGGGGGGGGGGGGACGTCTTCTTGTCCTAAGTCTTGCTGTCCGAGCAGCGTACGTCTGCACGGCTTCGCGCCGTTCTCGGCGAGGTCTAGCGGGCGGCTCGAAGGCGGCAAAGGGCGCTGGGCCAGCACCCAAGAGGTGGGGAGAGGGGAGGGAATGAAAACATCAACCTCCCCCTCCGCGGTCTGCGCCTCCTGGCAGTGTTGCCATGACAATTATTACGACTCCAACCTTAAGATGGCGGCGACGTTGCTACGGCAGTTACAACTCACTTTTGCCCGCCCAGGCTCACCAGGGGAAGATTTGGCGTTAGTCTCACAATTAGCCGGGACCCTTGGTTGAAGGCTAAGACTCCGCCGACTGGCTAAATTTTCACCTATCGGCGTTTCTAGCGGTCTGCATGGAACATTAAAAGGTGTAGGCTTGTGATGAGCTACCTACCCTTCAGTGCGACCTTTTGAAGTGAAAACCGTATTCCCCTATGCCAGCTTCACGACAAATGTACGATGCCTCATCCATGAAGCCTCCCTTGTTTTCCAGTGTATAACTTGCTTGTGCAAGGGTTAGTGTGCAGCGGGGGAAGAGGGCGATATGGGGACGCAACAGCCCAACGTTAAGCCTAGATCAGGTGTAATTTCAACCGGTACCCGCAGCTTGACAACAGTATTACACAAGGCTGAACTTGAAGGTCATTTGACGTTAAGCCTGACGACGGGACATTAGGCCTAACTTCATGCAAGTCTTCTGTGGGATTCTGTGCGGCCCCATCAGGATTTCAACCGGTACCCGCAGCTTGACAACATAGTATTACACAAGGCTGAACTTGAAGGTTATTTCACGTTAAGCCTAACCACGGGACATTAGGCCTAACTTCATGCAAGTCTTCTGTGGGATGCTGTGCGGCCCCACAAGGACAGTCTACTCCACACTTTGTGGTGGTGACGCGCAGCCTCCGTGAATCTTTATTGGGGCGTGTTCTGGTAGTAGTATTCGGGGAAGCTGTAAGGCGGCGCCGCCTGCATCATGTGCATGCTCGACGCTTGTGCCGGGTGTATCGCCATCGGCGGGGTCGGCTGCATCGCGGGGTAGGAGTACGGGGGCGCTGCTTCGGAAGCGTACGCCGCCACTGCCGACTGCGAGTAGGCTCTGCTGGCCGCGTAGTGAGCGTCTTCTTGGGCCGTATCCATCACATACTCGTCCGCCTTGATGTGAAGTCCGCTGCCTTTAGACCTCGCGGAGAGCGGGGAGGCGGCGGCTGCCGCCGCCAGTGACGGAGCGCGGGAGACGAGTTTCTGCGACGCCAGCCGAGACTCATCGAGGTGTCGGTAGGCCGTTCCACGCAGTCCGTTTATGTACTCTCGCGCACTGGCCATCACGAGGAGGAAACCGACGGAGCAGAGCATCCCCATGCCTGCGATTGTCACTACGTTGCTGCGCACGGAGGCGAGCACGGTGTCGAGGCAGTTGCGTTTGTGGATGCGGTTCTTGACGTCGTTCCAGTTGTGTCGGAGCACGTCCTTGCCGCAACCTGCGGAGAGGGCAGAGGCGAAGTTTTACTACAGCTCGCACGCAGGATCGGCGTGATCTATTTTCTCCGCAAGCCGATAATGACGAATTTGAAAATTGTCTTTTCTGGTTGGCTCTACGAGTGGTAATGGGTTCAGCTTTTTGGCGCTTGTTGGACGGAAGTACGTGATAAATCTGACATTGACAACCCAGAATGAGCATGCCAACAATATATATCAGTGGTTTTCGCGGACCCCAGGGGCTCTGCGAGAGCATTTGAGGGGTCCGCGAAGCCTTCCTAAAAGCTGTGCCGCCTGCCATTCTTTTCTCGAGTTTCAGGGGAACCTCGCTTTGTCCGTGGCTTGTCCCTTGGCGTCTGTGTACGCATTGTTGCGCATGCGCGAGGAGCATTAGATTGGATTGGATTAGATTAAATTGAATTGTATCGTATTGGATTGGCTTGGAATTGTATATACTGTACACACGCGTTGTCACTCATTTACATGCGCGAGTGGGCAATGCCACGGGGGATTTACCGTATGAACTATCCCCAGTGCTTCGCCCACTCGTCATGATTCACTTCGTGCAGATGCGTGAATTTTTTGTCCAACACCTGCAATGCGATAAAAGGTGGCTTCACCACACTACACGTACGTTTTGTTTCTCCGCATAGCACATATTTTAACATCTGCTTTTTTCTCAACATGCCAGCTATGAGAACAAAAAAGAACAGACACAGAAAAGGCAGCGTATAGGTGTTTAGAAGACGTTTAGATTAAGAGCAAATTGTTTAACATTATGACGTGCATCGTCATTAACATCCAGCAGAAAGGCAGGCGTCGGATAAGTATTAGTGGGCGACGTAAGCTGCAAGTGCGAATTGTTTGACATTATGACACTGATCAATACGTGCTCCATTGTGGGGTCCCCCGTCACTTTCGCGAGCTCAAAATGGTTCCCCGGGGCAGTCATGGCTGAGAACCACTGGCATAAATGACTGCGGCCGAGGGACCCTTGGGGCAGTGAAGCGAACTTCCGGCTGGCCGCTCAATATAAAACAAAATGTTTCCTCGCTTACAACGAAAATTACTCCGATTAAACCTCGAGAAATAAATGCCCTCCCTAGATCGACCCTTTCAAGCGAGCCCAAGACTGCTTTTACACGGACCGCGCCACACACTGCAATGAGTGCCTGAACACGAGGATCATTACTGCACATTTTTCAAAGTTAATGTGTTAACACTCCGCAACTACTCGCTTCCCGACTCCCATGTATTCCCAAGAGGAAATGGTAGCTGGTCCCAGCTGGTTTATGGTTAAATTCCGAGCTGGAACCAGCTCGGAATTTAACCATAAACCAGCTGGGACCAGCTACCATATGTTCTCTTGGGTTTTAGGGGCGAAGCTCCTTAAGGCGTGGGTCTGTCCATCCTCGACGTATGTATGTAGCCACTTCTAGTTTAGTTCTTGGATTGTTTACTAGATGGCGTGGCCACCTCTAGTTTAGTTCTTGGATTGTTTACTAGATGGCGGGGAGCGTTGTAATAAAATCCGTTCGCTGTTGGCGCGCGCTCGGAGTCGCCCGATGGATAAGGCTGCAGATGTGCGAGCCCGCGAGGCAGAAGCGCTCCATGAAGCTGCGCGACGCCGCCGCCAAGATCCTGCCGTACGAGAGCGGGAGGCCGAAGCGTGTCTTCTGGCTGCGCGACGACGCCGCCAAGATCCCAGCGTTCGAGAACGAGAGGCCCAAGCGTCACGGCAACGGCGCGAGGACCCTGCCGTACGCGAAGCGGCACGGCTGCGGCGCAAAGAGGATCTCCAAAACGTCAGAGAACGGGAAGCGGCGAGAAAGTGCGCGTATCGGCAGGCAGACCCCGATGCAGTGAGAGCTCGTGAGGCGTCTGCAAAACGCATCAGGCGAGCTCAGCCCCAAGGTGGCGACGCGCGGTTTAAGCGAGACTTTCTAGACGTTACGTTCGGACACAGATGTAGTGGGCGAACTTTCACTGAAGAGTCACGGTTTTACCGATGATTTCCCCTCAGGAGCTTCGCCCACTCATCATCATTCACCCCGTGGATATGCTGTGAATTTTTTTTTCTCCTGCACTTATGGTCAACAACAAACTTTGCAGCTTCATTAATTTTTTCTGAGAAAGTTGTGACAGCTGTAAAAAATGTCGAAATATGCCCCAGAAATGCCGCATTGCTTCCTTGCAAAGCACGTTTTGAGAGACACTAGCAGCTGTGAATTCGTTGTAGCAAGACAGCGCGGTTCTTTTTCTACCAACTGGACTTTTTTTTTTTTTGACCGCGTTTCATATCATATTTTACTTTCGCGATTTTTCGGTGTGAGAGAGGAGAAAATTTTCCTCTAAAAATTTTTTACAGAAATGTGTAGTGTAGGGAAGTGATCGACCATTTTTTATAGTCTGATCGGAGACGGTCGAGGGCACTGTCTGGGATGTTTGGCGTGGAATGACCCTAAATATAGCTTGTATTCACTAGCGAAGCACGCATGCAAGGAATCTTGTGAATGCGCCGTCACTGGTTACGTGGGGCTCCGCGAGATGGCGGTACTTGTCCGTGCTAAGCACATGATAAAAGTTGGACGTTCCAAGCTCTACCACACCGAACGCAAAGAAATACCTCGACTCCAATGTGAGTGCAATTAATAACATCTATGTTGACAACACCGTCGAGAGTATAGTTGAAACGGAGCAGACGGTGCACGCCGGTGTTTTGTTTTTTCTTCGGCGTGCGGGCGCAGTGGCACAAACTGCGCCATGTCCGTGGCCGTTTCCAGTGTTGCCAAGCGAATAAATTGAGAGCTAAAGTTGTCAATGAATACCACCTATGCAGCGTGCTAGGTTTGGCGAAGGCATACAGTAAAAGCTCGTTAACTCGACAACTAAGGCGGTGAGTTGGGCAAGTTGGTTACTAAGGAAATCATCATACTAGCGAACACTTAACAGAGACAAAGATATGAGCAAGTGATATGTGATATGAGCAAGTGGGACGAGTGCGATACTATTTTATTTTATTTTGTTTGTGTTTTCACCCTGTCCACGTTTCATGTACATGTAGGCTTAAATTTTTTCGTGTTTCTGTAGCATAAACTGAGTTGAAGTTCTAGCGTGTGTTTCGTCGCCTCTTTTACCTTTGTCTCTGTTTAGTGTTCGCTAGTGCGATGATTTCCTTCGTTAACTCGAACCTCCTCAAGGGGACGCCCTCTCAGTTGGAAATAATGAAAGTTCTAACTAATGGAAGTGAACAATAACAGTAAACTATACAACTCTGAAGCAGCAGGGCATGTCAACAGTTTGACGCCCGAAAATCCAGTGACTGCGGCCGGCCTTTTGTCCCGAAAGGCGACAGTCAGCTTTTCTCGCTCAAACAAACGAGTGTAGCGGGAAAACTCATCTTCGCCTTCTTGGAAGCTGAGGAAGACACGGGCGGCATTCAATCCGGCCATGACTTCTGAGCGTACGCCGCACTATGCTTCGTCCTTGTCCCCCTTGTCGGCATTGGCGGGACAGGTATTTATTTGTCGACATTTTTTTTTACATTGTTTCATTAAGTAGTTCAGTAGTGTTACGAAAACAGGGTTTTACACAAAGAGGTCCCATGGGAAAAAATCCGACAGGGGGACTTCCCTTTCCATAACGCAAACAAAAATATCATTAGGGAGGCGGTATATACAATGAGAAAAATAGAACACAAAGGAACAAATTCATATAAACAGTTATACATTAACGGGCTCCTTTATACATAGACTTCTATTTGAAACTTGGTCGGACCAAATCGTAGAGTTGGAATCCCCCATAAATATGAAGTTGGAATTAAAAGAGCCATGAAGACAAAATATAAGTTGGGTTTATTAGAAGGACCGCTTCGTCCCGATAACAATGATACCAATATCATCGCAATCTTCGAACAAATAACGGATATATTAAAGAAAACGTGTGAAGCAGTCGCGACCCCCTTGCCAATTTCCCGCAACTTTTCTATGACGTCACGGAACCTTGTTGTGCGATTGGCGGCCGCCTAACTGACCTGTCGCGACGACACATGACTGGACGTCTGTAATGGGGCCTCTAGTTCCATTTGACCGCATCACTTGAATTCTAACGTGCAGTTAACGCACTGAAAATTATGTTTTATTGTTGACCGGATGACGTCATTCTTGCTCATAACGCGTCACTGTGGCGCAAAATTTGGAAGTTTTTAAATACTTCTTTGCTTTTTTTTTCGTTAAAAAACATCTTTTGTGGCTGTAATGGAGCTGAGTGAGATACTGAATCCTAGTTCTTTCAAATTAAACGAAGTTGTACTTTCTCTTCATGGCTCCTTTAACGAGCTTTCACTGTATTGCAGCAAGGAATTTAATCGGCCCTTTCCTTGCCCCTTACAAACGGGCTTAGCAGGACGAACTTGCATTTAAATTACGCTGAAATGAAGCTGCCTGAGCTGCTACATCGAAGCCGCATGCCGGTGACGGTGACCTTCTGAAACAGGTAGCACAGTAAAAGCTGGTTAATTCGAACTCGGTTAATTTGAACTTCCGGTTAATTCGAACTTCCGGTTAATTCGAACTCGCGCCCTGGTCCCGGCACAGCCCTGCATGGGGGAAAACTCCCGATGATTCGAACGCTTCGGTATCGAGAACGGTTAATTCGAACTATGATCCCCTGCTTTCCATCGCTACTCGCAGAAAAAAGTCGGCCCAGAGTGAGTGCAATGTGTTGCAAATCCAAACCAAGTCAAATTTACTAGGTATACAAAACAACGAAACAGAAAAAAAAAAACAGCGTGGTGCGCGCTGCCCTCCTGCAACAGCTTATTTCGCCTACAGAGGGCGCCGCGCCACCGGCGCCAGTGCTCCGGCGCTTGCCATTGTTGTTTACGAAACATTATTTACGAAATCACCTGCCACAAACGTGTAGTAGCGCCTGATTCGCGATAGCGAGTCCAGGGGCGGTATTCTCGTAACTGTCCCTTTTGAAAACGTCCCTTTTGGGTCCCTTTCATCGTGACGTACTTCCGGTTAAGCAGTGGGCGTTGCCAGTAGGTTTGCCGCGCTTGCGTTACGTCACTTCCGGTTGTTTGCTTCTAGCCAATCAGGGCTCGCCAAAAGGGACACTTTTGAAAGGGACGCAAAAGGGACAAAACTCGAAAATACCGCCCCAGAAGTGGCTTCTTTGTGTTCTACCCGCGCACTGTGGCACGATTTCCATTCATTCAGTAACGTGTTCAAAACAGAAAAATATTTGAGAAAAAAATTTACGGCAGATAATTAAGTTTTATTGGTCATTCTTCGCTACATTTAATACGCTATACCTGGGCATTTCAGCTGTATTCACAAATAAATTTCTGCGACTCCAGAGAGTAAAGGTTGCGTTTGAATTGCCGTGCTGAAAACGCACTATTCCTCGATAGTTCACTTGAAGCTAGGTGAGGCCACCATCCGTGTGGTAGCGAATTCCGAGCACAGCACAAATCCTCCCTGTTCTGTGACAGCACTGCGCAGATAGCCTTCTCGCGAGGTCTATCAGGTACCATTCACGGTAGCTGGCCATCGTATCATCGCTGCTTCCTTCTCAATCAGGGTCGCTGTCCGTAGAAAACGTCATCACCATCTTATTAACTTGAAGAATCAAACACAACGCCGACATCCTCATCCCTCTCGCTTTCATCATCTGGAGGAGACAGATTTCCCGAACACCGCGAGGATGAAGCCATGTCTGTAAAATGCGCGGGTGACAAGCCACACATTCCGCCATCTAGTGTGCAAACTCCCATTGAATACAAGCGCCAATGGCGGAACCCGTGCTGCCATCAATGTTTTGAATAGAAAAGCACCGTTTGACAAGCTCGGCTCGCCAAAAGCCTCTTGTAGCATTGCGGGAGGTCCATGACGACCACAGCTGGTCATAAGCAGAACACTGGCAACTGCTGATGACGAGATGAGGTCGTCATAAGCCCTTAAGGGGTGAATTCGAACAATTTTATGGTGCCCTTCGAGTCCGAATTAACGAGCTTTTACTGTACTACGATTCGGTTCAACCCGGGAACCAAACGTGCACACGTTTGATATGCTACCGACCTTTGCTCTGGACGGTGCAGCAGGAGTCTGGTACTGAGCATCGTTCGGCGCTGGGATTGGAGTTGGCGCACTTGTAGACGCTGTTGCGATTCCAGTCCTTGTACGAGTCCGAACTGACGCCGCAGCACTTGAAGCTGCTTTGCATATGATCCAGCAGGTCGTCCCAGTCGGAACTCTGCCTGTAGTAGCGCACTAGGTCCGGCTTGAGGTACCTGCAAAACCACCGTCCGACGGAAGGTTCGCTCAGCGGAAAGCGCTCGTTTAACTGTAAGGTCACACAATGAGCCCCCAGATTATCGTGGCTTTTAACAGTGGAGCTGTTTAGGCTTGAGATTTGTCCGGCGGCGTTAGCAAAAAATAAATAAATAAAAAAATAAAAACAAAAAAAACTGCGCCGCCTGTAAAGGGTGCACCACCGTAGAAAGGGTATCATAACAGTGAAGCCAGCTCGAGTCTCTTCCGGGTCTCACATTTGCGAATGCTGTACTCTGCTTAAAATCAGACGTTCTATCAGGCCTTGAAGTTAACCAGAGAACGGTAGGCCGTCTGTCCTTAGGCTCGCACGGAAAAACAACTAACGAAGCAGTACAGGGAGATATGGGCTGGGCGTCGTTTGAAGTTCGAGAAGCGCAGAGAAAAATATGTTTTGAGAGGAGGTTGAGAGCAATGGATAAACGTAGGTGGGCAGCTAAGGTTTTTAGGTACCTATACTTGAAAAGCGTGGACACGCAGTGGCTAAGGAAGACTAGAAGGCTAACGATGAAATGTGGAAAGGCTAGTGGAGAATCCAAAACAGCCAAGGTAACCAAAAAAGAGGCAAGGCAGATTAAAACGAATAAATGGTGGGAAAAAATTGAAGCTAAAACGTCGTTAGAGAGGTACAGGGCTGAGAAATTGAACACCAGAAAGGAAGCTTTCTACTATAATCCCAGGGCAGTGCTTTGCTTTTTGAGGCTAGAGCAGGTTGCTTACGAACTAAGAGCTTTGTTGGGAAGTAGTCATAAAATGATGGGGTATGCGTGGTTTGCGGAAAAGAAACAGAAACTATGCGGCACATAGTGTTAGAATGCGAGGGTATCCCTCCAAATCTACACGAGGGAAATATTCGGCTTCCAGAAGCCCTAGGATTTAAGGGTAGCACAGAGGAAGTTAACTTCAAGGCTGTCGAGGTGACGAAAAGAAGATTATGGTGGTAGACGAAGAGCAGAGAGGGGAATACTGCTCAGGGCAGTTATCACCTGTAACAGAAAAAAAAGTATTTCGTGCCTAATAAGGTTTTTGTGCCTGCCCTAAGCAGCGCTAGTATTAAACCAAGAGTATAAAACATAGGTATATTAGTCCTGTCTGGTAAGATGACATGTCATCACCCCGCTACAAAGCGGAAACCAATAGCAATCATCATCATCATCGAGTGTTGGCACAAGGGGCATTGCGTATGCGCACCCCTTAGTTGACCATTTTAAAGGTGATAGTCTTTTTTGGGCTACTGAAACGCGAAAAAATGGTGCAGCTTGCACTACTGGTGCAAGGAAGGAGAAGCAGCGGAGCTAGGGGTCGACCTAGCTTCGTCCCCCCTGGGATCCACTGTCAGTGTGGGGGACCGACCGGAACGGCCTTGTAAAATCCGACTAAACTTGGCCTAGCCTAGCAACAACATCGCAAAACCTGAGAAAACTTAGCAACACTGAGGAAAACCGGAGGAAGCTCGGTTTACGCCCGGCCAGGTGCGCTGTTTCTCCAACCTTTCATCACTAGTGCAATCCGTGCCAATGTTTTTAGGTACTGAGGGTGCATTGCGTATACGACTCGTGACGTAGACATTTCGCATACGTGTAAGTATTGTGGCAATTGTGGCTGCCCGCGATCCCGATTCGGTACGCGGCAGCGCTCGGAGGGCCGCGCGGCTTGCGCGGTATTGCGCAACATGACGGCGAGAATAGAGGGGTTCGCTTGCGCGTCGCGAGATGGCGCCACCGGCGCGCGTGAAAGGGGGGATCTCGGAGTCGCTTTGGTGGGGAGGCGGCTGCGGAGAGGGGAGACTGACTGCGGCGCTCGGCAGCGGCGGGCGGCCGCTCCAAGCGAGGACGAGACGGCGTGATGCGGCGGAGCGACCCGGCGTCTTCCCCTCCAGCCTGGACCGACCTTCGTCCGCGGTAGCGGCGGCCGCTCCAAGCGAGGACGAGACGGCGTGATGCGGCGGAGCGACCCGGCGTCTTCCCCTCCAGCCTGGACCGACCTTCGTCCACGGTAGCGGCGGAGTCGAACGACTCCGGCCGCTCGAGCAACGCGGGACTCCTCGATGACCGAGAAGGGGCCACCTAAGGGAGGTTTTTGGGAATAAACGCCCCTTGGAGGTTGGCGTCCGTTGCCTTTGTCTCTTGCCTGCCTCTCACGCCGGCGCCGTATACACGGCAGCCGTGTGAGGAGGATCATCCGAGTCAGACCCGCACCACATTATAGGTTGCTGAACTAGCCAAACTTACGGCTGGGGAAATGCAGCTAATGGTGGCTGCGGCATATCGATTCGCGAATATGCCACTTCGAGTAATCAAAATGTCAGCGATATCTTCACCGGTAGTCGTGTGTGTACCTGGCGGGCAGCCTCTCCCGAAAGCTTGCGTCACGCCACTGCACGGCGGATGAACGCAGGTTGCGAAAGTCGCGTTAAAGGCCAACCGTAGCCAAAATTTCGACCTCTTGAAAACGCTATTTCCGTATAATCTGCTGAAAAAGAAACATGGACGCCGCAAACGGTGAGCAAAAATCGGCGATGTTGAAACCGAAATCGGGAAGAGCGGGGCCATTGAAGTGACGTTGCAGCCGTTGAGCGAGCGGCCGGACAGCCGGACGGTCAGTAGCTCGGGAGCAAGCCTTCGCGCAAGCTCTACGCGCGCACGGGGCAGCAAACGGGTCAAGTGTTCGCAGCAGAGCTCGCCTGGTCCTCCAGCTGCGTGGCTGGCCAGAGGAAGAAGCCCCTGCCGGTTGGAGCGTCACAGGCGTGGCATGGCTGTTTACGCGATCCGCCGGCAGGTGCAGCGTGGTCTGCGACGGAGCTTTCTTAAACGCTTGACTGATTAACGAGGCGTTTCACGGGGCTACCACTCCTGTCGGCGCGCGGGCACAGTGGCCCTAGCCGCGCCATGTCCGTGGCGCATCGGCCATAGCTGTGGCCGTTTCCAGTGTTGTCAAGCGAAGACATTGACAGTTAAACTTTTCAACGAATACAACCTGTAGCGAACGCAAGAAGAACAATAAAGGTCTATAAATAGTGTCATGGCAGATTGTAGCAACGCCAGCGGGTACGTGCCTGTGGAAGACATTGTTGGCCATGAAGGGCGTGAAAGTGATCAGGGCGGTGCCGACGAAAGCGAGGAAGGTGACGTCGAACATGCAGGCCATGTACAAGCGCAGCGCCATCAGGCTGTCGCGCAGGGTTCCCAGGAAGCCCAGGACGGCCACCAAGAAGACCGCACCTCCGCTCATCATGACCGCCAGCTCCAGGTTCACGCTGAGTCGCATGAGGAGCGTGTTGAAGTACGTCATCTGCTGAAAGAGGGAAGGCACGGCGCAGCTCGCGTAACGCGCGCAGAATGTGGAGCGGCATGAGGGCTTGTACACTTTTGGATTACTAGGACTACTCGCTTGAAAAAAATTCACGCATCTCCACGAAGTAAATCCTGTGGAGTGGGCGAAGCACTGGGGATCGTTCTTACTCTAAATCACCCGTGGCGTTGCCCACTCGCGCATGTAAATGAGGGACAACGCGTGTGTACAGTATATACAATTGCAACACAATCCGATACAATTCAATTTAATCCAATCCAGTCCAATCCAATCCAATGCTCCTCGCGCATGCGCAACACTGTGTACAGGGACGCCAAGGAACAAGCCACGGACAAAGCAAGGTCCTAAGGAGCTTCGCCCCTAAAATTCAAGGGAACCTTGCGCCTTTGCGTAGAATGCTCACAACGGTAGCGTCGGGGCCTTTTGGATAGGTGCATTCGACCTGCACGAGTTGTGGCTTCGTGTTCAGGCCCGTTCAACACTTGCGACAAGGGTGACGCGATTTCGGTCGCGGCGACAAAAATTGGTCAGACCCAAGGAGGTTCAGACCAAACGACAAAGGCGATCGCCGCGGGCGACTAGAGCGACAGAAATCGCGTCGCTTCTGTCGCTCCAGTCGCGTCTGAACGGGCCTTTCCTTGTCATTTTTTCTCTCTCTCTCTCGGAGACATCCCATCAACTGGCGATGCTTTGTACCCGCCTCGCGTTGCCTTGTGCGTATTCACAGAACCGCGTACACGGAACACCGCGGAATGAATGTCAGATGCCTTGCATGGCCTCTTCAGACGGCCAATGAACGCGTACGTGCATCACTGTATCTCTACAGCCGAAATATACCGTAGTCATTCGTTCGGCCCCCAAGATATATTCACGTAAGGCGACACCCAAGCAACCCAAGAAAAACAGCCGAACGTCCAATGCCAAGTTTGGTCGGCCACAGTACGTCCATGTTCGGATGTACATTTGTGTACGTACAGTGAACATTCAGCAACGGATGTACAATGGATAAACATTTTCGTATGTCTGAAGGACATCCGCCCGTGGACGTACAAAGTTACCACGAAACATCAAAGCCAAAACAGAAAAAGTATACTCAGTTTTTCTATTAAAAGATTTTGTACATCAATGTCCGGACTTGTATATCGAAAGTTTTATCTTTGCGGCACTAAGATTAGGTCTATTTTTAACTGTTTTGAAACACCTCACAGATTCCAACGGCGATTTCTTCGGGGAAGAGTATATAAGGATTGAGAACCGCTACCATTACGTGTGAAACAAATTTGCCTTGTATACTTATCTGCCCAGTAATGTGTTGGTGTTGTGCGGTGTAGTATTCGTTGTAGGAACATATGCTTTCCGATTTGTGATTCTGTTTTACTGAACGTCCGAAATACCTCCAATTTCGGATGTACGGAAGTGTTAAATCCGGACGTCCCACGGGACGCACATGGTATGTCCATCGGCTCTGAGACAGACATCCACCGGGCGTCCACTAGAGCCGGTATGAGCGTACGCTGGACGGCCGAAGGACGTCCGGTGGCTGCTTGCCGGGCTCATGCAACGCAGCAGCGCACGCCCCCATTTTGGCAATCGATATGTCAACGCAGTGTATCATCACGTGATCCTTCCGACGCCAAAGGCGGTATTATCAAGATAACCATTGAAGTACAAGCAACGGAGAGCGTAGTTTTCAGTACATGCGGCGTATCCTGTTGACGGGCCGCAAGCTGGGTGCGGAAAAGGATCGTTTGGCGTGTAAGCCTTTTGGTTTGGCCCACCGCCCCGCGTTTGGTGCCAGTTCAGTCAACCGTTATCTGACTTCGTCGAGCGGCGTTTTCACCCTGTTCGATGTATCTTTAATCATTCCGGCTCTACAGCGCGCCCAGAGTAACCGTGTTTACATTTTAAGTGCGAATGCACTTCCCCAAACCATCCACCGGCGGCGGCGGCGGCGGCGGCGGCGTCCGCAGTGCTCCTCTATATTTAAAAAAGAAACAGCATCCGGCGCCAGATTTCGATCCGAGGACTTTGCGGCCGCAGCGCGACGCTCTACCGACCAAGCCACGGACGCGACGGTGATATCAGTGTTAGTGACGCGCCTTATATCTTTAACGCATTCAAACTACGTCGTCAGCGGCGTGCGTTGGCGACTCAGCGGCGTTACAGCGTCTTGATAACTGCGTGGTGTACACGTGATACTACAAACCCGATGGAAGAGATGGAAGAGAAGGCGGCGAGGCGGTGGGCTACGGGGGCCGAGCGCAAGCGCCGCAAGCGGGCCGACAACCGTGCATTCGCACTTTCACATTCTCCCCCTCGGGGAAATGCGGGGGAATTTTTTTAACATGAAATTGTTTTATTCCGGGGTACACAAACCTCACCGACGTCATATCCGTCACGGAAATGACATCACCAGAAAAGTTGAATAGGTGACCGGTAAAAAGCGCAAAGGCTCATGGGTACTTCGTCTGCTACCGCCACTTCCGGTTCGAGATCTCTCCTGCCCTCCCGTACGTCTGCGTGCGCCGGCGGCTGTCAGGCGCGTGCGTGCGTGTTGTTTATCTGTCACAGGGTGCTTACCTGTCAGATAAACTCCTAGTAAGGTCAATCGTTGTTATTTATGAAATTCCCGATGCATGAGCGTTTTTTTTCCCGGTGGAAACAGATAAACAACAAGCACACCCGCGCGTGAAAGCCGACGGCGTACGGGAGGCCAGGAGAGCTCCCGAACCGGAAGTGGCGGCTCTCCGCGGGAGAAAACAATGCACCCATGAGCCTTTGCGCTTTTTACCCGTCACCTATTGGCGCGGCGGCGCTAGCTTTAGAGCACAAGATCACTCTGGCCGCAACGGGAGGTGTGAAACGCTCTACCGACTGAGCCATGAAGTCATGTCCGGGTAGCTGTACGAACGTGCCTTATGTCCTCCCCTCTAACGTCTATTCAGATGGTGCTGCCATCTAGGAGAGGTGAAGCGAAGTAGTGCGTCATGACGCTAATAAGCGCCGATAGTTGTCTTGATAGGGCAGCGTGTGGCAGCGGAAGCTGCTGTGTTTACCCGTCCGCCGCGTATGTGGAACGCTGCTCAACTTGTGGAACGCCGCTGCCGCGTTCCACAAGTTGAGCTCGTCGCAACGCGAGCGTCTGGCGTATGCACGCCAAAGAACAGGACCAGTGTGGTCGCACCTCTGCCTAGGCGACCCGCCAGCAGGACGTCGCTCGCCAAGCACACCCACAAGACTGCGGCAGACCCGCAAATCATGGTCCCAAATCAATAAAAGTATGTCGCCTGTTTGCTAGTCAATGAAAGCATTTGCGGGGCGTCTGCTCTTGTACTTCCCACGGTGGCAATGCACGAGAGGGCGCTGCATGTCCGCTAAACTCCAGCGCAGGAGGCCTATGCGAAGAAATGGTGCTCAATCGTGCATTAGTGCGTATACATTGCGTGCGGAGCGCACATAGCTCTGGAAAGGACGGCGTCAGATGTTTTTCCACCCTTGAGTGTCCATGGCAGTGGTCATAAGTGACAAGCGTAAAAATGCCCAAAAAACGCAAGGAAAACACCGTGGAGGAGGACATTGCGGCGGGCAAGGGCCGGCCGAAGATTGGCCGGTAGTGTCTATTATCCCGGCAACCGCGAGAATTACCGTCAGAAATTTCTCACGGCAGTCGCCTCTCATTGGCTAAGCACGCTGCGCGGATATTTTACGGGGTTATTCCCTACAAAGCAGCGTTTGCAGATGCCCTTGTAGCGCTGTGGTTTAGTACTTGATTTTAAACGAGAAGGCTCGGGTTCGAATCCGACAATGCGATGTTTTTTTTTTTTTGCTTTCGGAATTTTTTGGTCATCGTGATTTTGTTATTGCTTTTTTACTCTGTTCTTTACTACATGAGGAGATCGACGCACAGGTCTTCCAGAATGGGTTGAATTACGTTTAATATAGGTTGTGTTCTGTGTCGCTCGGCTGGGTTAGATTAAGTTTGTTGCAGTTGGGCTGGATTTTGGTAGGTTATGACGCGTTCGGTTAAGTTACGCTAGGTTCGGTGAAGTTATGTTATGTTAGGTTACGTTGGGTCGTAATATTATTCAGCAAATTTTATGCCAGCCAGCTTTTATCTAAACTGCCGTTAGAATTTTCTAGAGGCAATTCTCACGGTTGCCGTGAGATTAGACGCAACGTTTAATATACGTTGTGTTCTGTGTCGTTGGGCTGGGTTATGTTAGGTTTGTTGCAGTTGGGATGGATTCGGGTAGGTTATGACACGTTCGGTTAGGTTACGTTAGGTTATGTTACCTAACGTTGGTAGCTAATATTATTCAGTGAATTTTAGGCCAGCCACCTTTTAAGAAACTGTCGTGAGAATTTCCCTGAGTAAATTCTCACGGCTGCCGGGAGATTAGACTCAGCCATCGCCCTTCGACGACATTTGCAGCGAAGCTAGCAGATTCGAGGCCAATTTTGTAAGTCCTTCGCTTCTTACGCCTGAACTAGAGAGCTTGCGAATCTGCAGAGGGCAGACCTCGAAGTGGAGCATTGATGTCTACGCGCGCGCGTGTCTGCAAAGGAGCTCACCTTGCTCGGCATGCGGCTGCGTTCGGAGAAGGAGAACATGCCGGCCGAGGCGACGGAGCCGGCGATGACCATGAGGCACAGATTGAAGGAGAGCAGGAAGGCGCGGTAGAACCTCTGCGGCTGCTTCCAGAACGGCTTCATCTTGGCCTTCATCCTGCCGCGTCCCCGAGCTTTGCCAGGGCAGCCCTGCCCTGCACCTCGTCGTCGTCAGCGTCCGCGCACCGCGTGTTCCGATGGCAAGGGCGACGACGACGATGATGATTGAGTCGTCATCAGCGGCCGCGCAGCGCGCGTTCCGATTGGGAGGACGATGACGACAACGACGATGATGATCGAGTCACCTTTGTCGGCGTGCGCTCACCGCGCGTTCTGACGGTGAGGACGGTGGTGATGAATGATTGAGCCGTCGTCGTAATCGGCGTCCGCGTACCGCGTATTCCGAAAGGGAAGAACGACGACGACGTCGATGATGATGATGATTATGGGATCGTCGTTGTCAGTGTCCGCTCACCGCCCTTTCCGACGGAACAGACTATGATGCTGATGATTGAGGCGGCGGCGGTCTTTCTGATGGAAAAGACTACGGTGGTGATGATGATGATTGAGGTTTTGATGCCGCCGCCGTTGGTATAAGGGGGAAATTCTTCTGGGCACTTAGTCTGCTTGCGTCCTTGGAAGGCGAAATCCTGGCTATACGTATTTAAAACGTCTGACATCGTAATTAAGTCTCTTTCTTCGCTCCCAGTCGAAAAACACGGCCAGAAAAATTTCTGTAGTGTTGTCATATTTTCGCGTGTCGTACTGTCGTCTTGTCGTATTCTTGTTGTGTCGGGATTCCGATGTTCTATCGTGTGGTGTATTCCTGTCCTCATTTTGATGTTCCGTCGTGCCTAATTCCTGTCTTGTCGTGATCCTGATGTTCCATCAGTAGTTGCACATGCTTTGAATGTTACTGCCCATTGTGAAGAGTAGCGCGAATGGCAGTTCTGTTCTGACTTCAGGGATGCTTGTCGTTGAGAAAATTCACTTTGTCGTTACGACAGAAATGTGTGTCGTAACAACAGATGGCTTTGTCCTAACAACAGTACTTCTGTTGTCACAACAAAGTTTTTTTGTCGTACGTCAAGAATTCTTGTTAGGTTCTTGCGGTATCCCTGTCGTGATTTTAAACTGGGCTTTCGTTGGCCTTTGTGTTCTTTTATATTATTTTATATTCTTTTATAGTATTTTGCATTTATAGTGTTTTGGTACGAATTATTTCGACCGGCTTCTTTTCTGCCACACCGTGTTCGCCACTCGTTTGTTTCTTCGCCTTGGGACGTAATCACGTCAGCAAGCAGGCTGGCACACGCCACAGCTTCTCTACAATCAGGCTAGATCCCGCCGTGCTTCCAATAAAGGCCTCCCTCCCTCCCTCCCTCCATCCATCCATCCCTCTCTCTCTCTCTCTCTCTCTCTCTCTCTCTCTTGACGGGACAACTATGACAACAACAACAACGTCAGTTTTCGCACGCTGTCAAAATAAATATCAAATGCAGCAATGGCCGTGGAAGTTTCGTAGGTGTCCCGCATTCCGTTGAAGCTCAAGATAACGGAACACTTAGGGCTCGGTACGCTTTCTCATTGAACGTCGTTGAGTTGCGTGTCTGCAGCCTTATCAGCGCAGTCGTTATCAGCTGCCGCTGCATACTACATCGCGTATGCGACCTCACTTGCAAGATTCTGCTTGGCGTCGCGCCGTTGTTTCTTTTCTGGCACCCAGTGATTTCGTTCATTCGTTGAAGTTTTACACGATTGATTGATTTGATTGATTGTGGGGTTTAACGCGCCGACGCAACGCAGGCGATGAGGCGCGCCGTAGTGGAGGGCTCCGGATTAGTTTTGACCACCTGGGGATCTTTATCGTGCGCCGAAATCTCGTACACACGGGCGTTTTTGCTTTTCGCCTCCATCAGAAAAGCGGCCGCCGCGGCCGGGAATCGAACCCGCAACCTCGTGCTCAGCAGCGCAACGCCTTAACCACTGAGCCACCGCGGCGGGTTAAGTTTTACACGATTGTGAGGTATTGCACCTACCGACATTTTTTAACACGAAAGTGATTTTTTTTTATGCCGGGGTATGCAAACCTCACCGACTTCATATCCGTCACGGAAATGACATCCCAAGAAGAAGTTTCACTGACGCGGCGCCGCTAGGAGTCAAGCCCACAATCAGTTTGGCCGCAGCGGGAGATGTCAAACTTCAATAGATGTCAAACGCTCTGCCAACGGAGCCATGAAGTCATACCCGGAGAGCTGTACGAACGCGCCTTATGTCCTCCCCTCTAACGTCCATTCAGGTGGTGGGGCCGTCTCAGAGAGGTGAAGCGAAGTAGTGCGTCATGACGCTAATGAGCGCCGATAGTTGGTGCCTCGATAGGGCAGCGTATAGCAGCGGAAGCTGCTGTGTTTATCCGTCCGCCGCCTATTCGGAACGCCGCTCAGCTTGTGGAACGCCGCCGCCGCGTTCCACAAGCTGCGCTCGTCGCAACGCTAGTGCCTGGCTTACACGCCGTGGAGACGGACCAATACCGTCACACCTTTGCCAAAGCGACCGCCAGCAGGTCGTCGCTTGCCAAGCACACCCACAAGACTGCTGCCGACTCGCAAATCATGCTGTTTTCGCTGTAGCGGACCGTAACTTCACCAAACTATTCGCTAACAACCCGTTCGGTTTCGTTCGCACGGTTTGCGAGCGCCTGGCGTTTCAATCGGATTTACGCCATGCTCCAGCGCGTGTAATCCAGTCTCTAATGTTGATGCATCTAACGGTGCCATACCGACAAAATATAAATAGTGGTGTGCAAGTTCATATCGATGCACAATAAACATTAAAATGCTTCTGTGAAGGCAGATTCCACTTTCGTGTTTTACCGACTCTTATGAAAGAAGGATCAACCACATTTTTTTATCATGAAGAAATAAAGCAGCAGTGCTCTCTTGAACCCCTGAATAATTCCTCGAGAACTTAAGTCTGCTTACGTATACTTTAAAGACGAAAGTGTTATGACTTCTGGCGATACTCTGCAAAGCTTTCTTTACTAGTTCTACATCGTGTCTGCAAATATTTTTACGATTTCCTTACTTCCTCTTCTGACGCGAATTGCTTCGACAGGTAGACTGGCGACACTTCACGCCACAGTTTCTGATAAAATAAATCAATTTTTTCAGACGAATCGATTTATTTAATCGAAAATAATCTGGCGAAAATTCCCGTTCTCTGGCGAAAATTCCCGCATTTTTGTTCTAAAGCGGCTGAACATTAATATTCTGTATCGGACATGACCGCTTTTTCGTAGATCGGGGGGCTTAGGCTTTTGCGTAAAAGAATATCCCATTGTCCCACGCAGACAGCGGTTCGATGAATTAGAAGATGGGCACTCCCTCCCCGGACACTCATGATCCATTGAACCACTGATAAGCCGAGTGAGTAAAACGGAGGTGGGAACCGAAGAGAATAAAAAAGGAAACGAAAACAATAAAGGAGGAGGGTGTGTTACATTGATGAAGGCGTCCCAGAAGGAAGCTCCGTCGCCTCCGTCATGTAGTGGTGGCGTGGTGAACGAGTGGCGAGCAGGAGAGCTGCCTCCGTTTCGAACGACGAAGAGCCGAGAGCAAAACGTAAATTTGCTGCATGACGAGGAGAGAGTAGCGATGATACAGGAACAGCAACCCGATGGCGAACTTACAGCACGACTCGGGCAGAGAAACGCACTTAGCGAGAGCCCGGAGCGAACTAACTCGGGTCGCCGGAGGGCGAGAATTTATACACAAAAGTGCCAACGGTCCACAGCATTTCAGCGCTCTGCGCATGGTACGAAAAAAGTACAAGCACAGGAGTACCCTTAACAGGTCTCGTAATGCGTTCCCAGGCGCCGGTGTATGCTGTACCGGAGAGAGGGGGAAATGAGCACTCTAAGGGACGGCCAATGTTTTCAGAGACGGGCCGAACACGCCGCTGCAGGAACCGGCATCCGCCGGTTCCTGCAGCTGCCGCGCCATTGTCCGTGACTCATCGGACAGTACGAAGACGATGCTTGGACTTCCCGATTCAGAAGCCCTCTTACGAATAAATATGCTAAATAAACGTCTCTCTCTCCCCCCCTCTCTCTCTCTCGCAGCTGTTAGTTCATGAGCTTCCTGGCTTGTCGAGAGTTGTTCGCAGTGCGGAATGAGTTGGCTTTAGTGCAACACAGAGAGTTTCACCGCAGTGCACCAAACTTGGATGACGCTCGCACAGGGCAGCGGGGCGCTGGATTCTAACAAGGCTTTCTTTTCCGTTCAAAAATCCGTTAGCTGTCGCTAATGCACTTCCCTGACCAGCATTCACCGCAATGCAAGTTTTGCGGACATTCAAGCTCCCTGCTCCACACAGCCTGGGAATGTAGTCAATAGTCGGATGTGCCACGCCGTTTCCCTAACCCCACAACCGAGCAGTGGGAGACCGCAGCATGCAGCGGCCACCTCGCCGACCAGGCCAGGCTGATGGACAAGGAATACAGAACGTGCGAAGACGACGCTTGGACTTGTTAACTCGGAAGCCATTCTTCGGCATAAATAGGATAAACGTCTCTCTCTCTCTCTCTCTCTCTCTCTCTCTCTCTCTCTCTCTCTCTCTCTCTCTCTCTCTCTCTCTCTCTCTCTCTCTCTCTCTCTCTCTCTCTCTCTCTCTCTCTCTCTCTCTCTCTCTCTCTCTCTCTCTCTCTCTCTCTCTCTCTCGCAGTGGTTAGTTCTTACCTTCAGGTTGCGAGCTGGCCCGTTCGCACTTGCCCATAACCCATGATAAGCTTAACCCTGTGGTCCTGATTTTAACAGCGAGCTTGTAGTTACGCCGTCCAGCGTTACCAGAAAAAAATTGGCCGCGTATCTGCTCCTTTCGTTGCAAATGTCGACGGAAGACAATAGTCGACTGGCGCGCCCCTGCCAAGTAAATGCATCCCTTCTCTTTCCCACTCGCCTCTCATGCTGTTCCTCTCCTGTCTCGTTCCTTCCAAGATAACGCGCTAGAGGTTTGCTCAAGTCAATGTAAATTTACCGCGTTCCACTGCTACAAGTCGGGCGCCTCGATGCCAGCGCTCCCGTACTGCGTAGACGCGCGTGAATCGAGGCACCCGACTGAACTTTATAGAACCACGTTACAGTGTACTAGTAACCACGTTGCCCAACTCCATGAGCGTTCCAAGCGAAACGCGAAACCTATCTAGTGGAACCTTTCGTTGCTGTTGCCGTTAGACTTTTTTTTAGAATTCCGCCAGGTAGCGCGAGCAACAGCAGGCGACAGTTTTCTGCATTTGATGTAGTATTTTATTTGCTATCGCAAAAACCAAGCATTCGTCAATTTTTAATAAAGGAACACTGCAAATGTCACTGATGTATTGATTTTCTGCCTTATATTTGCGTTTTCTCTTGTCTTGTTCAACAATGTTGATAAGTATGAACATTAACACCCGACTTAGACGTTTAGATTCGGCTGTGAGTATAAAAGACTATTGCGCAGAATCCGTTCCACTTTGGCCGGCTGGCTAAATCGAGTTACAGACAGACAGAGAAAGACAGATATTGTTTGCAAATCTAAAAAGTACTCACTGTACACCTCGCAGCAGGTACCGATTCACGCCGCAGACCCCAAACACAAAAGTTCGGCCTACGGAGTGCATACCCGAGAATTGCTGCGGTTATTCGAGAAAAGTAGCGGGTTCGATTCCCGGCCGCGGCGGCCGCTTTTCTGATGGAGGCGAAAAGCAAAAACGCCCGTGCGTACGAGATTTCGGCACACGTTAAAGATCCCCGGGGAGTGAAAGTGGTGAGTTACTAAATTCAGACAGACTAGTTGTTTTGATTTCAACGAAGTTGTATTTTATTTTAATGGCCGCTCCGCATTAAAAAAACGCGTTTACGTCCTCCCCAGAGAGCGGATTCTAGAGGTGGTGAACATCTGTCAGACGGCGTCATACCGTTTCTGGTGCACGACAGTTCCAGGCATGGAAAAACACTGCCTCGAAACAATGCGCCCCCCACGCACTTATTTTGAAGTGTCATTAACACACAAAAGCATGATGTGGTATGCCCGATAAGCACGAAGCCGGACGCAGTTATCTTGAAACTGCGGTTGCTCGCGTGGACGTGACCCCGTGATCTGTTCTCCGTGAATGATGACCCAAATGCTACAGGGCTCTCTTCCTATCAAGTTCGCCGCCTTTATCTGGGCTGACGTTCGTTCATGCTTCTCATTACCGACCATTGAAGTCAGCTAGAATTCATCTGCCAAGACAGAAGCTATAATTATCGGTCACGTTAGAATGAGCGCAATAACGGCCCAATTTATTGACCCCAAAAAAAAGGAATTGGCGCAGCTTGCACGAGCGGTGCCACGCTGGAGAAACAGCAGAGCTTGCGGCATCTCCCCCTTCCTCGGCCGGATCATTTTGTCCGCAGCCTTTCACATCTCTCCCAAAGTGGACCGCGTTAGCACGCGCTAGAACCCGCGGCAACCGGCTCCGCTAACTCGGCGTCTGTGCTGCCCACTTCGGGCGAGAACGCACGTGAACTGGCGGGGAGAACAGCATGCGAGAGATCACGCCACAAACACTGGGCAGTGTTCTCGAAGGTCGAGCTGGCCGACGCCAGGAGCTCCTCACGAGGCACACGCTCACGTGCACTCCGTATTTTTTCTTTGCATTTTTAAAGACGATAGTCTTTCTTGGGCTACGTCAACGGGAAAATTTTGGCCTTTTTTTATTGCCTGCTTCGGCATTTCTACAGTACATAACACATCATGTCATATTGTAATGATCCGTCAACCCTACTTGGCTGACTCAGTGGCTTTAAAACTTTCCAAGACACACTAAATCGTCAAGCACAGGCAACCACTCAGGGGGATCATCCTCTGCACGAAACACTTCCCGTATATACTGTACGCTTTCGATGAAATTTTCTCTGAAAGGCCGGGCATTTATATCCCGCATTCCTCACCGCCATTCTCGTCCTCCATATACTATGAAGGCTGAGGAGCACGATCAAATCGTACGGCACACTGCCTCATTTTTCACGGGTAGGAACCGAATTCCGTGCGGTGTCGTGGGTAAGTCTATCTTTAACATACGTTGCAGGACGTCCCAGCGAAACACTGGGTCCCAACAGTCGATGAAGACGTGATTAATAGTTTCCGGCTTTTTGCACAGACTGCAGTCTGTTGTCCACGGTACTAAAATGCCTCTTTCTGCTAACCAAGTATTTACGGGAAGGGTTTCACTGTGTAGTTTAAAAAAATGATTTAATTGCAGGTTTCACCGGCATACTTTCAACCTCCTTATAAAACATCAAGCCCAGTGCCTGTACCGTATAACGACCTATACAGTGGCACGGGTAAACAAACATCCACTAAATCTTTGTACAGGCACTTCCTGGAAACACTACACAGATAGTCGAAAGAAACCGTACCTTCAAGAATTCAACAGACAGAGCGCCCCCTCGCGTCAGACGCGTCCGAGTATTACGAAGGCAAACGACCCTTGCCGCACTCCATATGTTTTCAATTACAAGCCGGAGCAAAAGTTGGTCGTAATTAGTTTAATCGCGTTGTGACGCCTTTATATGACTGCATACTGAAGCCCTTAAAGTACAGGTTTTCCCCGC
>NW_027526225.1:86438904-86510719 GCF_048455015.1 Haemaphysalis longicornis | reverse complement strand
GTTTTCCATGCCTGGAACTGTCGTGCACCAGAAACGGCATGACGCCGTCTGACAGATGTTCACCACCTCTAGAATCCGCTCTCTGGGGAGGGCGTAAACGCGTTTTTTTAATGCGGAGCGGCCATTAAAATAAAATTCAACTTCGTTCAAATCAAAACAACTAGTCTGTCTGAATTTAGTAACTCACCATTTTCACTCCCTGGGGATCTTTAACGTGTGCCGAAATCTCGTACTCACGGGCGTTTTTTGCTTTTCGCCTCCATCAGAAAAGCGGCCGCCGCGGCCGTGAATCGAACCCGCGACCTCGTGCTCAGCAGCGCAACGCCTTAGCCAATGAGCCACCGCTGCGGGTCGTGCGCCGAAATATCGTACACACGGGCGTTTTTGCTTTTCGCCTCCATCAGAAAAAGCGGCCGCCGCGGTCGGGAATCGAACCCGCTACTTTTCTCGAATAACCGCAGCGATTCTCGGGTATGCACTCTGTAGGCCGAACTTTTGTGTTTGGGGTCTGCGGCGTGAATCGGTACCTGCTGCGAGGTGTACAGTGAGTACTTTTAAGTGCAATGCACTTCTTAAGCGACCCTGAACCTGCGTCCACCGGCGATGTCCGCGCACGTGGAGATGGGCGCGCGCTGCCTGGCCGCTGACATAGCACATACCCACGTGGGGGATTGGCCAGGAATCTCCTCGTCTTCCTGGCAACGGGGGGAGATGGGCGCGCGCTGCCTGGCCGCTGACATGGCACATACCCACGTGGGGGATTGGCCAAGAATCGGGCATGAGAAGGGCTAATGCACCTGCTTAAAGGAGTACTGACACGAAATTTCAAAGCTGAGATCCGCTCTAGCAATCCAAGTACAACAACACAAATAGGTGTCTGTGAATAAATGCATCTTTCTTTCTTTGTAGTTGTGTGCGTGTGTGTGTGTGATCTCTCTTTCGCGAACATTTCCGAACCGCGCAAATTCAACTCGTGCATTCGCACTTTCACATTCTTCCCCTCGGGGAAATGCGGGGAATTTTTTAGATTTGGTGCCGGTTCAAGGTGCTAATAGGGCTCATGCGCTGGAGTTTAGCAACATATAGCGCCCCCTCGCGTCAGACGCGTCCGAGTATTACAAAAGCAGACGACCCTTGCCGCACTCCATGTGTTTTCAATTACAAGCCAGAGCAAAAGTTGGTCGTAATTAGTTTAATCGCGTTGTGACGCGTTTATATGACTGCATACTGAAGCCCTTAAAGTACAGGTTTTCCCGCTCAATTTAATCCAATCACCATACAATTTAATTCAAGCGCCAGCCAATTTAATTCAAACGCCATCGAATTTAATCCAGGTGCCAGCGACTTTAATCCAAGTGCCAACCAATTTAATCCAGCCGTCAGAAGGTTGTTAGGGGTGTTTTGTATGGAATTAGGCGCAGCTTTGCGGGTTTTGATGCGCATGGTGTGATGAAAACGTGGTGTTCCTTGATGCCTTATGTGCAAAATATCATATACGCGGAGCTTAATGGACACTTACTAACACTCACAGACCAGGAGAGCGGTTTCGTTTGATCCATTGGCGGCGTGTGGTGATCGTCTGCGAAATCGTCAGAAGTATCGTCTGCTCGCGTATTGTTACCCTAGCAGATTTGGCAGCGTATTTTTACGCGAGCAGACGACACTTCTGTCACCAGCAGGCGATATTTCTGACGATCTCGCAGACGATATTATAATTCGGAAATAATGCTTGACGCTGCAGAAAAGCATTCGATTATTGAAAATCTGTATGCAAATGGCATTTAAGTAATGTGTCTTTATCAAAGGAGCTTCTGAAGGCATTGTTGCACGAAGATCAGACGATACTTCTGACGTGTGTTATCGACGGCGCTCTCGCAGACGATCAGCTCACAGCAACGGTCTGCGCGTGTTATTAAATGTATATTAAGCTGCTCGCATAAGATATTTTGCACATACTGGATCAAGAAACACCACGTCTTCCCCACACCACGCGCAACAAAGTTCGCAAAGCTGCGCCTAATTCCGCACAGAACACCCCTGAATAACCTTCCGACAGCTGGATTAAATTGGTAGCACTTGGATTAAATTCGCTGGCACCTGGATTAAACTCGATGGCGTTTGGATTAAATTAGATGACACTTGAATTAAATTGGCTGGCGCTTGGATTAAATTGTATGGCGATTGGATTAAATTGAGCGGGAAAACCTGTAGTTGCAGAGGCTAAAGAAAATAATATAAGCTACAACAAGCCGATTTATCGGCCTTCTTTTGAGCGAGCAGTCGTGATCGTCACCGCATAGGACAGTATCGCTAGGTCGGGTGGTTTAACTTCCTCACGATAATTATCGTTCTTTCTTCTTGCGTACGGGCAACAAAGAAAAGTTTACAAGTAGCATAAACACAGAACGCTGAGGTAACTGCAAAAGCTTTTTTCAACGGGAGCATGCAAGCGGACGCGATAAGCGCAGCCGAATCAGCTGACACTGTTGGCCTGGCACCGCCTTGAAAACGAGTGGAAATTTTGTTTTGTATTGTCCCAAACTAAATTATTTTTGCTTAAACTTTTACGCCGCACGCTTTACGAAGGGCAGGGCACATACATACTAGCGAGTAGGTGAGGCAATAGCGTCCAATAAACAAATTAATCGTGATTAGAGGACGCAAAACAAGCACCAAATCGCACGCCCGCTGCCTGCAGAGATGTGTACTTGTATATTTACATAACATAACACAGCCGCATACACGGTGCGTGGCCCAAATATGTACAGCCGTGAGCTGAAGTAAACGGACCACGGGAGCGGTGGCCAAAACTAATCGCTGCGCCGTCTGGTTGCGCGGCGTATGTTGTCGAGACCGCGCACAGCGCAGGCGCGGCCTAGCAGTACAGCACACATGCCGCTATCGCTCACTGCTTCGCGATTGTCTCACGCTCCGATAAATTGACGCCAGGGGAGCCGCGCTGCCCTTTTACTGCCTGCGGGTCACACACCTTCAGTGGAAATGGCGCGCTGGCGCAATCGGCGGCAACGCGGCTCCGCTGGCAGAGTTGGCGCGCTGGTGATTATCTCGGGCTTCAGGCTTTTTCTTTTTTTGCAATCCCCCCCCCCGTCATATATTGAAGCAGAAAATAAAGCAGACAAAAATCATTGGACACTCGAAGAACAGAACACCATCTTTGTCGGTTTTGAGGATAGATGCGAAATCACAGCCTCCCGAGAATATCAGCGAACTGGGAAAATTATTGATGCTAACCTTACATGCCAAGGTTTTGACAAATACTGCTGTGTTTAGGTATGTACTGCATTGCTTTATGAAACTTCGTTTGCCGCATGCGGCATATGTGCCATTTCGCAATTGCTCGGGAAAATCCAGCTTCGCAATTTTTCAAGTTCGAGGCACCGACACATACATTTTATGTTCAAAAACTATATTGCGATATGAGATACCATTGAACCACGCCTTCAATTCCCAGCGACTATCGAACTGCATGCAAACTACATTTTTCGATTAGATTTATTTGCACCTGAAAACATTATTGACAGTTCTTGCGCACTTCTGTGCCATGAGTTGAAATTGAAGTATTTGATCAAAAGAGGGTCGTTCAGTCGACGATTGAAGATAAAAATATTACTAGCTTATGGTCCACGACATGCGGCAAACAAACGACGGTATACTTCAAAACAGCCAAGTTTATTTACACGTAATATTTTACAAAGCATTGCACAGGGCTGTCGTTCATAGATGGGGGTCCACAGACAAAAAGAGGAACGTGGGAGAAGAGGGACTCCGTGGGTCCCTCCGCGATACTCCCAACTTCCTTTTTTTTCCAAACCCTGCCACGAACTAAAAAAAGTGGATTTGCCGCATGACATATTAGAATAACGCGCCCGCACAGCACAAATTTTAAAGCTGGCTTTTTGCACAACGGTTAAATTATGCAGAAAAGCCACACTCAAAGGGCGTGCATAGATATATGTGTATGAGCGACTTTGGCTGCAACGGTTAATTGTGCGACAATAGGACACGTATCAACATATTTCAACGTGGGGTCCCTCACCACTTTTGCAAGCACAGAAGGAGTCTTTGGCACGCTACCGGCCGAGTACCACTGGCATAAAAAATCAGAGGTCGGGCAAATCCCAAGTCCTGCGGGCAGCCCTTTCCTTCACCACGCGATAATCTTTATTTAATTACAAAAGTCCCGCCTCCCAAAGAGACGTCTCAACGTAGAGTGAGGAGGACCTATCAATTAGCCAATACTATAGGCCGCTGAGCGGCCACAAAAACAGTCAATTGTTGTTGTGTACACAAATAGCTATGGGACCCAACTCTGTCACTCTCATGCAGAAACTCGAAACTCGAAAAACACGAACAACACGCAACACGAACTCGAACAAACAACAAGACAGCAGATATCAACTGAGAAACTTCATCACTTAACAAAAAAGAACCCTCCTGCTTTTTGAATAAAAAAAGGCTACGAGCCCAACGCAGCCACAGCACGCTATGTGTGGCATCGTAGCACCATTGCCACTTATCAGGTGAGTCGCATCGTTTTCAATGATAGGGCGGTGCCCGGCAGTGTTCCTCTAACTGCGCGGCGTGATTCCCCTGGCGTCAATTTATCGGAGCGTGAGACAATCGCGAAGCAGCGAGCGATAGCGGCATGTGTGCTGTACTGCTAGGCCGCGCCTGCGCTGTGTGCGATCTCGACAGCAGGCGCCGCGCAACCAGACGGCGCAGCGATTAGTTTTGGCCACCGCTCCCGTGGTCCGTTTACTTCAGCTCACGGCTGTACATACGATCGTCACTGACTGGTTGGTTATCTTCTAGTGCAGGGGTCGCCGCTAATAATCTGAACGCCCACACGCCAGTTTTGTCCTCATAAGGGGTAGACGGTGAGACAAGTACAGAGAATTGATCGCTTCCAGTTGCATTGTCCCCCATCTTCCCAAATCCCCAGATTATTGTCGAATATTATTGGCAGTTTTCTGAATTTTTCTCTTTCCTGAACCCCTCCCCCCTCCCCCTCCCACCTGATTTGCTGTCCAGCCTTCCGCCATATGTCGGCTTCATGCGACTCAGCCCTACACCTCAAAACGTTGCTGGCCCTTATTCTAGTCTATCAAGCGCGAACTGGTAATATATGATGCAAGAGCGTAATTAAATAAGTGAGAGCAAACAAGGACCACTGAATTCGCCAGACCCCTTTGTTTTAGGGCCCCTACTTTCGGAATCAAAAAACAGATTCCATGCTTCTGACGCTCGCTACATTTTGTCACCGAGTCACGCAATAAAACGCCAAGCTAGCGCTGCACCATGTATTCGTACCGGCGACGCAGGCAACCAGTGCTTAACGAAAGTTCATTCGTAAGTGCGCAGGTGCGGAAAAGCGCGGCGCACTGCAGCAGTCGAGCCTGCGGTCCGCCAGACTATCTGGCTTTTACGCGCTATCTTCGCCGATTGCGTTATTCTTCTTTTCTGATCGGCCGTTGTTGAAAAGTCCTAGTCACCAAGTTTATTAGTTAAACAAGAAGCTTTCACTTACAATTCCACTTCATACGACCATCGATCGGTGAACCTGCGAGTGGAAGGGCGCCGTCACCATCCCAGCCCTTTCGTCGACGCTGTACTACGTATTTAGCGCTGCAAAGATTTTTTCCCAAATGCCAAGCTGATCGCCGGAAGAGATTGGACGCTTCGGGGGTGGGCTGAAGGCCATGTGGCAAAATAATCGGGAGTATCAAGTTCATTTTGCTTCTTTCAACACGGGATCCTATGGGACGCCCGCTGCTTTGCACTACCCGCAAGTACTGCCCGGGAGCCGGTTGCGCAGCGCCTTCTGGGCAGCGAAGGATCCTTATACTCATAATGTGACGTTAGGCCTAAAGTCCCAAACCTCAAAAATGCGACATTAGGCTTAACGTCATCCGGCTAAAAGCCTTACGGCTTGCAGAGCAACGTCATTCTCATCGCACGTAGAGCTTTGGGTAACGGCTTTTGAGAGAGAGACAACACATTTTTTTATTGAGCTAAGTTTAGGTGGGGTGGTTCCTCATTTCAGGTAACCATGAGATGTCCACCCCAGAACATGACGTTAGGCTTATATACGTCGCACCGACGCAGGCCTTCGTCACCTCCCCCCTCTGATCCAGCTCCCCAGGCAGCACTGGACTGTTCGGCCTAAAACAGGCCGGTGTACTTTGGCCGGTGATTTTCTGTCCGGCCGTTTTCCGGCAGCCATGTTCGGCCCATGTCCAAATGTGGGCCTTTTGGCCGTATACGGCCGTACTCCCATGGCTGTCCAACGGCCAGTGTCCGTCAGCCAGTCGACCGGCTTCCGGTCATACGGCCAGATTCCAGCCGTAGGGCTCCGGCCATTCCAAAGCTACCCGTGTACGGCCGAAGTACTGCCGCCGGAGCACAGCCGAGATGCGGTCGTCGGACTCCAGCCGGACTAAAGCAACCGGAAATACGGCCGTGCTATGGGCATTGGAGTTCAGCCACAGTACGTTAACTGTACTGAGGCCGTTCACTGCATGTCGCGCAAGCAGATGACTCATTCGCGCAGTGCAGAAGCAGCACAAACCCAGCATTTTGGGTCCAATGAAGCCACATCAAAGTGAGCTCGCGCGCAACCACCAGCCGTCAAGCTTTCAGCGCAGCCTTTCTTAATTACCAGCCTCAGTTGACAGCAAAATTTATTTATTAAACAGTGCTCACAAATTGTCGTTCCTTTAATTGCTGTGCCTCTTTTACTGCCGAACACAGAAAATATTCAGTCCTTTGTAGAGCTTGAATGGATGTATTGTCCAGGTCCTGATATCCTCTGTGGGGCGGCTTACCTGTAATAAACAGGGAAAGAGGAGGGGGGGGGGCGGCGGAGGGCGCATACTTAAGTGGGTTGAATTTCAGATAGATAAATTGCGCCGCTTTTAGCCAATTTCTTTTAGGGCAATATTCCGGAACACTTTCATGCTATGATTACATAAACAATTTTTATAACAGTTGCTTGACCAATTTTGATGTATATAAAACCGGCGTGAATGCCTTTACGAAGCGTTTTGGTTCTCAACAAAATACTCAGGAGCATTTAATATAACTCCTTCACAAAAAAGTGTATCTCCAGTTTTTGCCCATTTTTCTTGCAAAGACATTATCTACTCGATCAACTTTTCTTATGATCTTGCGCAGGGCTGATCGTAAGAAGGAGCGAACAGGTACTTTCATTTTCAATCTATTTTAATGTTGTTTTCATGAGTATACGTCCACACCACTTAATAGTCAAAAGAACTTAATTTTCTTCTAATGTCATACTACGTTCAAAAAATTCTAGACGCGTTGCGAATGACGCCCTGCTTCAGGTGGCTGCAGTTGTATCCCTCTGTGTTCACGCAAGGAAAGGCGTAAAATTAGAGTTACATAATTTGTTTCAAACCAATAACATAGCAATTGTGGCATGCATACAGGAAACCTTGCATACTGCAACGAATAGGGCAATAAATATTTTATTGGTCAAGGTTGAATGCGTAGGGTTCTCAACCCGTCGGAGGCAAACTTGCGCCTCTGGAAGTTTATTTATTTATTTATTTGTTTATTTATTTATTTATTTGTTTATTTATTTATTTATTTATTATTTTTATTTATTTATTTATTTATTTATTTATTTATTTATTTATTTATTTATTTGATGCCTGCTTGCCTTTTCATGCATTACAGAAGGGAGATACATAACACTAAGCATTAAATATGAGACAAAATAACAAAATATTTCTACAAAGCGCGCTGAAAATCGTCAATATAAAGAGTTAATGCAATCATACGTGGAAGATAATTACACTGCAGTATTGATGTAAAATAAAATGAATCGCGCAAGGCGTCACCTTTAAAGGAAAGTTAATAATTTGCTTTAAGCTAGCGGTCCCACTTTGCGATACGTAGAGTGGCGCTTGGATATACTTCTCCCCTTCTACTCCAGTTTTCGAATAATAGATATTACGAAAAAAGTTCAACTTGTGGTTTCGTCTGTGATCTTTCACGTCCTGCCATTTCAGTTTACTTTTACTTTCTCTCATGCTAAGTTGAGCGTGCCAATTACCTAATACGAATCGCACTGACATATTCTGTATGTTTTCGAGCGTATCAACCAGCTCTTTGGTGTGGGGATCCACGAAAACACATGCGTACTCCAAGATTGAGCGCACATGAGTGAAATACGGTTGTTCTTTTCAGTTAGATGGAGGTTCACTGAAATTTCGTCTCAGAAAGCCAAAAAAATATGCAGCCGTAACTTTTATGGTGTGAACCTGCCTATTTAACCTCTAACCACTCCCTAAATAAACTCCTAGGTATTTATATTCCTCGGCCGTTGTCACAGCAGCATATTTTTACGGTATACGTATTCAATTGGAATGAAGGTTTTTTTGTAAAGGTGCCGTTAACACACTGTTTAACATCCAAAAACTTTTCTGAATCAGCACACCAGGATGTTATTAAATTCGAATAAAGCTGCAGGTATACGGAATCACGTTCATTCGCTATAGTCCGGTAAACTACACAGTACTTTTGAACAAAGCTATAGGGCCCATAGTAATAACAATGCAAAAACCGATTCATTCAGTTCATAGGATAAAATGTACTACGCAGAAGGTGATATGGAAAACCATCATTTGCTTTTTTGCAGTCCAAGAATATACAGTCAACCACTTTAAGCTTATCTATTGCAAGAGCCAAATCGTGCGTGAACTCAACAATCTGCGTTGAGCAAGAAAATCCTGACAAAATCCGTGTTTTCTAGGATGCTGGCGATTATGTTTAACCAAATGAGTCATATCCCCAGAGTATCTAAGCTCACCTTCAAACATCGGAACTAAATTAACAGCTAGGCTTCGTCAGTGACAAGGCTCTGTTGTTATCGAAAATTTAAAATTATTATTTTTTTCTAAATAGGCGAAGTCGTAAAATCCCATGAAGTAACATAGTGCAGGGCATGAAGTTGATCCTACCAATGCACGAGCGAGTCTCTTCTACGTTTATCACCAACAACACAGTGCAACATTGCTTGTCGCAGTTTAATTGTAAGCAGAATAACTTGCGCTTTTGCTCGCACTTGCCTTTCTTTGGTGGGGAGTCCTTCACATGGTGGCGGTTTAGCTCCTGCGTGGTGGCCGCTTGCTCGACGCCCTTGAAGGCCAGTTATTTTGGTGAACCATCTCCATCTCGGATCGGACATCTCTGCCGGGTCGATATCTCCAATGCTCTCCATTTCTTGAGGGGGTGAATAGCCTCAAGCTGATGCGTCGACGAAGCCGGTGGCAGAGGCGTGGTAGCGCGATGACTGGCGAGGCTTAGCTCACCCGTCGGTGTAGCACAGTCTTTTGTGGCAATTAATGACATTTCGATGGCCTAAAAGGTTCCCTGCTAATGTCCAGTGAGTCCTTGCACCTTGCCCCATCACCGATAACACTCATTACTGTTTGACAAACGATGTTCGTTCATTTAAAACGTAGAAACACGGAGCGGATGAAAAACGCGTCCCCGTCGTTCGGCTCCCTAACGGCTTTTTCTCCCCCAGAAAAAAACCGCTCGGTCTCCTTTCAAACACGTCTGTGCATGAATTCTCGGCGCCCAGGCGCGTGCCGTTGTTCGGCTGTATGCCGTTTGCCGAAAAAATGACGGATAACCAGATACCTTACGTAGGCCGGTCTCCTCTTGAACACCGCTTGCCAAATATTCTGTGGCCATTCGCTTGCCGTAATTCGGCCGAGGACAGCTAACCGAATGAAAAACGTATATTCTGGGGCCGTACGTCGGCCGGTATCCTTCACAACACTGGCTGCCCGAAGAAAACGAATATTCTACCGCCGGGCGCGCGGTTCACCGTTGAAACAACGAATGCACGGGAGCCGCGCTCCGGCCGGTCTCCTTTCGAACACCAACTGCCGCAAGAATACGCATATTCTGTGGCCGGTCGCTTGCCGTGCTTCGGCCGATTACCTCTTCCCGAAGAAAAAACGGATGCCCTAAGGCCGTACTTCGGCCGTTCTCTTTCTCAACATCGGCAGCCGTAAGAGAACTGAATATCTGGCAGCCGGTTAGCTGCCGTTGTGCGTCCGGACACGGGCGGACGGAAAAATACCGAAGCGCTGGTTGCCGAATGTTGGCCGTTCACCGCATGATCAGTGGCTGCCATAACCTGGATGCTGGCTGGACATGCCAGAAAGCGGCCATAGACGGGCCGGTCTTGGGGCACACTTTCTGTGCCGCCTGGGTCTGCTCTGCTCTGCATCAACTTTTAGCGGACGCGGGCCTAACGGAGCGGTCGCCAACTTCTCAGTGAAGCGTTTTAATTTCTCAACACTTCACCCACGATCATCGTCATCGTCAGTGAAAGTTAGCCTCCCTGCAGTGCGTTTTCGCGTACGGACATCGCCAGTGAGAGGCCAGAAGCTTCGCTTAGAACCTTCAAATTTCGCGTCACAGTGACGTAATATGGGCAGGAGTGAAAAATTATGAACTAGCACTGAAATCATTTTAATTAGTGTTTTAGCCGCACATTCGCATTCAAGCGATACGATAAAACGGAACTAAAAGTCCCACTACAACCGCGCAGCCATGATTCTTGGCCGTGACAGCTAGGTCGGCGACCGCCAATCAAGCAAGATTCTGTGACGTCATAGAAAAATAACCGGATAGTGCCTGGGGAGTCACCATTGCTTCACATGTTCTCTTTAATACTTCGATTATTTGTTCGAAGTATGCGATAAGATTGGTATCATTGTTATCGGGACAAAAGCGGTCTTTTTCGTAAACCAAACTTGTGTTTTGTCTTCGTAACTCTTCTAACAGAAGAGGGAACGTAACTATCAGGACTCACACCGAAGGTAAGCGAACAGATTATGATGATTAAAACTTTTATTGTGCAGACCCAGTCACAGCAGGAGTACGGCAAAACCTAACAAGAATTCCTGTCGTACAACAAAAAACTTTGTTGTGACAACAGAAGTCCTGTTGTTACGACAAAGCCATCTCTTGTTACGACACACATTTCTGTCGCAACAACGAAGCGAATTTTCTCAACGGCAAACATTCCTGTAGTCACAACAGAACTGCCATTTAAGTTACTCTTCACAATGGGTAAAAACATTCAAGCAATGTTTAACCGTTTAACTACTGATGGAACATCGGGATCACGACAAGACGGGAATTTGGCACGATGGAACATCGAAATGATGACAGGAATACGACACATGACAGAATAACGGAATCCCGACACGACAAGAATACGACAATGCTTCCCGACAACGCGGCAATGCTTCCCTGTGTGATGATATTGTCGTATCTTAACAGCAGGCGCGTGCTCCTCGCTCTCTCTTATATTTGAAGGTCTGCCGGTCGGCCCGGCGTATATATCTGGCTGCAGGTACCATACACAACCCCTGTGTCGCATTCCACTAATTTCTTTCCGTGTGAAACCTCACACGCTCCCAACCGGCGGCAGTCGTATCTTAGTGTTTACGTTTGGTTTGCGGTTTTGTGTGGTGTTTGTGTGCTCGCGTGTTTTACCTGTTTTCGCTGTATCATTAGTAGCAAGACAAGTTCGGGCTGGCCTGTCTTCTCTGTATCATTAAAGTTCTCTCTCTCTCTCTCTCTCTCTCTCTCTCTCTCTCTCTCTCTCTCTCTCTCTCTCTCTCTCTCTCTCTCTCTCTCTCTCTCTCTCTCTCTCTCTCTCTCTCTCTCTCTCTCTCAGCTGGTTCAGTTTGAACGGAGCGGAGAACACGACTCAAACCTCGTAGCGAGACGTTACCTTTTAGGAGCAAAGCCCCTTAGGGGCTGGAGCTGTTGGCGTCTCCTGTCGTCGTCGTCGTAATCGTCTCATGTATTCGCGGCGCTAAAACACCGGGAAACTCGTTCACGCCTCGCGCTAGAACATATAAAAAAAACACCGAAACACGTAACGCGTACTAAAAAAACTCCGGGGCACTCGTTTACGCCTCGCACTAGAGAACTTCGTGCTTCAAAGAGACTTTTAAAGCAAAGCTGTATACCTCTACCCCCCGAATGGTTTCGTCTCCGTTGGCAAAAATGCCAAGGCGCCAAGATTGCGCGTATACACTGCATGCGTGCTTCGCCCCTCCCCAGGTTTCACGTTAGTGGAGATGGCCAGGGAATTTTTTTCAGCCTACGTGACACCTTAGGAAAATAGGGAGTGCCACCGGCCTATTCACACCTATAGCCTATTCCCAGAACCGAGCCTATTCACACCTATAGGGAGAGCATTGCCGCGTGTGCCAATGTTTTCCTAAGTTAGCGGAAACTACGTGTTTATATCGGCACAGGGATACTCAAACCCCAGAGATTATGGACGCCCCCCACATCCTTGATCGACGCCTCCGTGAGTCAGCCTTCGGTTGCTCTCACAGGAGTGAGAAACGCTATCTCGCAGCTACGTTTTCGGGCACGTAGAAATGCTCGAGGCAAACATTGGTGGCTTAGGGGGAGATGCCCATGGTCATGCTTTTTTCTTGTGTTTTCTTGTACATTTCTGATTTTTCCACGCGCACCGCTATATGTATTACCAGTATCTGTTAATAAAATGCACCCGCCGCGGTGGCTCAGTTGCTAAGGCATTGTTCTGCTGCGCACGGAATCGCGGGTTCGATTCCCGACCGCGGCGGCCACTTTTCTGATGGAGGCGAAAAGCAAAAACGCCCGTGTGTGCGAGAATTCGGCGCACGTTAAAGATCCCCAGGTGGTCGAAATTAGTCCGGATCCCTCCACTACGGCGCGCCTCATCACCTGCGTTGCGTCCACGCGTTAAACCCTACAATCAATCAATCAATTAATAAAAATGCAATTGATAGTTGGCACTCGTGTCGTCCATTCCTTCTTCAAAAGCGTTTGTTCTTAGCGCAGTTTTTTACCACAAAAATTTTGAGGAAGATCGCAGCACCAAGCGTGCCCACAGACAAGATTGCAAAGCCCTTCACAACGCAAGCGAAACGAAACGTCTCGGCCGGCAGTTCGTGCTTTCGCCATTTACAACCCATGAGAAGGGCAGGTGAACTCGGACTTTTTTTGTTACTATTATATAATTATTACAGCACAAACGTGTCTGTTGGTCTGTCAAGTTTATTCGACATCGAAATGTCTGTCTGTCTGTCTGTCTGTCTGTCTGTCTGTCTGTCTGTCTGTCTGTCTGTCTGTCTGTCTGTCTGTCCGTCTGTCCGTCTGTCTGTCTGTCTGTCTGTCTGCCCCTCCATCCAGAGGGCGTGGAGAGGAGCGAAGCTTGAACTGATCCCCTTTGCGCTGCTGAATAAATGTTCTCTCTCTCTCTGTCTGCCTATCTGTCACCACTGACAAAAGTTTTATTTTTGAAGCATGCAGCAAATAGCCGTCAAAACCCAGTCGACAGTGACGACAAGAAACATTTCTGTAGTGTTGTCGTATTTTCGCGTGTCGTACTGTCGTCTTGTAGTATTCTTGTCGTGTCGTGATTCTGATGTTCTGTTGTGTGTCGTATTCCTGTCATGAATTTGATCTTCCGTCTTGAAAAATTCCTGTCTTCCTGATGTTCCATAATTAGTTGCACATGGTTTAAAAGTTATTTCCCATTGTGAAGAGTAGCGTAAATGGCAGTTATGTTGTGACTACAGGAATGTTTGCCGTTGAGAACATTCACTTGGTCGTTACGACAGAAATGTGTGTCGTAACAGATGGCTTCGTCGCAACAACAGGTCTTTTGTTGTTACAACAAAGTTTTTTATCGCACGACAAGAATTGTTGTTAGGTTTTTGCGGTATTCCTGTTGTGATTTTAGACTGGGAAGCATTTTCAGTGTGTTTGGAAGCGCAGCTGGCTGCGATACATGTGGGAAATATAACGATTAGTGCGTGGATGTGATTGCTTTGTTTAACGTATCTTTAACGGCCGTCCTTGGTGTCTCTCTTGAGTTCGTGCGAAGTTGATGCACTCAAGGGAATTGCAATTTGCCACCAACGCGGCGGCAATCAATCGCGTCAGAACAATGCCCTCCCCGCAAAAGCTGAAGGTCCGCAAGGCACTCGTAATGCGTTTGCGCCTGATTTCGTCCTGCATGGGGGCACGTAGTAACCACTTATCAGATAACGGGAAGACAAAGACCCCTCGCCGATGGCGACGAACGCGAGTGAATGGACTTTTTGGAAGTATAAAAGGGCGAGGCCTTCGCACAGGAGGCCTGCAGTCCATTTGTTGGGAGCGGTGGAGCGTCAAAAATGGGAATCCGACGGTTGATTCTTGCCTCCGTGTTTCTCGCGGGTGAGTAGCCTCCAACGATCGTTGTTGCGTTGTCGTCGTGTAAAAGAAGGTGACAAGAACATTACCATACATTCCTAAAGACAGTTGGGAGGAGTGCGAAAGCTTTTCTCACATCGAAACTGCGTCGGGTGTGGTTGAAAACATTTGCTATAAGTGCGTCCAATCGATAGTCAAACCTTCAAAATACCCAAATAGCGAACGAAGAGTGAACCCATGCGACGATTTTTCGCGCACTAAGTAAACGCATCTACGAATGATCTAAATGTACACCGATACGTGTTTTATGAGATAAAGGTATACTATTGTAATCCTTCTTCACGATCGATGTGGGTTTTGGGTTTTGTCTGATCTAGAACCGTCCCATTTTTCGCGATTTTTGAGTAACTGTTTTGACACAATGGAAGCCCGGTTTCACGCACGCGCCGTGTGTCCAGAGTTCTTATCAGAGCTTTCCGGTTTACCAGCCGGTCCATGGAGAAATGCATTAGTTTTTTCGCAGGACACAGTCGGTCCCACTAAGAAAGCTCTCGCTTCAAAAAAACGGTTTTAAATTTCACGACTGGCGTTCCCAAAATACAACCGGTCCATGAAGCACGCCTTTGTGGAAGGCTGAGTGTCGGTTTGTAACTAACCGGAACGAAAGTTTGCTCAACGGGTGTTTGTGTATTCCGAGAGTAATGGGGCCATATACTAAAGAAAATTCTACTTCTAATCTACTTCTAAAATTCTTCTTCTACTAAAGAAAATCCGAATGTTGCCGCACAAGACGATGTTGCCGGGGCCTCTGCACTATATCCCGGAAAGAAAAAAAGCGGAGGTTGGACACTTGAAATGTATCACTGGGAAGGGCCTTATCTGGTTATTGCTGTTGTTTTGTCGCTGTTGTTGATAGGGCGGGCGCGTTCTTTGCTGGAAGAAGTTTCTCGTTAAAATGTTCGTCCGTTTGAGACGAAAATGCGATCTCACCCACACCGCTGCCCGTTCGAGAAACGCTTTGTGCAGTTGACCAAACGTCTGCACAAAGCGCAGGTTTTTGTGCTCGGTCGTTCGATACCTTCACGTAAGGTAAGCGGTAGAAACGTGGAGGACCACAGCCTAAACTAGTATATATATACGAGCAAGATTCGAAAGAAATTATTGCCTCATCGCCGCGGTGGCTCAGTGGCGAAGGCGTTGCGCTGCTGAGCCCAATGACGCGGGTTCGATTCCCGGCCGCGGCGACCGCTTTTTTGATGGAGGCGAAAAGCAAAAACGCCCGTGTGTACGAGATTTAGGCGCGCGTTAAAGATCCCCAGGTGGTCAAAATTAACCCGGAGCCCTCCACTACGGCGCACCTCATCACCTGCGTTGCGTCGGCGCGTTAAACCCTACAATAAATCAAAAGGCCCTACAAAACAGCTTTTGCGGAAGCCGTGGCACCTACTGTGAAATCCCCCGCCACCGCATAATGGGCCAACCTTCCACGATTCGGATGTGAATCGTTTGTGGTAATGTTACCTTTCTCTCCGCCTGAAATGGTTCGATAAACAGGCGCACTGGGACGAGCAAATTGATTTCTCTATTATGTGACCGCTCTGCTTTCATACATGTTGAAATCTTTTCTCTCCGTTCAAAACGCCGGTGAAATGTGCGATATAACAAGGGTGCTCTTATGTCAAACAATGGAATGGTTGAGAGGAGTTTTCGTAGAACCTATAGCGTCAGCTCGTTTTCGACCAGAGTAAGAAAAGCGTAGCCATGGCTTTGACCCGCAAGCGGTTGACTCAATACCCAATAATCCTTAATTTGGGGGCCATCGCCTGCAATTTCTATACGATAATTGTATCATTTGTACAACTTGTATTATTTATATCATTTGTACAACTTGCATTGCGTTTGTTTTTTCATAGCCTCAAAGAACTACTTTTTGCTGTTTTGTTGCGCATTGTTGTTGTTATGTACAACGGCTCCTGGGCCTAGTCAAGCTGCAGCTTGCATCTTATAGCCCAGGAGACCGTCCAGCGGTTGTTCTGGAAAATAAATGAAATGAAATGAAATAATGTGCGCACCAAAAGACACCTTGGGATAACTACAGACCGGAACCTCTCCTGATTGATTGATTGTGGGTTTTAACGCGCCGACGCTACACCGGCGATGAGGCTAGCCGCAGTGGAGGGCTCCGGATTACTTTTGAACACCTGAGGATCTTAACGTGCGCCGAAATCTCGAACTCACGGGCGTTTTTGCTTTTCGCTTCCATCAGAAAAGCGCCCGCCGTGGCCGGGAATCGAACCGACGTCTTCGTGCTCAGCAGCACAAGAACCTCTCCTGGGCCCCTGAGGTCCAGAGACTATACCTATGTACTCGCATTTCCGCGGTGGCGCAAGTTTGTAGGTGACCTTGCCGGCAGTCAATGGGGCAGTCACTCGATCGATGGTGCTGCTCTGAAAAGCTTGTGTCGATGGCTTGCTGCGCTACATCCTGCCTGTTTTGCAGCGACTGTCGACCGCAAGCAAAAAGCAGCTTGCTGCGGCAAAAAAAAAAAAAAAAAAAAAAAAACTTGTCTGCGAACCTGTCTTGGCCTGTCCTGCGAACCTGTCTTCGTACAGTTGCGGAGGCTGGTTGCTTGCCCTTAGATGTTCTTCGCCTGCAAGAAACTGTTCGAATATACCATAGGTATCGGTTTCACACAAAAAACAATTTTTTGACCCGTATTGTATAGTGCAACGACAATTCCAGATTCGCAGAAACGATAAACTTTATAAAGATATCTGTACCCTCCCAAGCGCGGCAAACCATATGCCGCCTGATTTCCCACCACCGTGCACTATATAAATAAACATGCCTGGCCTCAACTCAAAGAAAACTCAGCCTCACATTTGCCTCCTTCAACTCGCGCTTGCCCACATCAGTGGCCGATATCCACATATGACCTACATTTTTACTGACGGCTCATTTACATCTCACGGCAGTTCATCTGGCGTCTTCTTTTCGACAAGCGGACAAGAGAGAGAGAGAGAGAGAGAGAACTCTTTAATGTGGGCTGGAGAGGTCAGCTCTGCTAGCGGCACTGCTTGCTACGCCAGATGGGGATGATTACGATGCAGTGAAGTGAATGTGAGAGAACAAGCGGACAAGCGCTGTTCTATACTGTCTTGAACGTGCAACCTCATCCACGTGTGGTGAGTTCCATGCAATAAACAAGCCCTTCGCTACATTCTTTGGCAGCCACCAGCAGAATTCACGAGCATGTGTATCCCGCGACGTCACCTACCTTCTAGCCTACGTCGCCGGGCACCACGTGACTCTACAATAGATACCTGCACATAGCGGCATTATCGGCAACAAGAAAGCGCATGAGGCAGCTCGGAGAGGGCTACATCTGCGAAATGAAAGGAACATTTTCCTCACAAAGCACGAGGCCGCAGCGCTAGCGAAGGATCTTGCCTAGAGGAACGAAACCACCTCTGGTTTTTCCCTGAAACTCAACACCCTTTCCTGCACCCCAAATAGACTCTGGCCTCAGAATGAGGCCATAAGAGTGGATTCCACGCCGGAGAGAGACTCTCTACCATCGGTTGCGTCTCAACGCAGCACTCACGAACTCCTGCCGACATCGCCTCGGTCAAACCACAAGTCCTTATTGTGACAACTGTGGATTGCCGGAAGCAGTTGAGCACATTTTGCTGGAATGTCCGGCATGCTGCCAGGGAAGAAACCACCTCGCGCAGAAGATCGAGTGCCTCAACTAAGGTTCTACATCTTCGAAAGCTTTTCTCGGAAACACGGTTAAGCAGAGCGGTAAGGCGGGACAACGAAGAAGAGACCGCACAGGACTAGTGCTGGACATCAACTAAAATTTTTTACCGCACACAAAAGAAAATATATATGCAGGAACATGCGTATATCTTGCATATACAGCAGAATTTTGATAAACGGAAATCGCTTAAACGGCATTGCTGCTTAATAAACGGAACAGTAGCCTGTAAGTTAGTTGCTTTTGTATTCAGATAACGTAAAAAAAAAAAAACTCTCGGTAATCATAACTAAACTTTCCGCGTCACGGTGTAAACGAAACCAGAAATTGGACTTCTTCCGAAAACCCATTGGCATGAAAATCAGCCTTTTACTGTTCCGGATGTTTCGTTTTTGTTGTTTTTTTTTTCCTCCATTTTTTTTAGCCTCGTTATCTTCGTAAGCCTCGTCTCGTTAGTGGCCAGGCGTGTTATCGCAACGAATGCAACATCACAGTTCTTGTTCCAGTCGTTCGGTCTCGATTCAAGACGCCGAGGTTACAGGGCTCAGCTCCTGCCGCCTCGTTCGTGCAATCGTGGTTCTATTCGCGCTTCATTACCGCGTTGCCGTCTGCTAAATTCGGTGGCTCGCAAGGACTCGCGAAGCTCAGCCCTCTAGCCTCCATGAAGATGCAGTTGCAAGGACTCAAACAACAAAAATACTTGATGCATTTCGCAGTGCACAGCGACTCACTGTTGCTAAATAAACTTCGTGAATGCTGTGCCTAAACCGCTTGTAGTTTTCTTGCTTTCTGAAAAAAATATCAGCTACATTCACTTTCTAGTGCTTGTAGTTCTATGAAATGGTATTAAGAGTGTGTGCACACATAAATTTGCACTTTCACACATCTAACTCAGTAAACGGAACTCCTGTTAAACGGAACTAATTTTTTCGGTCCCTTGAAGTTCCGTTTATCGAGAGTCTACTGTATGTAAAAGAAGAAAGAACATGCAGATGGGTTGGCACATCAAACAAGGGGAAGAACAGGGCCCAGTGTACTAGAAAGAATACTTGTCAATGCATAAATGTGGGCTAGTTGGTTAGAACTGTGAAACACATCGCTAGTCCTGTGTGATCTCTTCTTTGTTGTTACCGCGGTACTTAACCGTGTTTCACAGTTCGAACCAACTAGCCCACATTTATGCACTGACTTTTCTTGGACCCTGGTCGTGTCCATAATCTCATCGCAAAGTGTTAGTTGCATTGTTTGATTATTTACACGACATTGGCGTCGCAAAGACAATCTAGAACTACATATCGTCATCCTGTGAGACCATTTCGGCTTTTACGTCACACACGCAAAGCTTCAGGTTAACACCGACTCCTAAATGTTGTTTGGCTGACCCGCTGCGGGGGCCTGGCTAGCCGGGGTGAGCGCAGGGGGTGGAAGGCGCGACGACCGCGAATTGAAGCGAATTTCGTCAAAACCTTAAGCCCTTCTGGGGGTAAACAAACTTTTCCGAAGCAGTCTGGGGCTCGGCTGAAGTCTATAGCTGCCCTTTGACTGGGTGAGCCGTGCTGCCCCATTAGTACATCAGGGGGAGCCGTCACTCCCCCTGCGCCCCATGTTCCGCCGCCCCTGCCTCCCGGGTGCCCGAAACGACGTCGTGAAGTTGGGACGGCTTTTGTTTCTTCGTGGCGTTTTTTCCGCCTTGTTCTACACAATGCGAATTTCCCTGCGATTCTGTTGCTGTGGCGCCGCTCGTGTGGCAAAAAAAAATCTATTTTTGTTGCTGCTACTAACTGCCAAATGCCAAGCAGTGTTCACAAGAGAGGTTCAGCCGTTCCAAACATTTGTTCATTTGCCGCAGCAACGAAAAGCTTTTTTAGCAGGCGATTTAAAGTTAACCCCAAAGTGAACATTTCAGGACGCATTCCTTCAATGGTATGCTAACTCAGGTGCTCAAAATATTCGTGACCTTTTCCACACTGCGCGTGGGTGTCACAACACTCATAAAAGTCCGGTGCTCAAACTGGAAATTTGAATTTGTGAAAGGCGAGTATAGGTTGCGATTTTAGGGCTCGATAACGAACACGTAGAAAATGAATTGTATCTTATGCCCGGCCTGACACTCGCTTATTGTCACTCGCCGTCCAACGCGGCAAGCCTCAAACATCATGCGCATTTTCATCATCATTTCGAAAGTAAAATTAGCGGCGCGAACACTGGGGCCGCAGAAGAACAGGACACGCAGACGACCAGCAAACGATCAGACGCAGAAGGCCATCCTCTCATCATCATCGTCGACGCTACCGTAATTCATGCTACGTATAAGGACACGTTTACTTTTTTGAGTGCCAACGCAACTGCTTGATGAATGCACGTGGCCACAACAGATTGATTGATTATTTGATTGACTTGTTGGTTGATGTATTGATTGACGTATTGATTGATGTATCTCTTGATTGATTAATTGATTGATTCAGTGATTCATTGGTTGACTGATTGATTGATTGGCTGGTTGGTTGATGTATTGACCGATTCATTGATTGATGTATCTATTGAATGATTGATTGGTCGTTTGATTGAGTGATTGATTGATTGATTTTTATCTTGTTTCGCCCAGCTGTGACCTGCAGTTTCGCACAGCAGCGCCAGGTTCAAGTGACGCTTACCGAAGGGCGAGATGTTCATGTCGCGAATCAAGTCAGCGGCTATGTCTTCACTCCAGGCTTCGCCACTGGCCAACCGGTGCCCCACAACTTCCGCGGCGCTGTGACGCTCCAGGCGCCACTCGGGTTTAGCGTAAGCATGCCTTCACGTCCTCCCCCCTTCTCCTCCCCACCAGGATATATTAAAGGGACCCTGCAACACCTTTTTGAAATCTTTTTTTTTTGAAATCTTAAATGCATGCAGAGCGTAGTCAGCCAACACAACCAGTACTTAATTAGGGGCTCGCAAGGTACCTCAGCCAAAAATTACTGCTCTATGCCCATCAAATAACTTGAAAATTCTCCCAAAAGCATTTTCTCTTTCCCGCTCTTGACGTTCTTCGACGGCTGGAATTACGCCACTAAGGCCATGTAGCTGCTGTTGGCCGGTTTTTCTTCAGTTGCAGCAACGAACGCTTTTCGATAGCAACTTTAAAAATAAAGCCACAAAAACAAAGCAGAAACGGAAGGGGTATCTGGTGCGACGAGCAAATCACGCAGTGCCGCTCCATGCTGACGATAACTATAGATTTGGCAGTGCTTCCAGCCGCGAAGGAAAAAGTGAAAGCGTTTATCAATAGTGTTGCAGGTTCCTTATAAGGCGTAGCATTCTTTGCTCAGTACCCCGCCAGCTGGGACCGTATAACGCCCCGCATTTACACAAAAATGCAGAACTGGCGGAGATAACACCTGTAGTCGTTATAATAGCCTAAATAGTGGCAATTGGTCAGACGAAATTTCTAAAAACAAAAATAAGAAACACTGAGAAAATAACATTTTCACAAAAACGATCTGATAAAATCAAAAATATGTATCTTATACATCTCCCCCCAAGAGCAGGAGAATAAAAAAAAATCCGCTTAAGAAAGTTGGCATTACGAACAAAAAAAAAGTGTAAATGGACCAACTCCGCTTACGCCTTGCATCTTCGGAAAAAAAAATTAGCGGAGTGAAGGCACATCATCGTTATAATGGTATAAATATACATCAGTATGAAAAAAAACAAAAGAAAACTGATAAAGAATAAAATTATCCAACGTCTTTCGTCACTCATAGCCATATTTGGCTGCAAAGAGCGCACACGCTAGACGCGCGGCATACGAATGCTACAGATTAGCAGACGATTCTCTGAATATCTGCAGATTTTTTAAAATGTTGAATGGATCTGTGGTACAGTAAAAGCTCGTTAATTCAAACTCGAAGGGGGCCATAGAATTGTTCGAATTAAGCGAAGTTCGAATCAGCCGGCGGGTGCTAGAATGAATGGACACCGCGCCACACAGCGCGGGCAGAACTTTAAGAATCCACCTCTAGACACGTTATCGCGAATTAGGCACTACTACACGTTTGTGGCAGGTGGTTTCGTAAATAATGTTTCGTAAATAATAATGGCATGCGCCGGAGCCCTGGCGCCGGTATCACAGAGCTAGAAGCGAAATAAGTTGTTGCAGGAGCGTCGTGCGCGCGCGCCACGCTGATGTTTTTTTCTGTTTCGTTGTTTTGCATCTCCAGTAAATTTGGTTTATTTGGATTTACAACACATTGTAATCAATCTGGGCCAACTTCTTCTGCGAGGAGTGATGGAAACCAGGGGATCCCAGTTCGAATGAACCGTTCCGGATACTGACGCGTTCGAATTCTCGGGAGTTTTCCCCCATTGAAATATATAGGGCTGTGCCGGGACAAGGGCGTGAGTTCGGATTAACCGGAAGTTTATATTAACCGAGTTTGAATTAACGAGCTGTTACTGTTTAAACTTTTTGTTACTGCTGTTGGTCTTTGTCGCTTTGTAACTCTTTTTCTCCGCTAAGTTCTCCCTAATCTTACTTTTATATCTAGACGCCCCCCCCCCCCCCTTCCCGGTATGATACCCAACAGTTGAGAGTGGACACACTGTTCAGAGGTCCTTTTTTTGTGGTTGTGTGCGCATGTGCGCGGCTAACCAATGCAAGGCACTAGCAGACTAAGGAGGCTGGTTATGATTTTTACCTTCGTACTTTATTTAAAATAATTATAATATTCGAGCGCTAACGTAACAAAAATCATGTATGTTTGCCTGATTTGTTTCTTCCGCGTTGGGAAGTTGTCAGCGAATTTATTTGACCATCTTACGGTCGTCACGTTCTTTTGCCGCAGAGGATCCGCCTGGATTTCGAAGAATTCGACCTGCAAACCAGCGCCCAGTGCTCTGCCGACCTCCTCGTCGTTCGAACAGCCAACGTACGTGTGATTCAACTTCATTTTTTTTTAACACGAAAGTCTCTTATTCCCCGGTTACACCAAGATTTTGCTGACGTCATATCCGCCACGGAAAGGATGCCAGTACAACGAAGCGAGCGGCCTGTAAAGGGTGCACCGCTGCACACAGGGTCTTTTTGCGGGGAAGCAACCTTTGGTACAAAAGAGTACGTTATACTTAGGGTTGCTCGTTTTCGGGTTTTATATTTCAACACGAAAGTGTCGTATGCTGGGATACACCAAGATATCACTGTCGTCATATCCGTCACGGGAATGACGCCAGTACACCTTTGCCGAAGCGACCCGCCAGCAGGACGTCGTTCCCTATGCACACCCTCAAGACAGCCGCCGACTCGCAAATAATGCTCAGCTGCAGATTTCGCTGCGGTTTTCACTTTCGTGTTTTACCGATTCCTATGACAGAGGAATCAATCACAGTTTTTATTCTAATCATTCACCTCTGCAAACACACAGCGCGCACACATGTGCGCACTACAGCTATGGACAAATGGAATGCGAACACGAAAATATGAACCAGTACACGAATTATTGAAGAAATACAGTTTGTGGCGGTTCAATAATTGCGAGCTGTTGGTATATTTGGAAAGCCACATTTCCCCAACGTTGTTACTGCAAATAAGCGACGCGTCATTGCGACCCGCATTGAAAAAAACCGCGCTATTTGTATGTTCTCGTTCATATTTTCGTGATAGCGTTTCATTTGTTCATGACTGTACATACATACATACATACATACACACATACATAATACATACATACATAAGTACATACATACATACACACATACATACATACTGAATTTCTGCAGATTCTTTAAGCAGTAAACCCTCGTTGTAGCGAAATACTGGGGGCAGGAAACTGACTTCGTTATAAGCAGCACTCGGTTTAAAGCGGTGATGATTTGCTCTCCCCCTACACTGCCGTTGGGACCGCGGAAAATTTCGAATTAAGAGAAGTTTTGTATAAAGCGAATTCATTATACCGAGTGTTTACTGTATCTGCCCCAGTCTCAAGGGTATGCTCCGGGACAAACGAATAGGTTGTATCCACTGGCGAAGCACGGTTGCAGGCAACCATGTGAGTGCGCCGTCACTCGCTACGTCGGGCTCCGCAGGATGGCGGTACTTGTCCGGGCTAAGCACGTGATGTGTGTGGGACGTTCCACACTCTACCCCACCGCACGCAAAGTAATGCCTCGACTCCAAAGTGACTGAGATTAATAACATCTCTGTTGACATCACCGTTGAGAGTCGGGTTGAGCCGGAGCAGGCGACGCACGCTGGTGTTTTTTTCTGCGGCGTGCGGGCACCGGGGCACAAGCCGAGCCACGTCCGTGTCGCTTCGGCCATGTACGGGGCTGTTTCCGGTGTTGCCAAACGAAGAAATCGACAGATAAACTTTTCAGTGAATACCATCTATACGTAAACAAGAACGCAAAGGTGAACCTGCAAAATATGTTATCGCGGAGTGCCCGCAGTTTCTCGATTCCTTCGTTGCCGCAGGTGGCTCCGAGGTTCTACTGCTCAAACGGGCGACCCAAGCCTTACCTGAGTAACTCTCCCGTTGTGAACCTTATGCTGCTCACCAATGGCCTGAGGAATAGCCGCGGTTTCCGGATCCGCTTCACAGCCACCAACAGCAAAGGTGAGGCGCCCCTCTTCACTAAAAAAACTTTGCCATCCCTTCCTAACGTTTAGACTGGAGGACCAGTCGTCATCTGACCAGTCTTCAGCTTCACTCAGATGAAGACTGGTCCTCCAGTCGAAACGTCAGTAAACCACTGTTTTTGTGTTTTTAATCGTGAGTCAACCATTTTCTCAAATATTTCTTCGGGCTCCTCGGGAAGTTTCTTCTACTGCCTATATATATATAAGCCAAGCCACGGAATACGCGGGCGATTGATGAGGTGGGGCCTTCGGGACACATTTGTCACTAATTCAAGGGCTACTGGATTTGTTCTTTGTTTGGATATTGTGTATGTGTATTGTTCCGTTGCCGCCCTTGCTAAAGCCCGAAAGGGCTGGCAGTATTGCGAACAAACAAACAAGCAAGCAAGCAAAAAGCAAACAAACAAACAAACAAACAAACAGACAGACAGACAGACAGACAGACAGACAGACAGACAGACAGACAGACAGACAGACAGACAGACAGACAGACAGACAGACAGACAGACAGACAGACAAATAAATAAATGAATAAATAATGTAACATAATGTTAATTTGTAACTTGTTCACTGTATAATCACGAAAGAAGAGCCAAGTGTCAATCTTACTGCATGCAATCATGAACAGTTGTCGGTAATTAGTCTTCTCTAAGCATGCGTGTATAATATATTTTGATAGAAAGGTTCAAATATTTTGCTTTTTTGGTTTCAAGACATTTGTGACGACCGAAGCCAGTTCCAGTGCGGAAGCTTGGAGTGCATTCCACAGGCCCAGGTGTGCGACGGGAGGTTCGACTGCGGCGATGGAACGGACGAGGAGTTCTGCCGTAAGTTTGTTTTACTTAATTTGTTTATGAGCATTGTGTTCAACGTATGATGTGAGATTCCTGAAGAACGCCTTTGTTATTAGGGGTGAAGCCCCTTAGGTGCTGGTGTTGTTGGCGTCTCCTGTCGTCGTCTTAATCGTCGTCCCATGTAGTCACGGCACTAAAACACCGGGAAATTCGTTTACGCCTCGCGCTAGAACGTAACGCGTACTAAAAAAACACAAGGACACCCATTTACGCCTCGAGCTATAGAGAGCTTCGTGGTTCAAAGACCAGAGACTTTTACAGCAAAGCTGTATACCTACCTGTACCACCCAACGGTTTCATCTCCGTTGGCAAAAACGCCAAAGCACCAAGAATACACTTATGCACTGCATGCTTCTCCCCTTCCCAGGTTTCACGTTAGGGGAGATGGCCGGGGAGATTTTTAATGTGCGAGCAGCCATTTATTTACATGGCGATTTGGTTTAACCGACCACCAAAAGTTTGGAGAAAGGTATGACCGTAACACAGGCAGCGCTTTTGCTGGTGTACGTATACGTCTAGAGGTTCTGGCGAAAGCTATTTACGAAAGAGTACACAACTTGTGAATTTTAGTTATTAACTCACTATTATAATACGAGTTTTAATGATCATGTTTATATTGGGAAACTGGAGGCAGACATTGAAAGAAAACAGCACAGTGAAAGATTTCGAGAATACGGCTTGCGAATTGCTACAGATATCATTTTCCAAAGTTCGTCCCGAAATACTTCAGCTTACCCCGTCATTTCAGCAACTGACCACAGTCCCGGGATATTATCTGGAACGATGACGCATTTGAGGGCAGACTTCGCACATTTGGAATCAGAAGTTAAATATGGGTTGTTTTTTTTAAAAGGGGGGTAGTTATAGTCATCACTTGACTCCACTTTCACCAAACCGCTCTGGTCGGCATAGACGGTGATCTCGCCGCCACCTTTCCTCTTTTATCGGCTCCGTCTCAGACGGGCGTACACAAGCCGACATTGGGGTTTTCATTCGTACGACCATTTTAATGCTCACAATTTAAAATATCTTACATCGGCTATACAAAGAGCCAGGCGTAACTATTTTGGTAGATAATTAAGCCAGACCAGAATTCGTCGGTCGATGGGAGAAAGAATAATCCTGCGGCAGACACTAAATGACTACTGATGCGCGGGTGGGCATAGGAGTGGCAGAAATTAACGGCGTTTCGTTCGCCTGTTCTTCCCTGCAGACGTACCCCTATATCGGCCAAACCTGGTAACCGACGTCCCCTGCGGAAGCCCCGTTGTTGAACCAGCCACGGAGAATGGGGACCGCATTGTGGGGGGCCGGGAGGCCGTGCCTCACAGCTGGCCCTGGCAGGTAATTGTTCCACCCGCACCGGCTAGCTCTCCTCGGCCCGTTGGGTTTTTAGAGCGAAAGCTCTATTACGCCATTTCGCAAGGTCATTCATTGCGTCGCCGTGACCTTGAGCCGCCGGAGCGCAAGTGTAGCAGGTGTGACGTCACGCCGCGCTATCCGCTGCGGAGAGGCGTAGCGGCTGCGCTCGCTCAGGACCCTTCCACTGCGGTACCACGTGACTGGGCGAGGGCTTAGCGGTTGCTTCGGCGGCGCTTGGTCGCTCAGTCTCGCCGTGGAACGCGTGCCGGCTGGGCCGTCTGTGCGCGCGTTTCACGTTTTACACGTTGTAACAAGGTGTACAAGTGCTCAGCCTGACCAATTGTTTACAGCTGCGACGTTATGACGCTATCAGTGGCGGATGTGTCCCCTCGCCAGAAATAGCTAACAAGATCCAGCTAAGGCTTCGCTCTAGCATGCAACTAATACCAAATGGAGAGAAGGGCATTACATAGTATATAGTGCACATTGATACGACGGTCTCTCGTTATTGACCAATGTAAGTGGCCGCTCAAGGTGTTAACAGAATTCGTTAAATTATAGCTCTAAAGCGTCTCGCATCGACACCGCTTGCTACCGCTGGAATATACGTTACTGGCGCACCTAAAGGACACAAGTATTGGTCAGACCCCGTAAATAGTAAAAAGCATATGGGCACCTCATCATCATTATAATCATCATCGACACCGCGTTCGTTTGGCGTAGCCAGCCAGGTAACGTAGCTCAGCTGACATCGCCAGCTTCATAAAAGACCGTTTGCTCCCTTTCTCTACGTCGCTGAGTTTGGCTGATACTGCTCTCCCTGGGCAACGTTTCTAGTGAACGTTTCTAGGGCAGCGTTTGTAGTTCATCCCAGACTGCTCTGCAAAAGCCAAAAATGTAAAGATGCGTCGAGTTAATAGGCGTGTGATTGTTAAGCTCTTGCGTCGCGAGAATTGAGACAAGGGCGCTCTATCATTGAGCATGGCAGTACGCATACAAAACGTCTGTAGTCTGACAAGCGCGATTGCATTATCATATCCGTGGGTCAGGTTAGTTATCGTTTGTCGCGTTTCCCCAGCACCAGCCGCCCAGTGTTACGGAGTAAAAAAAATTGACCAATTCCACCCATTAGTTGTCAAGAGAAGCTTCAATTGCATGCCGTTTCGTGTTCGTCCCTCGCAAAGTGCTTCTCGAAGTATTTCTACACCGCTTCCATCGGCGCCGCTAAACCGCACGGGTACGATGCCCTTGCTTGACCTCGCCTGAGCTTGAACGGCAGAGGGACGCTACCAGGCGTTTTCTGGGGTGTGCCTGGAGTCATAAACTTCGCTTAAAAGGCAGCTGGCGCGCTGTTTTCAAGAACGCTGGGGTGTGTGATGCACGGGCAGCTCTGAGGGGGCCGCTTCGTCGTTGTTTCTTCCGCAGCCCAGCATTCAGCTGAGCGGCACCTTCCCGGCGGCCCACTTCTGCGGAGGGGCCCTGCTCCGTAACGACCTGCTCATTACGGCCGCTCACTGCGTCGCTGGGTAAGAGAACGTCGTGCGATTGCCATTATCACTATTATTCGTCGGGACGTGCGTGCTTACGTATACAAATTGCGTCATGTAATGTTGGCGTATGCTTGGATCTAGCGAAAACTCATCCTTTGGATGTATATACAGTTGAACCTCGTTATAACGAACACTGATATAGCGAATTATCGGCTATAGCGAACTAAATACGAACTTTGGTTGGTCCAATCTCAATGTCAATCTTTGGACCTATCTAAAGCTTAAACAGCTACGCTGTTAAAAAAGCGATGGTGCTGCATATTTTGTTCCGATGACGTCATCATGGACGCTTTACATTTGAATACTTTGGTTACTGGGCGGTTGATAACGATCTCTCATTAAAGAGTTTTGATATAGCGACTAGCGGACGCTAGCGATACGGCGGTGGGTTACCGGGACCCGACTCCGCATGCACGCGCGGAGACGGGGAGCAGGTTACCCCTCACCGCAACGAATGCGTGGGCTCACGAGGAATGGATGACCGTCCCCGCGGAACGAATGCGCGCTTGCCCAGTCGGGTCCCGGCACCTGCCGGCTATGCTAAAACTCCCAATTATCTAGGGCAGGGGGCTGTCGTCCACGTTCTGTGAATTTGAGGATAGACGACGATGATGGTGGCTTGATGTACTACCCAGCTAATGACTCCTGGATCCACCAGGTCGGCGAACTGGTGGATCGATGGTGGAACGCGTGATACATAATTGCTAATGTTGCTAAAACAAAGTAGGAGCTAACTGTAAGTATAGAGCACGCATCCCATATGAAACGTTTCCTTCAAATTGAATTCGCATGGTATGAAAATTTGAGAAGGTTATCCGCAATAATACCAAAAAGAGACATGTGCACATGGTCACGTGACGGAATGCAGTCTGCGTTAATGTATGAATAAGAGACGAGCAATAGGTGTATTGATGAGAGTGAAACAAAACAAACACCGTTTTTTACATAGCACCATTCTTGAAAGTCTATCAAGTTATTGTAAAAATTGCACTTGAGATTTCGTTGATTACGATTCGAAGACGCAATAGTGGTATCATCTGCGTATAAAGAGCAACTCTAGTGATAAAGGTACGATGGCAGATTATTAATGTTTCATTTCATTCATTTTATTTCCTTAAGGACTCCACTGGGCGGGTATTATAGAAAAGCTGTATACCGTAAAATCCCGAGAGATGCCCCACCCCCGAAAGATAACCCACCCCTGTTTTTGGCACGATTTTCCATTTTTTCAAGAACACCGAAAGATAACCCACCCCTGGCAATAGCATCATCCCAGCCGGGGATTGCAACCGCGGAAACGAAGTTAGCAAGCGTGGGTAGGGTGCGATAACAGGTCACAGGAACCTGAAACCCGGCTGCGATAACAGGTCAAAGGATCTAAAAATAACATGTGCACGTTTAGGTTGGCAATGCAGCCCGCGCACATGTACAACCGTAGCGCGCCAACCACGTCGAACTCCTTGAGTGAGGAGGTGTTCGACCTTTTGCTTGACAGGTACAGCGACTGTTCGTTCGAGGGTTTTGACAGCGAATGAATACAGTGCTAATAAACGCGTGTTCGTTCTTTGGCTGCGATACATTTCTCAAATTTTTTTACTGCACACCGAAAGTTAGCCCACGCCATATTTTCACTCGATTTGCTCTCGATCTTCGGTGGGCTATCTCTCGGGATTTTACGGTACGCATAGAAAAATACATTTGAACACATTAGTTTTATTCAGCAAAAAGGTGATATGTAACATTTCCTCTAATGGTTGATGGGCAGGTGTTTCAAGCAATGGCGCAGGAAAGGTCTTTGCAATCTTTGATGGTGGCACGGGTAAAAGAGAGCCAGGAAGAGTAACAGTTCTGGTACGATAACGGGACACGAAGGGAATGGCCGGTATGATGTAAATTGTATGTAAAGGGAAAATAATAAGGGGCCTAAAATGGAGCGCTGCGGGACGCCTTTGTTAACGATAAAAGGGTTAGAAGTGTAGTTATTTACGTTAACAACTTGGAATCTATTACGCAAGAAACTTTTTCGGAGCAATAATGGCGGTCCTGAGATACCATAAGATTGCATTTCATAAACAAGATGTGATGATCAATTATCTAGAAAGCTTTTGCTGAAGTCGATTAAAACAGCTTCAGTATGTCCCCACGATCGACCACAGGCCTTACCATATTAGGGAAATAAGCTATGGCAAGGTCAATAGATGTCCCTTCCTTGAAGCCAATTTGGCAGGGAGCCTGAGTATAAAATTTGCAAAATATTTGGCCTGTTGAAATTCCAGTAATTTTTCTAAAATTTTGTGAAAAAAACAGAAGAAATACAATGGGCCCATAATTTCCGGGGAGGAAGGGGTCGCCTTTTTTTTAAAAATCGGTATAACCTTAGTACTCTTCAGTTGCGAAGGAAAAGCGCATTTTTTAAAGACAAGGTTGAAAATACGGCCGAGAATTTGCTGCAGAAATAATCGGGCTAACCAACTTAATGTGCTTGCTGTACTTGCCATCAAGGGCAGGGCACGTACTCTTTAACATGAAAATTATCGATAAGATTTCGCCGGGGTAGGCTGGACGAACGAAGAATGATTGTGGGAATCTCTGATTAAGAGTGATATCATGAGATGAATTAGCGTTGCACGAAATCTTGGAAAAATAGTCACGAAAGGCAGTAGAGATACCGACAGAGTCGGTAATAACAGAGCTATTTTAAGGTAGGGATAATACGTTATTTCAACGTTTATTTACATTTAGAAAATCATTGAGAGGCTGCCACTTTTTTTCGCGTTGTTGTTAGACTGCTCAATTTGTTTTTCAAAAGAAAGGCGTGTTGTTTTTTATACTGTAGATAGTAGATTAGAATAGAAACGATATCGTTTCTTCAGCCTTTCATTGAAAGGTTGGCGCTCAGTTTCTTTTATACCTGTAGTCTTTTTTTACGGAACGAGTGCAGAAGACAATTAGCAAGCCATGGAGAATGGACAAAGCTATATTTTCTTCCAGAAGAACAGGAGGTGGTTGTCTCATTAATTGGCGCAATCACCGTTTAGTAACTCATCTGGAGCCTCGTCAGGGTTAGAGGAACGAAAAATGCGAGACCGACAGCTACTACAGACAATGTCAGCGAATGTTTCCTTCGCAAAAACACGGTTAGGCTGAGGATTTTGAACGGTATGATTTGAGTGCTGAAATACTAAGATATAGGATAATGATCTGTAAGGGAAGTTTCAATGACACACCGGCCGTGGTGGCTCAGCGGGTAAGGCGTTGGGCTGCTTGGCATGAGGACGCGGGTTCGATTCCCGGCCGCCGCGGCCAGTTTTCTGGTGGAGGCGAAAAGCAAAAACGCCCGTGTGTACGAGATTTCGGCGCACGTCAAAGATCCCCAGGTGGCCTAAATTAATCCGGAGCCCTCCACTTCGGCGCGCCTCATCGCCGGCATTGCGTCGGCGCGTTAAACAGTACAATCAATCAATCAATCAATCAATCAATCAATCAATCAATCAATCAATCAATCAATCAATCAATCAATCAATCAATCAATCAATCAATCAATCAATCAATCAATCAATCAATCAATCAATCAATCAATCAATCAATCAATCAATCAATCAATCAATCAATCAATCAATCAATCAATCAATCAATCAATCAATCAATCAATCAATCAATCAATCAATCAATCAATCAATCAATCAATCAATCAATCAATCAATCAATCAATCAATCAATCAATCAATCAATCAATCAATCAATCAATCAATCAATCAATCAATCAATCAATCAATCAATCAATCAATCAATCAATCAATCAATCAATCAATCAATCAATCAATCAATCAATCAATCAATCAATCAATCAATCAATCAATCAATCAATCAATCAATCAATCAATCAATCAATCAATCAATCAATCAATCAATCAATCAATCAATCAATCAATCAATCAATCAATCAATCAATCAATCAATCAATCAATCAATCAATCAATCAATCAATCAATCAATCAATCAATCAATCAATCAATCAATCAATCAATCAATCAATCAATCAATCAATCAATCAATCAATCAATCAATCAATCAATCAATCAATCAATCAATCAATCAATCAATCAGTTTCAATGACACCAACATTATGGGAACTTAGCAAATTTTAAAGATGGTGGTGTAACATTGTCTGATAATCATGACTAGGACAGCGGTTTGGAACAGATACCAATGACTGCGTTTCGTAACTGCAAAAAAATGTAATCCAAGATGCAATAACAACTAGGATCAAATACATTGACATTGAAATCACTTTTTTTTTGTAGATTAACATTGAAATCAGGTTGTTTTTTCCAAGTACAAAATATCAAGAACGAGCGATGAAACACGGCAGAATCGTGTTTCATCAGAAAACACGCAAGAAAAAGGGGACCGATAAATACACCCCAAAACAGTTTTGTTATGATGGCGAGATGGATAAATGGAATCAAGTTCAACCTATACTCTTCATAGTTTGCCATATTAATGTTTAGGTCGTGCGTTTTACGGTAACTAATATCGTTTCGTACACAGTTAGCGGCGCTACCAAAAGGGGCGTTCGACCAGTAGCCGTAATCCCATGAAAATCCTGGTACGTCATACAAATTGTTATCGGCAGGAGAAGCAACGTTTCAGAGAAGCAGGCTTCCGAGTATGAGTGATTAAAAGATTCGAGAAAAGCAGCGATATCTTAGTTTTTACGCAAGCTGCGAGCATTAAGTGGAGAACAGGAAACCCGTTAGAACGAGATAATGTTTATTCAGCCTCTTTAGGGTTAGATAAGCCATAACGCAAGCTACAGAGTCGACTGATTACGAACTGTGACGAAAAGACACTAGGTCGTTTTCACAAAAGATGCAAAAAATGCAGCTACGGTAGATTGCCTCTCCTTGATTAACTCATTCTCGGTCCACAGATAAAGCCTCTAAAGAGCAAGTGCCTCAAAAAGAAAAAGAAAAAACACTCGTTTTTAGCCGTTAGATGCTCATTGACGTAAACTGTCCTTTGTTGTGTTTCGGGGAATTCGAGACGCGTTGTAGTTGGGCGGATTGTGCGGACTTTAGCAAGAAATTCAGATCGCTTGTCTTGAGAGCACAATCTGACCATTACAGTTGAACGCCGTTTTAACGAACACTGATATAGCGAATTATCGGCTATAGCGAACTAAAAACAAACTTTGGTTGGTCACGCTTTATTTCTATGACACTTATTCTTTTATAACGAAACTGAAACCGTGAGAGCCGCGCGCGATACCGGATATAACTAAGAAATATTTGGCCAGAAGGCTGAGAAACTACTTGGAAAAACCCTGCGGCATCCGAAACTACAGAAGTATAAAGGCCCTTTTGTTCGTGGACACTGCGGAGAACTTCACCCTGCTCCGTGCTGTGAGCAGCCACCAGATGAAGACCACATCCTTCATCAAATAAATAGGATGCAGGCCTGTTTTGTCAAGTGAACTTTGTTGTGTTGTAATTTCACGTACTCATGTTCCGGCTCATTCAGCTTGAAATGCAACAAGGAGAAATGTGGGGGTTACCTTGTTTAGAGGGGATTCGAAGCCTTAAAAAATGCATTTTTGTATCAAGTATTTTTGCGCGAGCCAGATTGTCGATTTGTTAGAGCCGATTTTTACCTCTACTGTTACAACGCATATAGGATATAACGAACTGATTTGCTGTCACGACACAACTTCGTTACAACGAGGTTCGACTATACACTTCGTTCACCTTTCGTGCAAGCACTGTGTGGGCAACGTGTATGTCCTCTTTTTTTCGGCGGACACTCGATCTCATTTCCGAGCAGGTTTTAATCCCGTGGCAATCCTCGTCTTTAGTCACGGTAACAACTTCGAGTTCACGGCATTTCGCAGGTTAGTGCTGGTCGATTTGAGCACCCTTGCGTTCGAGAGCTTTAGTTTTTGCGATAGTTCATTGGTTTTTACAACCAAGCTCGAGTTTTTACCTCTATGCTGAGCCCAAGGACGCGGGTTCGATTCCCGGGCGCGGCGGCCGCTTTTCTGATGGAGGCGAAAAGCGAAAACGCCCCCGTGTGTTCAACATTACGGCGCAACGCCACAGATCTCCAGGTGTTCAAAATTAACCCGGAGCCCTCCACTACGGCGCACCTCATCGCCTAATCAATCAATCAATCAATCAATCAATCAATCAATCAATCAATCAATCAATCAATCAATCAATCAATCAATCAATCAATCAATCAATCAATCAATCAATCAATCAATCAATCAATCAATCAGTTTTTTTCCTCTAGCGACAACAAGTTCATCGCTTAAAACTGGACAGATTTTTAAAGAAAAAATCACCTTGCAGCTTTTTCAAATCAACTGGAACGCATCATAGCGGGAGCCTTTAAAGATTTCAACTCATCACTAAGAGAACGCAGTTGTTTTTCCATCAAATTTCTAAACTCTTCAAATTCTCCTGTTAAAGGAAACAATACGCGCCATACCGCCAGCAGCGATCTGAGGCCAGCGTTAACAAGTGACACACCAGGCAATGAACAAAGGATTTCGTTTTGGCAATGCAGGGCGTCTCTGCAGCAGCGAAACAAAGGCACGTTCGCAGCCTTAGATCGCTCCCTAGAGTGTAGCTTGGATGCAGACGTGGTCGTTCTCATATGTCCAGCAACCTGGCGTGATGACAGTGGCCCAAATTAAAATGCTCACACGCTGAACGATGGTTCATTAAACAAAATGGTTGCGGCTTAGCTCAGCTAATTTTAAATATGCAAAGCAAAAGCTCGGCTTAGGCTGGTTGAGTCTTGGTTTCACTTGGTTAACCGTTGATGCAACTGCATTGCCGACCACGGCTCAAAACAACGCTCACAGAAGGAGGCCCAGCCTCACTTTCTTTCTCGGCGAACGCGGCGTTCCTCTTTCACGGCGAACGTGGTGCAAGATGAGTCGCATAGCCCGAGACGACTCAGCGGCACATGCGTGGGAGGCTGCGGGTTTGGTCGGCTGCCGATCAGCTGAACGGCCTCTCTTTTCGCGGCCGCCGCCGCTACGTGAACAGGACGACTGAAAACGGGGCCTTGCGCGCAGCGCGGACAGCAGGCCCGGGGAATTACGCGATACGTTTCGAGGGGTGTGTCACCGGGTGTGTGTCTCTTGTCAAAAGGCTAATTTGCGCATCCTCCATGAAACCGCTGGACGAAAGTAGTAAAGCTTTGCTTTAATACTGTGCTGTCCCGTTAACAATTATACCAATTTTATTGCAAATTTCAAGCAAATGTTCTAAATAAATGAGAAAATTAATAAACCAGTGGCGACTCCCCCGCCACTTTGCGGCGATTTTTCTGTGACGTCATAGAGTCTTGTTTGTGTGACTGGCGGTGGCCGACCTAAGCCAGCACCAAGGGTCGATTTTATTGGGTCTTCTAGTTCCGTTTGATCACATTGCGCGAGTAACGTGCAGTTAACACACTTATAACTGTTTTTAGTTCTGGCCCATACAACGTCACTCTTTTTCCATATTATGTCGATGTGGCGCGAAATATGAATGTTTTGTAATATTTCTTGCATTTTTTTTTTCGCTCAAAAAACTTCTTTCATGGCGGGAATGAAGCTGAGTGAGTTACCAAAGGTTGGTTATCTCCAACTGAACGAAGTTCTATTTTGTTTTCGTGGCCGCTCTAAGAAATCTCACTGCAGAAAGGGCACAGCGTAAGCGCTTTCCATATTCCCGTTTAGTCATTTGCCGCACTATCGCATTTATTCGCCTCTGCAGTAAGCGTCCGGAGGAATTGGTGGTGAAGTTCGGCAGCCACAACATCATTGAAGACGAGGCGGGGGTTCAGATTCGCAGCGTGGACATCATCGCAAGGCACAACGTAGGTGCTTTTTAGCCACCATTTGCTTCGTAACGTACAGCGAATGAAATGCGAGAAGGCCACCGAAGCTTTCCAAAAATGGATGAGCTGTTTCGGTTGGCTTCTCGAAAATGTTAAATTGAAAGCGTGATACAGACTCAGCCAAGGTGAAAGATGCAGAAGGAAGCCCAAGGTTTACTAAACAGCGGTATCGCACTTACGCAAGATTTTGCGCAATAAAAACTAAAACCAAGTCTTAGTTCGAAAATCTAAAACCAAGTTTTAGTTTTAAAAACTAAAGCCAGGTTTTATTTCTAAAAACTGAAACCAAGTTTTAGTTCTAAAAACTAAAACCAAGTTTTACTTCTAAAAACTAAAACTTGATTTTAGTTTTTAGTCCACAAGATCTTTAGTTTTTAGAACTAAAACTTGGTTTTAGCCTGGTTTCGCTGTTTTATTTCACCTTACCACTATAAAAAACCTTCACTATTACTACGGGAGGAGTATGCTTTAGCCTAGGTTAGCTACCACAGATAGTCTTCGCTCTTAGTTTTGGGAGATAAAAGATTGTTGACAGTGAAACGTTTCGATAAAATGCAGTGACAAATTGAATGAAAAGTGTTGATAGCCAGCGAAGTAACGGATTTTGTGACAAGTACAGAGCAGACGAGCGAACGAACGAGAGACATGTCCGCGATTGCCTCGCCCGCAGTGGTACCTTGGTGGGCGCAACATGACCAACGACGTGGCGGTGCTGAAGCTGACGCTACCGGTGAACTTCACGGACCACGTGCGACCTGTCTGCCTGCCCGGACCAGGAGAGACGCTTCCCCTGGGCACTACCTGCTACACCACGGGCTGGGGAACCACTCGGGGTAAGCTGCAGAGCTGGACTTTTATCAGCGTATATCTGGGCAACCCCTTCGAGTGAAGAATGAATCGTGCTTGAGTCGCCGCTGGGAGTAGAGATGTGAGCGGTTGAACAAAAAAGCATACAAAACAGGGTTTTTTTTCTCGTTTTCTGAAACCAGGGTAACATTAAAAAAAAAACACAGAGCTTCTCCGGGAAATTCGCTTTGATGCGACCAATCTGCAGAGAGGGAAATGCTTTGTGAAATCTATGCCTTGACGTGAAATCGTGCGCAGATTTTGACAGCGAAGGCTCTTCTGGAGTTTTTGTGATGCAGCATGAAAGAATTATATTTCTTTCAGAGTAAACGAAAAAAAAATTATCGGGCACTTAAGTCTCTTAAGTGATTTGAAGGCAAAAACCAGCTATTATTGAAGACTTCTTCACTCCTCCATCGTGTTTGCGGTGCGGTCACGTTCACCTCTCATGCGGCAGGCGCCCGGATAATTCTTGTTCCACTCCGGCACGGTACATGATTACTGCTGTAGTTACCACACTTCGCTGCGGCTCTTCGCGACCTGGGTTCAAATCGCAGTTGAACCCAAAATGAGATTTAATATACGTTTTTTACATTTTTCTTCTTACAGCGGCCATAATTTGCTTTAATTCAGGTAGTCGCCAGCAACTACGGTCCCTTTTCGTGTTTGATAAGACGTCTAAGGGTTCCGCCTTAAGGAGTATGTCAAAGTTTTAATAGATACGTGTGGAATCATCTTTTTTCAATTTTTTGTATTTTTCTGGAAAAAAAAAACACCTGCTTTTTCACGCCCCTCAAATTTTTATGAAAGCTTACATCTCTAGATAGGAGGCCACAAGGCTGGTGTGAGTGACCACGCTTAGCGCTAGACAGACGTCACCTTGCGGAGGCTCAAATAAATGGTGTCTCTACTAGTTGCAGCCTTCTTATCTACACGGTGTCGCTTTAAAGGGACACTGAAGTGAATTTGTCAAGCTCCCGGTTTTGCTTGCACTGCGTAGACTGGCTCAAATTACCGCACTTTTCATCGTTTTTCCGGTTGATAAGTCGGTAATTAGTTTACAAAGCGGGAAAGAAGAAAAACTACCATGCGCGGTCTGTGCCGGCCGCACAAACTAAAGGCTGTGACGACAGGAGGAGATGCACCTTGATTGGACGATGTCCAAGGTTAGCATTCAAACAAGTTTCGGTTTCATATCTGTAAAACAACATACTGGACATCCGACGGCATCGTTGGATGAGCATTCTCGATACCTCAGGAATCGTCGGTCCGCGCGTCTGCCATGTTGTCGGCCGTAAAATGCTTAAGATAAGCCTCCGAGGACGGCTTGAAATAGTAGCAATCACTAGCCAGGCCTACACAGTGGATGAACGCCCTCCGCGGCACCGCATACGCTCAAATGCCATGCGCTTTCCCCGCATATTCGGAGCTTGCCTCACTCATGCCTGTATGTAAAAATCGTGTTCGCACCAGGCCAAGGGTCTGTTGATTCTGGCCTGCATGCCCACTGCCCGCAAGTAGTCGGTGCTTGTGGCAACAACCCTCTAACGAGAACTCGCTAGCGCATCCGTGTCAATCAGCGCGCGTTCTGCGAACTCGCTCGTGGAGCAGTGAACGTTGAACGTTGAAAAACGGTGAACTCAGTTTACAAAACATCGGCCGCAAACGAAAAAATCAACTTACAAAAAAAGCATGTTCCCTCGAGGATTCAAACTTTCGACTTGCAAAATAAAAATCCTAGCGCTTCAGACCACTCAACCACGAGCCAGCGCTGCCGAGGGTAGATATATAAGGCATATAATGTACAAGCAGTTTACACTTTTATTTAGTTTTAGCATTTCAAGTACCTTAGGTGACTATTTGTTGGAAAGCGCTCGTTCAGTAAGCGTCCCCCAAACTTGCAGAATATATCGCGTCTAGCAATTGCATTTCTTAGACGGAAAAGCGTTCGCAGATGTGTGGTGCTGCTGACCGCTATGCTTGTTCACCCAGCGCAAAAAAGTGCTTCCTGCTCCCTAGTTTTGCGCTGTACGGTAAAAGTTTCAGTTGATTTTATTTCTTTAGTACCTGTATTGACTTCGCTGACTCTTCTCCCGCCTTCAAGTGGCCTTATATTTTCATACTAGCGTACCAGTCAGCGAAACGTCGCATGTGCACTTGTGCAGCGCTTGTGTGGAGCGACCCGGACTCGGAGCTTGATACAGTGTACAAACTAACAAAGTAAAAAAAGGCTTTCACAAACGTGTCGTGGCTTAGTTTTAACTGAGCGAGTGAATTGCGACGACCCGTCGGCGGCCGGCTGACTAAACGCTTGGGCGACTGACTCTGTCGGAAGGTCGGCGAACCGTGCAGTAGCGCAGCCAATTGCTAGCTCATCTCCTCCCGACGTCACACGAAAACGCCACAGAAAATGGGCGAGGGTGCAGAGAAGAGGACAGCATTTTCGAATTGATTTTTCTAATAAATTCGCCTAAACGCGCTCGGAGTGGTCGAAACATGGCCTTATTGACTCCGGACTACAATTTACGCTAGTAATCCCGCAATGTTTACAAATCACTTCAGTGTCCCTTTAAGCCAGATACGGGTCTCAATAAACAGTGGCTGCCTTGGTTTTGTTTTCTGTCTTGGTCAACAAGGGATGGCGGCAAGTATACCGTATTTTCGCGATTCTAAGCGCCATCTCCTACTTTCTGGAAGAAAAATTGGAAAAAAAAAAGTTTGCATGCGAATATAAGCACCCCCTTTTCTGAGCAACCATCACAAGGTGGACTTCAGACGTGTGGGAGCTGGCCCGAGTTGACAATGCGCCTAAGTAGTTTATGAAGTTTTCAATTACAAACCACTTCAACGGAACAGAAGACGACCTGCTAGGGGATACTCAAAGCGGCGGCCCAAGCGTCACAATGGACTCGAGTGGTAGTGAAGGTGACTGTGTGTCAGACGTAAGCGGTGGGTTCCCTATCTGCACCTATTTTCTGTAATGTTTGCCAAATAAAACATTATTCCTTCCTCCTAGACTCGTAGAGGTACGGCCGCGAAAAAAAAAAATGGCGGGGGGGGCAGGTAATTTTTTTTTTTGCATCTAAGCACCCCCCTCACTTTTGGTATCGCGATTCTAAAAAAAAAAGAAGTGGGGGGGGGGTTGCTTAGAATCGAGTAAATACGGTATATGTGAGAATTAGGCCCCGCATATCTCGAGTTTTGAATAACTTGGCTGTGGTTGTAATTATATCAACAGCTTTCAATCAATAGAAGCGTGGGTTATTTTAACAACATATAATCGCTTAACTTCGGCGTGATGCCTCATAGGTACGTTCCCCCTTCCGTTAAGTGGCCATGAAGACAAAATACACGCTTGGTTCATTAGAAAGAATCGTTTGTCCCGATAACAACGATACCAAGTTTACCGCAAACTTCGAACAAACAATAGAGATATTAGAGAAAACGTATGAAGCAGTGGCGACTCCCCGGAATTTTTCCCCGACGGAAAAATTCCGTCGATTTTTCTACGACGTCACAGAATCCTGTTCGTGTGATTCGCGGCCGCCTACCTGGAGCAGGGGAACGCGGTAAATTTAAATTGACCTGAACAAACCTCTAGGGTGTTTACTTTGGAAAGAGCGCGACGGAAGAGGAACAGCATGAGAGGTGAGCGGGAATGCGAAGGGAGGCATTTACTCGGCAAAATGTCGACAAAGAATATCGTCTTTTGTCGACATTTGCGACGAAAGGAGCAGATACGCGGCGAATTTTTTTAAAGGCAAAGCTTTGTATGCCTCACTGATAACGTTTCATGTCTCGCCAAAACGCTTCGCGTGGTAGGAATCGAACCATGGTTCCTCGCGTTATGAAGCCGACGACTATCCGGTTGCACCACTCCGACATGGTCGAGGCAGTTCGGATTTTGGACTTTGACTGTGACTCAGATTGCATGGGAGAAAGTTTTAACCACCTTTGTCTTGGAAAAGGGGATTTGATTCTTTTGTTAGAAAAACGCCTCTTGCTGCTCGAACGGAACTGAGTGAGCCACCAAAAGCTAGTTCTTTCGAATTCAACAGATCGGTGTTTTGTCTTCATGGCCCCTTTAATATAGCTTGATTCGAAAATAATTACAACCGAGATCCCGTTTGCGTAATGCTACTCACACGTACGCGCAGGCACTGGCGCCTCGTTCCTGCTGAAACAGACTCGCCTGACCGTGCGTGATTTCGACCAAAGCTGCAGCAACATCCTCAGCTTCCAGCCGACCCTGCGCGGAAGCGAGATGGTGTGCGCTACGGATGACGAGGACTCTTCCGGACCCTGCCACGTGAGCCCATCTGCTCTGCTAACGATATTTCGGCTTCAGGGGGCTGGCTCGCATGTTGCAGTTTGTAGTTACCTGAGAGAGAGAGAGAGAGAGAGAGAGAGAGAGAGAGAGAGAGAGAGAGAGAGAGAGAGAGAGAGAGAGAGAGAGAGAGAGAGAGAGAGAGAGAGAGAGAGAGAGAGAGAGAGAGAGAGAGAGAGAGAGAGAGAGATAGATAGATAGATAGATAGATAGATAGATAGATAGATAGATAGATAGATAGATAGATAGATAGATAGATAGATAGAGAGAGGGAGATAGAGATATCATTAACATGAACTGGTGAAGTAAGCCGTGCTGGAGGCAGGGCTTGCTACGGCAGATGGCGATGGTTAGAGTGACGTAGGCTGAGTATAGGACATTCCGGAAAAGCAGCGAGAGAGAAACAAAAAAAAAACGTTGAAAATGAGATTTAAGGAAATGCTAAAAAGAAAATTCAATACAAGACGGTGCAGAGAAAAGGATAATGCCAAACGGAGGAAACGAAAGGTAGATACATTACCACACTAACGATATAGAGTCGGTTCCGGGTCACTCGCGCTGTTTTAAGTACTACAGAACTTTTCCCAGTCAGAGTCCGCGCGACTTCGTTGCATATCGGTGTTCGGCTGTAGTGTTCGGTATCTTTTCCTTCTCTTGTGTTTACTTGTTTAGATACTTCGAAGAGCAGCAGCTTTTTTATGGAAATTCGAGATAATTTGTGGATATCTCACCCGTCCCGTCTTTGGCCCTCGTCTTTGCACTCCCGCAGGGTGACAGCGGAGGACCCCTCGTCTGCCAGATCGGCTCGTCTTCCAACTGGACCCTGGCGGGCATGACAAGCCAGGGCACGCACCTGACGTCAACGCACGCCCTGTGTGGCATGGGCACGGGCACCATATGGAGTTCCACCATCGCCAACCGAGCCTGGATAGACGGTGCACTGCGCAGATTCTGAAGGGTTTTCACCGGCACGCCCGCGTACGGAGCGCCTCGCTCCCAACAGAGGGTTGGCGCCAAGTTCGAACTCACCGCTAGTAGTGCGCTACAGATGTATATAGACACACCCTATTAAAGCGGAGTGCTTTCTCTGGTACACAAGTGCGATTTTACTACTCGTCTGGTCTGTTTCCGTGCAAGCGGCCTGAATTCGCTTGGAGTGATCTGACTCGACATGATTCAGTATGGGAACCTCGACCGGTGTTATGGCGCTGATTTTTATCTTGGGGAGGGGGGAGGGTTGTCCCTTTGTTTGTGTCGCGTCTTTGAAGCCGTTTTGAGCTTCCGGAGACAGTACCGTTGCAAGAAAGCATTTATTCTGAACAAACAAGGAATACAAAATGTATGTGGTGTTACATTGGCAACGGCGTCCCGGAACCGACCTCCGTCATGTAGTAGTAGCGTGGTGAATGAGCGTCTTGCAGAACAGTTGCCTCCGTTTTGACGAGGCAGAGCCAAAAGCAAAACCTAAATTGTTTATTCCATGGCGAGAAGAGAAGAGCGATGATACAGAATTGCGGTGTGCTTACAGCATGACAGCAAAACGGGCAGAGCAACGGTCTCAGTCGAGCCTGGGATGAGCGCTGACTCGGCTGGCTCGACTAAGGGCGAGAATTTGGAGCGACGAAGCGGAGGGGTGCATGATTATTTTTATTCAGTAAAACGTTACAAAAATAGGCTTTAAAAACTGCTCCCCCTCACCCTTACCCCCTTACTCTTACCCCCTTACCACATTTCTCTTACCCCCTTACCCTCCCTCCCAATCCCTCCGCCATGCACGCCAAATGTTAGACCTCACGTCTTGTAAATACTGCTGGCACCCTATAGCACCAATATATACCATCTAGTATGGCAGGGTCTGCAAACCCAATTCGTTACTCCTATAACCAATTACCAAACTCACATACAACGTTACAACTGACTATTGTGTGGACCACGTGTGTCTCCATGCGATGCTTAGGCATAGTTGGCCAGCACCGCCAACGCGGCCACCAACTTTGGCGGCAAGGGGCTGGCCGAGCCTCACTGGTTCCCGCACGGCACGATACGCGCCCTGTGCCGCCGGCAGGCGCGCCGGCCTTCCCTAAAAAAAATACAGCAGCCTGCTGGCACCTTGCTCTCCCTCTGGAGACCCTTCTCTCCCAAACCAAGCCGACGTGCGAGGCAGAGTTGCTTTTCATAGGGCTTTTCTGCTAAGGTATGAATGCGCCCGGATCGAACTAATGTTCCTCAACCCCTAGAAGCGAGTCCCCCCCATCACGGGACGGACCGAGTCGGCGGCCGCGGGCGGCTTAACGAACTCGCGGAGATATCGCCTTCTGCCCAAGCTCGGGACAGCCGGTCCAGGGAGTGTTCCACATTTTTACCGAGCAATAAAGCGTGGTTCGTCGACATGCTCTGCCTCCGAGCGCATCATTGGCATCTTCCGGGGAGTAGATCGAATGCTAAGCGGCGCCTTCGCGACGCCGCTTCGGGGATTGCGGCTTTGATACTCGTGGTCCAGCTTGGCAGCCGGCATGGGCGTCGGCAGGGTTTTGTCTTGAGGGGGTAGACCCATTGTATTGTAGCAGGAGAGAGAGAAGGCGAGGGGGCGGGGCAATTGTGCTGTGGTGGTTTGGGGGAGGGGGGCACGTGCCCCTTTTGCACCCTATTGCCGACGTCAATGATAGCCGGGTAATGCAGCCCATTTATAGGCGCGCCACCCATACTATATAGTTTAAACCTCTCCTCCCAGAATAACCCAGTTGACGAGGCTGGATGGCAAGCGCAGGCCAGAGTATCCCTGGATAGAGAAAAACCCCGACTATGCGGGTGCCCATACATCAGCGCCTAAGGCTTGCCTTAATAAAGTTTGCTACTCCTGATCCACCGTTTGTGTGTGAGAGAAGGTCACCGCTTTTGCAGCGTCATCCGTGATGGAGAATTTTCTAGACATCGGGGTCAGCCACTCTTATCTGTATTTGCAAAATACAAACCAAATGGCATCCTGCATAATACCTCGGCAAAGTTTGTTCGGCTCACTCGAACTCACTCAAAAATTTATTTTCGCATCACTACTTACTCAAACTCATTGCTGAGCAGCGCTACTGCGCTCACTCAAACTCAAACTCACAGTGAGCGCAAAACTCAGAACTCACTCGGACTCAAAACTCAAAATGTACTCAAAACTCAAAATGTACTCTAACTTAAAATGGACTCAAAACTCAAAATCTACTCAAACTCAAAATGTACTCAGAACTCAAAATGTACTCAGAACTCACTCGATCTCAGCCGTACTCAAACTCAAAGAAAGTAAACCGTGTACCGACAGCCGCCACGGTTTCACAGAGGTGGCATTTCAAGATAACCTCGGCGCGGTCGCCTTCATCACTTCAGGTGGTACTCACTACTCCATCACTCAACGCTGCACTTCCCCTAGAATAAGCCGAACTTCTCGCCATCGCTTTTGCCGCTGCTGACAACACATCTCCCGTCCGCACGACCAATATATACACCGATTCCAAGACAGCATGCTTACACCTGGCTCAGGGTCTCGCCTTCCCCTCCTCGCTGTCCCTCTTCAACAAAGTTAAGGGCCTTTCACGTGCACTTCATCCCTGGTCACGCAGGCGTTGCAGGGAACAAACGCTCGCATCAGCTTGCCTGCGAAGCTCTCCTCCGGGCCCCTGTCGACGCCTGCAGTACAAATCCTTGTCCTCCCCCTCCCCTCTCCACCTTAGCAGACCTTCTATACATCCGTCGCATGTTCCCTCCCCTCCACTCTGGGCTTACCCGTCGCGAGCAGGTAGTCATTCGCCAGGCACAAACACATTCCCTTCACACACCCGCTCGTCTCCATCTATTCCAACGCACGCCAGACACCCCTGTCCCACTCTGTCCGCACTACCTTATTCCCCTTACCCAGAACCACATTCTTTGGCAGTGCCCTTACAACCCTACCCAACCACACAATTACACCGCAGAGTGGCCGGCTGTTGCGGCGAGTCTCCAAGAGCAACGGAAACTGGCGGCCTACATCATCAGGGCCTGCAGCGGCTGCCGGACCGAGGCGGTTGATCCGTCCCTACCATCTTATGAACAATAAAGTTTCCATCCATCCATCCATCCATCCATCCATCCATCCATCCATCCATCCATCCATCCATCCATCCATCCATCCATCCATCCATCCATCCATCCGTCCACCCGTCCGTCCGTCCATCCATCCATCCATCCATCCATCCATCCATCCATCCATCCATCCATCCATCCATCCATCCATCCATCCATCCATTAATCCACCCGTCCGTCCGTCCGTCCGTTCGTCCGTTCGTCCGTCCGTCCGTCCATCCATCCATCCATCCATCCATCCATCCATCCATCCATCCATCCATCCATCCATCCATCCATCCATCCATCCATCCATCCATCCATCCATCCATCCATCCATTTAGAAATTAATGAGCGCTGTGATCAAATATTTGTAGACGTGCGTTTGTTGTAATGGTGGTGGGGGTCCTACTAGTAATAGTACTCGTAATGGTACTACAAGTAATAGTAGTATTCAACAGCAAAGATTGTTGTTCTGCGTGAGGTGCGATACTCAGGGGGATTGGCCAAAGCGTTGCAAGCCATACTGAACAGCGTGGCTCGGTTGTTGTATCGATAGCCCCAAGGGAAACACGCGCGTAGAAATGTGAACATAAACACTCAGGTGTCCGAATGTGAATTCATAGCGCACCCTCTTAACTTCTAGCGACACAAATACACAAAACTCTGACATCCCTCCCCCCTCCCTGCGAGAAAAAAAGAAATTCCGGAATTCCACCTCATCTACCCTGCCGAACCTGTGCCACAAATTTCGGCAACATCATTCGAATCCCTTATTACCAGAAGTTGAAACCAAAGCAATGTTCCTTCGAAGCAGCTGCCCGTAAGGCAGCTACTTTAATCCAAGTTTGGCCGCGAAATGTTCTCCGCGTCAATTCCTGCAGTGGACGCCAAGCCGAGAGCACGGCCATACTTTATTTTGGGTGTTTTTTGACATATCAGACCGGGATATAGTCAAATATTCTATTCATGCTGGTTGCGACAGCGGTGACTCTTGTGGGGACGCGTCGCCTATTCATCATCATAGTTTTCACCATCAGCATCAACAGCGTCGTCATAAAGAGCTTCATCAGAACCGTCAACTTTATTATCAGCAGCAGCAGCAGCAGCCTGCTTCTATCCACTGCCGGACGAAATCCTCTCTCATAGCCTCTAGCCGGTCCTCTTTGGCCATGCCTTAGCGATAGTACCGGTGCAATGCAGAGCGTTTTTACACGTGTCGATATGCCACGCGCAACCCGTAAACCAACGTACACTTCATATGAAACTATCCGTATTTACCAAAAGAGCGCATTGGTCCTAGCTAACAAGTACTTTTACAGGAGGAGGACTCAACTGTATTAAGCCGGTATTTAGGTGCTGATGTCTGGGCACCCGCCTGGTGAGGCATTTCCTCTGCCTTGCGCTGGATACGCTGGGAGCAGAGATGGGAGCTGGTCAGCCGTGCCACAAACTGATCGCATGTGGATTGGGGATTATGGTAGCTTCGCTTCAGGAAAGGTGTGGGTGGGGGACTGCGTATTGTGCAGTAAAAAAATTACGGGTCTTGGAAACAAAATAGCATTGCTATATGTGGCTCTAACACGAGCTGCTCAAGCCTAATCCCTTGATTCTATACCTAGGCTACTGAGGCCGGAAATTGGGAATATTTTGGAAGCTACTCTGGAGAACCGAAAGAGTGTTCCAGGCGACCGAGTAGAGGGCATTGGGAGCGTACCGGGACTCTCCAGTTGCAACAGCCCAAAAGTGCTTGCCAGAATGGATGCAAGGAGGGCTGCGCTGCCAAGCACATCTCCACAGGACAAACTTAACCTGCTGGGAGCCTTCGCAACTGCTTCCCTGGACCTATGGTTTCAAGTACGAATACCGCCCTGTGCTATCCCATAGCCTCTTCCTCATCTTCATTCCCTCAATAGTTCTTTCAGTCGGTCGGTCGGGTTTGACCGACTGAAATAACTCTATTGAAGGAACAACAAGACTGAAAGAACAATACCCACACCTTTTCAAAAACCGAAGCTCCCATATTCCGACGGCTGCAAACAAACTCCTATACCCCGCAATACCACGCTCCTTGCAACGTGCCCCACACCCTGCACGCCGCCTCTTAACAAGACTACTACTATTAAAGTAGTAGTACCATTGCTGCTCTTCCACCACCGCCACTACAACAAATACACATCTACAAACTTTTTAGGGCAGCGCTCATTAATCTCTAAAGGAGCCACGAAGACAATAGACAAGTTTGGTCCCGGTGACAGTGATAGCAATTCTGTCGTAAACTTCGAACGAATTGCCGAGATATTAGCGGGAAACGAATGAAGCGGTGGCCCCTACCCAGCCGCTCCCCGGCGATTTTAAGTGCGAATGCACTTCTTAAGCGAGCCTGAATCGTCCGCCGCCGTCGTCCTCATAGCAACAGCTGCGGGTGCGCGCGCTCCTCGTCTTCCTCCTCGTCTTCCCTAGCAACGGGGGGAGATGGGCGCGCGCTACTCTCCTCCTCCTCTCTCCGCTCAGTGACTGCGGGTGTTGGGCGCCTCCTCTCCACTTCGGGCGGGAGAGCTCTCGCTCGCGTAGCGGGCGCTCCGCATTCCGACGCGTGAGGGCGCTCGTGTAGCCCTCGCCGTAACGGCGGGCGCTACTCTCCTCCTCCTCTCTCCGCTCAGTGACTGCGGGTGTTGGGCGCCTCCTCTCCACTCCAAGATCACGATATCCACCGTAATCGCGCAATCAACAACCGTGCATTCGCACTTACACACTCTCCCCCTCGGGGAAGTGCGAGGGAATTTTTTTTCTGTGACGTCACAGAATCTTCCCTGCGCGACTGGCGGCCGCCGGTCTAAGCCATTGCAAAATGCCTCTAGCTCCGTTTGATCAGATCACTTGAAGGCAAATGTGCAGTTAACACTGACCAATATGTTTTATTCATGGCCTATACTGCGTCACTCCGGCTCGTATTACGTCCACGTGGTGCGAATATTGAAAGTTTTCTAATATTTGGTGCGTTTTTCCGGCGTCTTTTGTGGCTAGATTGGAGATGAGTGAGTTGCTAGTGGCTTATTTAGAATTCCCACCGAAACAAAGATGTGATTTGTTTTCATAACTTCTTTAAAAGGGTGCAGGGACGCGTTTTAACGCCAGTCCCGATTCACCAACCGGCTCGCGGATGGGCTTCGAGCGCAGAAGACGAGGTCGAAACGACGATCGCGAGGGTTCAGCGCGAGCCACTTGGTTCCTTGGCAGCAGCGGTGGTGGCGGCGGCGGTGACTGGGGCCTTCCATCGTTCGTATCGAGCCCTGAGGACGCAGGGGCCGCAGCCGCTGGCCGTCCAATGAGTCCCCGCCTCCCCTAGGCCCCCTCAGGGATCGGAACCCCGCAAAATTTCCCGACTGCAAGAGTGAGTGCCTCTTATCCTGCGTTCCTGTCGGGGCCTTGTCAGATTGAACGGGCTGCTAAACAGCTTTCGCTATGAGTCCATCAGTATTCCCCATAACGCCGTCGCCAGGCAAATTCGCCAAAGAGCCCAACCGCTCCCCAGAGTTTTTTTTTTTTTTTTTCTCGGGCTAGTCGCAGTTCGCAAGAGTGTTCTGTTCACCGCCCTTACCTCGCACTCTCCGCTTCTGTCAGCTTCCTGGAAGACAATGCGAGTTCGTGGTCAGCGCGCTTGGTCACACCGCTGTGGGAGGATAATTCCTGGCCCGACAGCATCGCGTTCACACCAGGTCTTTGTGGGACTGCATCAGCGTAGAAGTCGTCTATATTGCTACTGGAGGGAAGTGGGCACTGTTCAGAGCACGGTCGGTCTGTTAGACATACTAGACGGCGGAATTCTACGCCCGCTGCGGAGACCTGTGGGCGATGGTAGAAGCACGCGCCTTGTTGTGTCGCTGGTGTCGTTTTCCTTTCTCGTCCATGTGTCTGTTTGCGCTTAAATTTAACTCATGCGTGTTGCATACTTTGTAATATATTTTACTCCCCTGCTTCTGCCTATTAACAATATTAATCATCTCGAAAGCTTTCCGGTGTAGACGAAGAAATAGTTTGCACTATACTTTCGAAAACATTTATGTGTGTCTCTAACACGCGAACCGCAGTTAGGTTAGCGCTAATACCTCCGGCGAAGTGGACAACGCGTGCAAGCGCACAGGGTGTATTCACTGGGCTTTGGACCGCGCCGCAGTGCTACCTGCGAGGCGGCGATGACGCCATACCTGCGGCTGCACTCTGCCGCGCGGGCAGCGCGTTTGCCGACGCGAAACGTGGTTTGCGGCGTGGTTTTGGCAAGAACGTTCGAACGGTCTTTTTTTGTGTGATTCGTGGGTTTCAAATAGGTTTTGTTGTAACGAGTAGTCAGCATTGTTTTCGCTGCAAAATTCCGGATGCTCTGTTGACGTCTCCTACAACGGCAGACCCGAGGTAGGCCGAACGACGAACGCAAGGGCGCCGGGTATTTTTTTTTTTTTTCATTTGCTGTTTAGAAGAGAAGGCTAGGGCAGTGCTTGAAGACGGTCCGACTTCGCGCGACGAATGCAACTGTCCAATGGTTTGACAGGCGCGGCCAGCGGCTTGCATAACCCGGTCAGTTTCGGCAATTTCGCGCTATCTCGGTGTCATCCCCGTGGGCGGATTTCCTTATTTCCGGTGTTGCTTCAAATGACCGCAGCTCGAGTTGAGAATATTTGATGTGGTGTTGGCGTGTGAGACGAGGCGCTGCTTTTACCATGCCACCGAGGCATGTTGCGCGCTTCTTGAAGAGTACGAGAGGTGAGGTGATCTGGTGACAGTGTTCTGATCCGTTGAACGCACGAAGGCCGTCCATGTGAGCTCTTAATGAAGCTGAACAATTACGCACAGGGTCTGGAAGGAAATGATCGCGAGAAAAGTACGTTGTAGAATTCGGCACGGTGGCGACGACAAAGATTCCACCGATATGATTTTTCAAGTGTTTTCCTTTCGGTGCAGACGAAGTGGAGATTCGAAGCAGAACAAGTTTACGAAACACGCTTTGGCTACTTCGAAAGCAGCGCAGAGACAAGTGACAGTGTTCTAGTTTGTCACTGCATGCGTCTTCGTCTATGCGTGGCTTTTGAAGTATTCAGTGTACCCAGCGTCAAGCTTTAGTGTGTTATCACGCAACACGCGTGGTCATTACAGAAAAATCGAAGGCGACGAAGAATTGGATTCCCGCAATTACCTTGGAAGTGGCATTGCATGTACGCGTGTTTTCACCGCCTCAACACTCGAACTACTCCATGTTGAGGCTGGGCGCCCAGTTTGGTTCCTCTCATCCATAAACTACACCGGCTACCTAAATTTGCGAACAGTTTAAGCGCTTGATGTCGTCGTGCGGCCTTCCTCAGGTCTGCGGTTGTAGGACTCCAGCGCAGTCCGGAATTTTGAAACGAAAACAATGGTAGCTACTCGTTATGGGAAGGCTTTCGTAAAACCACGAATCACGCAGAAAAAAAAAAAAACATATCCACGCCATGAACGATGCCGAGTGTGCGAAGCACTGGGACCCAAGTTGTGTATTCCCTGTGTGATGAGCGTCATCGTCCGTGCGTGCTGATGCACTTTGAATTCTAAATGATTTTGAGGTTCAGTAAACGCACTGTAAATGAAAAGCGCCTCACAAAAGACAATTCGCGTCCCAGTACGTCGCACCTTCGGCATCGTTCACGCCGTCTTTTCCGCGAATCATCGTTAAACAGTTTATGGTTTTTACTTTATTTTGCGTTTTGTACCCTTTGAAATTCGCGCTCTTTGCTACTGCAGTTACCGGCGCTCTCCAGATCGCGCGCGTATTGTACTAGAGTGTGAGCCGCTCTCGATAGATGGCGTGTAATGCTGTGCGCACGTAAAGCCCGTTCCGCGCGGAGAACTCCAGACATTGACACGGAAATTGCGAAGTCGTAAAGGGCTTTGCCCATAAAACACAGTTCACACGAACGTTCTTTCCTACACCACGCCGCAAACCACGTTTCGCGTCGGGAAACGCGCTGCCCGCACGACGCAGTGCAACTGTACGTATGGCGTCATCGCCGCCACGCAGGTAGCTTCGCCGCGTGGACCAAAGCCCATTGAATACAGCCTATAAGGAAAAGTTGCATTTCCGTTAAAGTTCACATCTGCAGCCGTCAAATCCAAGTGTCCCGCGTGTCATGAGCCTTTTACAACCATTTTCAATGGGTGTTGCTTATCCTCGGTATTCAATGGCGTGGAATGTATGCAGGCAACCAAGTGTGCGCCGCCATATCTGTGGCCAAGCGTCTGTTGCTAGGCGACGTTGAGCGCACGGCCCGCAGATCAGGCACCCCTCTTCTCCTCCATGCAACTGTGTGAGTGCGCCCGTGGCCTCCGCGATTTGCTGCCGGCGGCGTGCCGCCTGTAGCCGATCGCGAAGGCCACGGTGCGCCGTCACTCGTTACGTCGGGCTCCGCAGGATGGCGGCACTTGTCCGCGCTAAGCACGACTGTGAAACACATGACTGTGTTTCACGTTACGAACTCTTTGCCGAACACAAAGTATTGCGGCGAGTTCACTGTGAGTGCGATTAATAACATCTCTGTTGGCGCCACAGCTTAGAATCGGATTGGAACGGAGCACCTGACGCACGCCGGTGTCTTTTTTTTTCTTCGGCGTGCGGCGGCATTATCTCTATGGCGGCGGCAGTGGCCCAAGCTGCGCCGTGTCCGTGGCGCATCGGCCATGTCTGTGGCCGTTTACAGTGTTGCTAAGCGAAGAAATTGATCGCTAAACTTTTCAACGAATACCGTCTATACTTAGGCCATGTCTCATGCAAAAAAATTAACCTACTAGTGCTGATTACCAGTTCGTGTTTCCTCGCCGGCCCTAACGGTGATAGACGAGCGCAAATGTAGCCGGCTGGTGCTCTGTGTAACAATCGCTAAAATCAAAGTGTCTTGCCTCGCTAGTAGCGGCTCGTTCTAAGTGTCTTCTCTCGCCGTGCGCGCGCATGCATGCGCAGTCGGGTACCGGTCCCGCCACCCCTAGCGTAGCGCCCACTAGCCGCTATGCCAAAGCTCTACTACAGTCGAACACGGATATATCGAACTCCAAGGGGATCGCGAAAGAATTCGATATATCGATGATTCGATATATAAAATACGCCTATCTGAAGATTATCTGACAACTCCGCACATCACTGAGAGTTTTCTAAAGTCGTGGAAAACGTTAGTTTACCGTTTTGACCCTCAAAGCACGGAAAATCCGAACCGCAGCATGATGACCACCGCACTTTATTTATCATTGAAATGTCTTTGAGCTTCGCTTGTTTTTTCTTCTGTGTCGTAAAGTTCGCCTAATTGTCTTCAAGATTACAAACACGCACAACTGAGAAAATCAACGCTGTACACTGTGCCCCAACAGAGGCGAATAACGCTGACGGAACCTCGGCTGCAGTAGGCGGTTGGGAACGTTGTCAGGCACTGAGTGCCGTTATCTTCAGTATCCGAACCGAACACCTCCCCCATCTGGAGGCGTGCTACGAAGTCGCTTTGCACCCGACATGCTCTGGAATAGCCGGGGCGGGTTGTGCTGCATTCGCCTTTACGTCAACGTTGATGCGTACATCGCACTCAAAGTTACTGCCAGGAATTCCGATCGCCTTTTCAACCAACATCTTTTCAGCAGCCTGCACCCGACGAATTCCCGCCTTCGTTGCTTCGAAATGAATGCCTTGGACAAAACAAACATACAACGCCGCATTGGTCCCCCTGCACGAGCCACCAAACAGCTCAATCACAGAAAAAGAGTGCCTCCGGTCAATTTCTTTTGCTCCTTTATGTCCTTTCGCCCCAACCACTATCCGCGTTCTGGCTATCATGGAGCTGTCCCTCGTGCTTGCGTGAAAACAGTTGTTGAAGGCCATAGAAGCGACATAATGCCGCGGACGCCGCCTCTGTCTCACCAAGCCAGGCAGCTCCTGCGATGAGTCAACATTATCATCAACTCCACCCCATCAGAGGAAGCAAACTTTTAGGGGTACCTTCGACGCGGAATTCGATATATCGAATTTGCCCGTGATTAGGAGTTCGATACACGCGCACAACAGCCCTATACTTTTGCATGGGATTTTCAAGGGGATGTTTGCACTGTTCGATATAGACAATAATTCGATATATCCGTGTTCAACTGTATACCCCACTCCCGTGTCTCCGCTGCTCCCGCGTTCCCAAATCTTGGGTGCCGCCATGGCGTGTCCGATTTCCGTTGGTGGTCTTTTGGCGGCTCGGTTAGCACCATTGGGAGTGCATGCGGGGCATGCATATCGAGATAAACATCGATATAAACAGCATAGTTCTAACAAACCGCGATATGTGCTAATTGGCAATCCAGCTACAGGCGCGACACCGTATAGTGCTAGGTTTTCTTGTTCGTCTTTTAAAGACTCTTCATTGAGTTACCTAAAAGCGAAAATTTAGAATAATATTTTACGGGCTATCTCCACTAACGTGAAACCTGTGGACAGCGAAGCATGCAGTGTATAAGAGTATTTAAAAATTCTAAGTCTCTCTCTCTCTCGCCCCACGGCGCGCTCTGATTGGGCGCTGGAGAAGCGCCGGTGCGAGGAGCAATCACGCGCTTGCTAAGACGGTGGCGACGTCACTGCGTTGAACCGGACGTAAGCAATTAAATGAGACATACTGGCCATAGGCTGTCTTGTGTCACACGCAGCAGCATGCTAAGTGGCGCGAGGCGTTGGAAAACTAGTGTCCCGCTGTTTTAATTTCGCACGCGTTTTTGCCCATGCAGATGAAACGTCGTAGCGCGAGGAGTTGGAAAACGAATGTCCCGGTGTGTTCTTTTTGCGCGCGTTTTTGCCCATGCAGATAGAAAGTAGCGCGAGGCGTTGGAAAACGAGTATCCCGGTGTGTTCTTTTCGCACGCGTTTTTGCCCATGCAGATAGAACGTAGGGTGAGGCGTTCGAAAACGAGTGTCGCGGTGTGTTCTTTTAGTACGCGTTTGCAGATAAAACGTTGAAGCGCGAGGCGTTGGAAGACGAGTGACGCGGTGTGTTGTTTTAGCACGCGTTTTTGCCCATGCAGATAAAACGACACCCCGGTGTGTTCTTCTCGCACGCGTTTTTGCCCATGCAGATGAAACATTCTAGCGCGAGGGGTTAGAAAACGAGTGTCGCGGTATGTTTTTTTAGTACGCGTTACGTTTTAGTGTGAGGTGTTGCAAATCGTGTCGCGGTGTTTTAGTACCGTGACTACAGGAGACGCCGTTCCTTCGACCCCCTAAGATGGTTCGCCCCTAAAATCTGACCGTGTCTCGCAAAATCCAATCATCCGCAAATTTCGAAATATTTATTCATCAAAAAGTAATGTATAGGCCAAACCTTTCCAAATGAGATTACGGACTGGGTCCTGCACTCATGCAGGGCCAAAAAAAGACAAAAGTAACGTTCTTTTAAATAAAAATACACTTCCAATTGCTTTTACTGTAAAAAAAAATTAAAATTGAGTTGAATTTTGAAAATCGGCGTGACATTTTTTATGGGAAAAGCGCGAGAGGAAGTGAAAGGCCCGTTGTTTGAGAGCGGACGAGGAGGGGTCTGTATAGTCACAATGGACGCAGAAGAAAATCGTCGTTCGACGGCAGCCGCAGCGGAGCAAGCAGATACTCTCGCAAAATATAGTATCATTCTTTTAATGGTCTCGAAAACTTTGCGATTTTAACACGTACACACAGGACACGACTGGGTATTTTGTTTTCTATTTAATGCAATTACAGCCTTATCACTGTGCTCTGCGATGTGCTTCACCGCTTACCCTATGGGCGTTCTTTGTCGAAATGATGTGTCGCGCGGTCCTCTCTACAAGCAACCGTTTCACTTTCTGGCTGAGACTGGCCTAAACAGTATTCTGTAGTTCATGAAGCCATCTGCATTCAGTCACTTGTTTTCCCTACTTTGTTTCTTTTTTTAGACTTGTGCGTAAACTTGAGCATTTGTTTTTCCATTCCTTCTATGCCATGGGACAAAAAGGCGCAATAAAAGAAAGCGAACATTGCGAGCACTCTTGCTGCTTACTAGTACAGCGGTTTGGATTTAGGAAGAAATATGAAAAGAGCGAAGAAAGGTAATGAGTAAACTTGCTCTACGCCTTGACAAGTCTGGTATCTACCTTGCAGGTCCAGCCCTGCTGTGTGTCCTCCTCGCCGAACGGCAGCCCGTCGAGCAGAGTCGAGCCACCTTTCCCTCGAACCGTTCAAATTCGAAGCCGCGCGCCTGCTACCCGCTTAATATGGCTGGAGCTCCCCGAGGCCCACGTCTTGACGGTTTACCAAACGCGGCTCCGATTCCGCCACTCGGACAATCTCCGAGCTTGCGTCTCCCTCCACTCTCGGCATCGCCAGGTCAAGGTGCGCCTGGTGCCATTCTCCCAGCTTCGGTCACAGGAAGTCGGAGGGGCTCCGGCACTGGCCTCCCAGCATCTGGAACGCCGACTCGGCAGTTCCCCCCTCCTGCTCCCCCAGCGGCGGCCACGCCAACTTGGCAACCCCCAGATCCGGCTCGTTTGGGTTCGGGCACGCCAACTTGGCAACCCCCCGGTCTTGCTCCCCCGGCTTCGGCCACGCCAACTGGGCCACCCCCAGATCCTGCTCGCCTGGGTTCGGCCCCGCCAACTTGGCAACCCCTCGGTCCTGCCCGCCCGGCTTCGGCCACGCCGTCTCGGGAAGCCTTTCCCGTCGAACCACCGCCGCAGTACGCTGCACCGCCACCCGCGCCACCGACGAGCGGGCCCAGCCAGCAGCCGCAGCCGCAGCAGGGAACCGGCACCGCAGACATGGTACCAGGCGTGCCTTCCGAGTCTGCCAAGAAGGAGTACCTGTCGGCGGTAAAGGCGTACGAGCAGCAGCTGGGGCCCAACATTCTGCGGGGCAAGATGTACATCGAGAGCATGCCTGCGGATGCTGTGCCGCCCGAGCAGAGGTTTTCTACGCGGACAGTGGCGCCGGGAATGGTGCCGGAAATGGCGCCCGGAGCGGAGTGCGGGTACAACACGGCAATGGGCATGGGACCGGGTCAACCCTGCGGATACGGCACCGGCAAGCCAATGGGCGGCGGCTACGACGGCGGGAGGCCAATGGGCAGCGGCTACGGCCAGCCCATAGCCTTAGAACGACCGTCCAGTGGCACGAGTTTGGCCGCGCAGCGTAGCAGCGAGGGGTTTAAGGAATTCGGGGAAATGCACTCGGCGCTGAAATTTGCGGAGCTTGCCGAATTGCGGCCTGAAGTCAAAAGACTGATGGACAGGGGAGGCCGTTTGGAAGACATTATCAACCTTCCCCGAAATTACGAGGGACCAATGGTACAGTCCGGCAGCGGCTACGCCGGGCCGCCCATGAGAACGCCAGGCACTTTTGAAAGGCCGATGAATGCGGCCGGGGGCTTCGGAAGACAGCCCATGCCTGGATACGACCCACCGATGCGACTGGCTCCCGATTACGCCGGTCCGCCAGATCGTTACGATGGTCCACTAGGTCGCTACGACGGTCCGTCAGACCGGTACTACGGTCAGTATGACCGCTACTACGGTCCACCACAGCGCTACGGCCGTCCACCAGATCTCTACGACGGTCCACCGGCAAATGTGAGGTCTTATGGAAGACGTGCTTTTCCTGGTGAGAATTCGCGAAGCGTCTGGGAAGGCGAGTTGCCGGGGCGGGCCGCACCAAAGCAGCACTCGCCGAAAACGGCGTTGGACCTCTTACACAAGATACGGGAGGACATCCAGGAGCATTGCGCGGACGGCATGTCCCATGAAATGCACCGAGAAGTCACGGAGTATGAAATTGATGAACAAGAGGAACGCCGGGTCTGAGTCGGCAGTGTGCCGCCGAGGACTACGTCCCCGCGAGGCATCCGCGACGACGAAGTTGAATCGAGAAGATCTCGGCGCTTTCGGGACGACTACGACGTCCCGAGGAAAAGTCCGTCGCCACGGAGACAACCCTCGAGGAGGCGGCAGGAGTCGTCGTCTTCGACTTCCTCATCCTCCGACGACAAATTGCGACGTTCGCGCACCTCTCGGTGGCGCAAGGATGATTCTACCAAAAGCTTGAAGTCTCGGTCGAAACGACGGCCTAAATCTATGACTAGAAGGTCGCCTTCGTCGTCCAGCTCTTCCTCTTCGGGTGGCCGAAGACGTGGGAAGGGCAAATCTGCGAAGAAAGAGTCCTCCTCGTCGTCCTCCAGCTCATCTTCGGACGTTCGACGGGGGAAGAAAAAAGGCGAAGGGGTCGAGTTTAAACGAAGCGTCACCGGGCGGATGTCATCACAAGCGCAGAAGGACCTGGAGAATATTCGTAAGCATTGCGAGGCGGTGGTAAAATCCCTAAGTTCCACGCGGGGTGGCAACGGCTGCCCCCTCCTAAACCTTCTGGGTATACGGACGCGCGAACAGGCGAGTCTTAACAGACCGCCATCGAGGAACACCGTAGACACGCTACCGATGTACGGGACCGAAGAGAGGAGCCGTTCGCGAAATTTTGGCGGCGAGATGACGGCGCGCAATGGCGCCTCGAGGCCGGCGTTAACGAGCATCTCCATTTCGACATCGAGGAATTTGGGCCGCGAGGTGGAGGGCTGCGACAGCGGCGTTACGACGCCGCCATCAAGGAGCTTTGGCGAGCAGGCGCAGCGCATGCGTTCTCATGGATCTGTTTACAGATACGACAGCAAGCCGTCGGCCTTCAAAAGGGATTAAAGAATGCCAACTACCAGACTCGTCTTACTCGCACACTTAATTCCTTTCAGGCGCGCTCGGCGTGGGAGGAGTTTTTATCGTATTGACGTAGTCTGAATAGCTATCTTCAAAAAATTCCCCGCATTTCCCCGAGGGGAAGAATGTTAAAGTGCGAATGCACGAGTTGAATTTGCGCGGTTCGGTAATGTTCGCGAAAGAGAGATCACACACACACACACAACTACAAAGAAAGATGCATTTATCCACAGACACCTATTTGTGTTGTCGTTGTACTTGATTGCTAGAGCGGATCTCAGCTTTGAAATTTCGTGTCAGTACTCCTTTAAGCGGGTGCATTAGCCCTTCTCACGCCCGATTCCTGGCCAATCCCCCACGTGGGTATGTGCCATGTCAGCGGCCAGGCAGCGCGCGCCCATCTCCCCCCGTTGCCAAGGAAGACGAGGAGATTCCTGGCCAATCCCCCACGTGGGTATGTGATGCGGACATCGCCGGTGGACGTAGGTTCAGGGTCGCTTAAGAAGTGCATTGCACTTAATATATACTGACCATACTGCAGCATTGCTACTGGACAATGCTTTACCATTCAACTTCAGGGTGCTTTCCGTTTGTGCTATGCGATGGTCAACGCACTGCCCTAGAAGCCTCTCGTACAAATTAAGGGTCTGGCTGCTTTCAGTCTAGTTTTTTAAGTGCGAATGCACTTCTTAAGCGAGCCTGAAGCGTCCGCCGCCGTCCGCATTCCGCCGCCGTGCGCATAGCAACAGCTGCGGGTGCGCGCGCTCCTCGTCTTCCTTTGCAACGGGAGGAGATGGGCGCGCGCTGCCTGGCCGCTGACATGACACATACCCACGTGGGGGATTGGCCAGGAATCTCCTCGTCTTCCTTGGCAACGGGGGGAGATGGGCGCGCGCTGCCTGGCCGCTGACATGGCACATACCCACGTGGGGGATTGGCCAGGAATCGGGCGTGAGAAGGGCTAATGCACCCGCTTAAAGGAGTACTGACACGAAATTTCAAAGCTGAGATCCGCTCTAGCAATCAAGTACAACGACAACACAAATAGGTGTCTGTGCATGGCACATACCCACGTGGGGGATTGGCCAGGAATCGGGCGTGAGAAGGGCTAATGCACCCGCTTAAAGAAGTGTATTAGTCGAGCGCGCGCCGTCGTCGAGAGCGGTCGCTGGTCCTGCATCTCGATAACGATGATGGCGGACCGGGCAACGGTACCAGCAATAACGAGTGAAATATCTTTCTTTGTAGTTCTGTGCGTGTGTGTGATCTCTCGACTACTCATTAAGATCACGATATCCACCGTAATCGCGCAATCAACAACCGTGCATTCGCACTTACACACTCTCCCCCTCGGGGAAGTGCGAGGGAATTTTGTGCCGTGTAAACATAATAGAATAGCCATTTGTGCATGGTAGCGTAATAATGGTAACCATCACCATAGGCGTGCGCAGTGTTCTCGATTAGGGCCTAACGGTCAGAAGGCAGTGCAAAGACGAGGAGTGGTTACATATTTCAATGACATAGAATTGCAACACAACTGCTTTGCAACTCGGTGCTACGCACGTTATTAACGAGGAAAAGTCGAAAGAGGCCAAGCTCCGCAATAAAATAAAAAAAAAATGAATTTTTAGTGAAACTTGTGCCCCACAACGGCCTGCTTTTGCCCCCCCCCCCTCTTCCCAGGGCTGAAAGTAAACAGCTTTTGGAAGGTAAAGAAGTTTCCGAAATAGTTTCATGATGTATCGCGGCAGGCCCCCCTGCTCCCCCACCCTCCTTACCCCCTGTGCGCCTCACGGCGATCACGGTATCATTGCGAGGCATTTGCGAGGCAAGTAGTTCTACCCCGCCTTACCCAGGAGGAATGCTGAAGGCATTCCTCGCCCGCCTGGTCAAGCATGCAGTGCAGCCCGCTACAGTAATTGGGCGTGGAATCCTGAGAATGGACAATAGGCGAATGACCAGGGTAAACGGACGGCTAAGCGATAAAATGGCGACACACAATGGGGGTTCGAAGTTGGGGTAGTAAGGGCAGAGCCTTTTGGAATACCTAACTCGATGGAGAAAGGGAATGGTAAATTTTAATATAAGGAGGCGGAATAAACGTTTAATAGAGCAGCCAAAACGTGAATTCGGGCTGCGCTGTAATGAGCCGTTGTATGGAGAAGTCTCCGTCGTGATGATGGGGATGATGATGATGCTGACAGCGCATAGTGTACGTGTCGAGGGCTAGGTTGACCTTTCTTGAAACGTCGCAGCTTCTTTGCCGAAAATACGGGGGATGCTTGCATCTCTGTAAGGGTGTGGAAGCAGAAGATTAATTGGATTTTCGCTTGGTGCGCTGCTGAACCTTGTGGCGAACTTTACGACCGCACCCGTCCATACACCTCCCCCTGGACTTATTCTTTTCCCTCGCCATCGCCAGGAGACGTCCTGTTAATCTGTTGTTGAACTTTGAGGCCGCGCCCGTCACAGCGTCACCAGCCCGCCCTCCAAAGCTCGTTCGGCTCTCGAATCGCCGGCACGAGCGTTTTGTTCGCACCCGTCGTTACATTTCATCTCTGGAGGTGTTCGTATTGCACGAGTTTTTGGGGTTTGAGTGAAAGAAAGGAAACGAAAAGCACTCAAGATATTATCATTGATATTGTAGCGAAACCATCGTCATCGCAATCATCAGGGCCGCAATCATCATCAGTGGTGCCTGGCCAGCGTCAGCAGTTCCACGCTCCGCACACGAGATCGAACACGGCTGTCCAGCCGGGCGGTAGCTCGTCTTCGCCGCTCCCACTGCTGGCCCATTCTACGCTCTCCAAATAAATGTAGGAAACCACATCAGCCACACCAACCGAGTCTGCTCCCTGCAATATTATTGAGCTCAACAGGGAGCTCACCTGCATACAACCCATTGCGGGGTAAGGGAAGTAGAAGGGGTGTGAAGGGAGAGAAGGAGGAGTGGTAAATATATAGAGAAAGAGCGAAGAAAGAAAAAAACTTGCGAAAAAAAAACTTGCACTAAGTCGAGCAAGGCTTGAACCATAGCGCAGCTGGAGGAGTTCTTTCTATGCAAGCACTGAAGGACACACCACCACGCCATTGCATTAGGTTTGAAATTGTTTATTTACATGTTCGTCGATTTTCACTGTGGTAGTAATCGTCATATCCATCTATATCGCCGTCTTCATCACGCATCACTGACGGGCCCACATCCCAAAGTGGAACGCTTCAGCCCCGCGCTAGAACCGGCTACAACCAGCTTCGCGAACTGGGCGTCTGAAGTTCAAACTGTCTTGTGCTGTCCCCTTGAGGCGCACACGCACGTGAACTGTTTTCTTGGTATTTTTTGTAAGTTCCACGAGCAATCACGGACGACGCCGGGCGCTCCTTGTGAGGGGCGTGCTCATGTGCGCGGTAAGAGGCCGGATGACCCGGGGTTTTGTAAAGATGCTGCACACCGCCCACACTACGGCCAGAAACAACAGCTCCGCTGGTAAACATTGTCGTAGCTTGCACGAGGGGTGCAAGGCTGGGGAAACAGCAGAGCTTGCGGCCCCTCTCCCTTCGTCGTAGACCCGGCTGTTGCACCTAACATGGATTTCCGAACTGGTTGCTCAAAGTTCTCCATGACTGACAGGCCCAAATCGTTTTGTCCGCAGCCTTTCACATCTCTCCCGAAGTTTACCGCGAAAGCACGCGCTAGAACCCGCGGCCGAGTGGAGACGGCTCTCGTCAAATTTTGTCGTGATTGCACCCTGTCCTAAGCTGTCGCAATGCTCAAGTGGCAATATATCGACGTGCTGCAGGGTTTTTCTTGTGTTTTTTTTCGTTCGACCGTTCACAGCTTCCCGCAATGATTCTTTCCCCGTTTTCAGTCAGTGAGAAACTGGCAATCGCCAGTTTCCTACCGTTTTCCGTGACCCCCCTCTTCCTCATCCGCCCCTCCCCCCGAGTTGCAATGGTATTGAGCGGCTGTGTCGCCAATTTACAGACAGCTAGACGGAATAGCTTGTCGAGGCACAGGCAAAATTCTCGCAAAGTGGAAAGCTCTCCGAATGAGATACGTTCAGGTTTTTTCACATTTGAAATTGATGCAGATAGTTCGCCCCTTTACGCACGCAGCTATCACGTACTCTATGCAGTTATACTGGACGCAAGCCATACCGACTGCAGATAGCAGTTCCTCCACAAACACGCCTTTTTAATGTTTACAGCTAGAAGACAACGGGTACAGCTGTTTGCAGAATAGAAGTCAATAAAAAAAACCGCCGCTACGTTACAATCGGTTTGGTAGTGGTACCGTACTTCTTTTTCAAGCACCGACATCAACTCGTTGAAACCAAATTTTTGACAACAGATTTCCCTCCCTTATTTATTGAGTTTTATCCCCTTTTTATTGAAAACGCTGAATTGTACCAACAGCTGTAAGGACAGGACTCTGATGTGTGCACCTTGGCCTTCGAATCTATTTCAGATCCTCGCAGGCTTTCGTATCGCTAGTCACTTTATTTCGTGCGAAATTGCTTCATGATGTATCGCTTGCATTACGAAATAGTTAGTTTTGGGTCGCTGCACGAATGTCGTTGTTCACCAATGTCCCTGTAGCATTGGCTCTATCCGCTGCCTGTGATGCCCTCGAAAATGACGCAGCCTTAAAGGAGCCACGAAGAGAAAATACAACTTCGTTTAATTTGAAAGAACGAGGATTCAGTATCTCACTCAGCTCCATTAGAGCCACAAAAGATGTTTTTTAACGAAAAAAAAGCAAGAAGTATTTAAAAACTTTCAAATATTGCGCCACAGTGACGTGTTATGAGCAAGAATGACGTCATACGGGCCAACAATAAAACATAATTTTCAGTGCGTAAGCTGCACATTAGTATTCAAGTGATGCGGTCAAATCGAACTAGAGGCCCCATTACAGATGTCCAGTCATGTGTCGTCGCGACAGGTCAGTTAGGCGGCCGCCAATTGCACAAACAAGGTTCCGTGACGTCATAGAAAAATTGCGGGAAATTGGCTTGGGGGTCGCGACTAATTCACGCGTTTTCTTGAATATCTCCGTTATTTGTTCGAAGATTGCGAGGATATTGGTATCATTGTTATCGGGACTAAGCAGTCTTTCTAATAAACCCAACTTGTATGTTGTCTTCATGGCTCCTTTAAAAGAAAGGGCGCCCCTGAATGCCAAGGAGTTATGCCGCCTATCGGAGTTTTGCTGGTCTAGCACGTACTTTTCGTACAAAGGGACGATTTTCAAACAAGTAAGTGGAACCGCAATGGCGGAGTCCGTCTGCGTAACAATGGCTAACCAGACCATGGTGCACGTGAAGGGAAAGCTTTGAGAACTGTCGCAGCGCAGCACAAGACGAGAGACAACAACACAGAAGAAGACACAGAGAGCGCTGACTTCCAACTTTAACGACAGAGAAACCCAACCACCACATATGTCAGCCCTCATCAGGCAACACGCCTAATTTGATCCAACCAGGGTGTAGTAAATATCGCAACAACACAAATAAAACCGCGTAGCAGTTCAACGTTGTCTCAAATCGATAAAGGTACGGCAATACAAATACACCGATAAATACCTTTACAGACCAAAAGTTGCCAGAGGCACGCAAGGAAAAGCATGGAGCGCATGCGCGAAAGACAGACACTCCAGACGAAATAATTACGGGTGTGCCATAAAAACACTTTTTTTTTGTCCCGAGAGCTACCGATGGTTTCGAAACGCAAAGATCATCCAAACCAGCGATGGCTTTCGCTTCTAAAATTTCGCTTGTCAGGGTGTGTCCGTGCTGTGCTACAACAGCACACTTCTCAAAGAGGTGGGGAGAGAGAACAGCAACACGTTTTGCAATGTGAAGCAAGGAAGCCCCCATTCTGATTGCGAACATTGTAGCTATGCGCCTTTAAGCGGTCATTCAGGTCTGATTGCCCTACGTGAACCTTGCCGCAACGCAGCCTAAGGAAAACATCAAGGTGGCAGTGATCCCGTACCTGCCTAGCTTGTCCCATAGCCTCGAAGATAGCTTCTCCCTCCAGCATAAAAGTAGTTTTCTTCTGCTCCCGAGAAGCTAGGAAAGCTCAGGCGATTGACAAAGCCGAATAGCTCTGAAGACCCCTCATGCAAGACAAACCACAGAAGCAAATTTGTTGAGTGCATAGCTAGTGTGTCAGTTATCAGATTCCGCTACGTTGCGGCACGTTTTACCTCATAAGATTTACCCCATAAGAAAAGTCTTGCCCCCCATCACTGTAACGGCTACAACGGTTGAACCACGCAGCTTCTCGTGATGGACTCTTTGGTTGGCGAATTCAACACGGCGAGCGTGAACTACTTGAAAATACGCACCGCTTTCGTTAGGTTATCTTATGTTATGTTTAGGTTAGGTTGCCTAGCTTTACGTTATCTAGAGCGATGTAGTGCCAGACGCGGCAGTTTTGTCACAAAACGCCGGTGGACGTCGATATAGTGGAGTGCTTATAATACCGTCGGACGGCGCTCCAGACACGGCCTTCCTAGAATACCCACCGCAACTGTCGGGTGTGCACTCCGTGGGGGGGGGGGGGGGGCCCAAGGTGTACGGCGTGAATCGGTACCTTCTGCTTGGCGTTCAGTTAGTATGTTTTAGTGTGGGTGCCGGTTTGTGGTGTTCAACCCCAAGCTGGGACGTTAGGCCTAGCGTCCTAAACCTCGAATCGGGAAGTGAGTTCTAACGTCTTGTGGCTAACAGCCTTACGGCATGCGGAGTCAACTCCATTCTTTTCGTGGCGAATTCTTTGGTTGTCGTCTGAGTTTTCGTAACCACGTCGCCCATGTCGAAATGGAGCAATGGGATAGACGCCGGCTTCATAACGCGAGAAACCTAGGTTCGATTCGACCCAGATGATTCCGCCCGCGGGAACCGTTTTACAGCGAAGCTGTTTAGCGAAGCTGTTTAGCAGTTAAAAATACCAAGAAATCGACCAGCGCGCACGTGAGCGCGGGCCTCGAGGCAACCCGGCAGTGAACAAAACCAAGAAAGTGCCGAGTGCTCGTGTGTGCATGCCTCGCGGCGACCGCCCAGCAGCCCCTGGGCACGTTTGTCAAGCCAAGTTTCCCCATTAGGGAGATTGATCAAGATTGTCCCCAAGAAGCTCCAGCGTTCGCCGTAATCGTGACAACACTTCTCGGAACGGGAAAGACTCGAGCGTTCGCCGTAATAGTGGCAACACTTGCTCGGAACAAGGAAGACACGTCCAAGGTGATATGAGCAATGATTATCACTTCCATAAAAAATGAAGGAAACTCACGCTTGTAGCAACAAGGTCGTTGCGGCAGCGAAGAAGAAGGAATCGGCTGCAATAGTGGGATGCTCGTGAAGGTAGTGTAAAGCTTCGCTACCTTCAAGTCTTACGAGTTAATGTGAGCTTCCTTCATTTTTTTCCCTTCACTTCATCCACGATCATTCATCACCATTAGTGAAAGGTTGCTTTCCTGCAGGGCGTATTGGCATACAACGGCATCAGTGAGGACCATGAAGCTTCGCTTTAAAAGGCTGAGGGATGGCGCGACGTAACCTCATTACTTACGGAAGAAACGTGGTTTATTTCCTTAAAATACGTTTACAACAGCCATCCGGAATCTTTTCCAGAATAAATGCCACATCGCAGTATTGCTCGACGTGTAAAAGCATTGATTTGTGCCTGTAATAAGCCTTGGTTGCTGGCGAGTTGATTTATGGCTTATCAAACAAACAATTACCGTGTGGCTGAACGATGAGAGGCAGCAGGGTGCCAAAAACCCGCCTTCATTTTCACAACTGAATGCTGCTGTCGCGCTTTAACACAAGCTTCCACCTACGCTTGAATAAACATAAACTGTGTCGCTTGCGCCGCACTGAAACCGCTGTCACAAATTGTGTGACTGAACAAAGCCCGCGGCACAAAAAAAAAAAAAAGATGCAGAAATTTTGAGAATTGTCTATTAATACATAAAAACATTTTTGAGGCTTTTCTGTTTCCCCAACCTTGCCTTAACAACCAAGTGAGAGCGTGGGATCAGAATACACGTTAGTTTCGTCAGTTTATTCTCAGTTCTCTTCTTTTTAGACACCCATGAAAGCACACGATTACGCAGAACTATGATTTACTAATTGAGTGCCAACATATTTTTTTTTTGTTTGCTGCAACGGACGGGGGTCGCCAGATTTAGCGGTCACTATCCAAATTGAGCGGTGTTTGTTCCGTTTGGTTATATTATTGTTTTTTTCCTTCAATGGTTTGCATTTACTTTAATAACGATAAATTGCCCTGACAAGGCATTACACCGTTTGCGTTGAGGTACTCGACAAAGGGTGCTTGCGCATTAAAAAACACAGGTTGACGTTAACACTCTGCCACATTTTTTAACGCCTGGGTCTATCGCTGCCAGCCATTATTTCACACATGAGGTGGTGAAGGGGGAGGGAAGGGGGGTTGTAGCTTGGGCATTTGACTCTCGACAAAATGACCACTTCAAACTCTGGAGTTCCGTTTCAGCTGTCAGACTCCCATGGTGTCACTCATGGAAACAGACACAAGCTTACGGTTACAGAAAAAAATTGTTTATTGCCGCGAATTTTCCATGGTCACATGATAATCGAACTAATACGCGAGTGCCTCTGTCTTCAAAGCACATATATCCAGGTATCCAACCTTAACGTTAAGGCTGATGTGGAAGCTGTAGTCATAACCAGTGGAAATAATTTACCCTGGTGCATAAATACAAATTTACCCTGCACTGTAAACGCAAACCAGCCGGAAATGGAGTTTTAATCAAGTAATGTGCCATGAAAAGTACCTATAGCAAAAAATGTACTCCCTAGGCATGGTTTAAAAAAGTGGACGAACCCCCATAGTAGTACCGTTGCCCATCTGTGTAGGTAAAGAGAGGATTTAGAACGACATAACACCATTTGTGAGATGGCGTTCGGTTCCTTGTATACTACAACGTCCACAATAAACTCCCCATCGGCGGTAATCTTCTCAAGCGGGCGGTCGCCATGTTAGTCTTGTGTTGTTTCCGTGTATCAGCACTTCAACTGTGGCTTAATGCTAATTAGAACGAGTAAGCAGGACACGACGGTTGCATGCAGCTACAAAACCGATACCGTACGACCGTACGTATACCCGTATAGATGCTTCAGCCAGCGCGATCACAGGCAGACAGCGCGGCCGTGTTGTTTCAATCTGTTTATTTTGGCGATAGGTGTTGTCAAACTCTGCTGCTAACAAAGAGACAATTCTCGCCGTTGCAAAAAATTGCAATGTTCAGCTGCTTTGCTGTATAGACGATATATATAGACGATTTAAATTCTCGTGCCAGCGCGCCAACGCACCCGACTGCAGCGACTCAACTTGCCCTGGCGGCGCGACTTGCTGCCCGGATGTAAACAACCTCCGTCGCCGTGCTATCAACGCAGCGCCCTGGCCTGTTCTGTGGCAGCGCCAGCAGCGCGGCCTGTTGCTCGGTGCGGCCGGAGCAGCCGGAGCTTCAAGCTTTGTCTTGGGCCTTCGTTTTTTCTTATTTGAGAAGGACTAGTAGTGCCATTTGGTGGAAAGGGATTCGGCGACAGCTGTGGACAGCAAGCTGGTAAGTGGTCTGTCATCAGTCGATGCGTCTGTCAAACGTTTGGATAGGGTTAACAGCGAAGTACCCGGGTACCCGTGCCGCACACAGCACGTACACGCGCGGGCAAAGAAAAAAAGCGCACACTCGTTTTATTTTACTTGTTTGTGGGTTTTGGGGCATGCATTCCCATTCTTTTGTAGGCCGGTTTGTAACAGGGCATTCGAGATAAAATCGTTTTTCGCGCGCGGCGTCGTTTCAAAGCAACGTGGCGGTTACTTTGTGTTGGCGAAAATCAGCGCAGTCAGGGCGCCCATATTTAAAAGAAAGCGTAATGCAAGCCCTGGAGGACTCCAACGTACCCCCGGGCCTAGAATCACCGTGATCGTCTCGGACGGCCTGTCCTACGACGAAGCCACGCTTCACAGGTAGCCGAATCGCCTCCGACAGCGGTGCATCGTCCGTGCCGGTCGGTGAATATTGTGGGACTCTGTCTCTCATATGCATCGAACTGTTCGTGTTCTTTTTAGTTAACTGCTATACTTTGTAATATCTATTTGTTAACGCTCCTGGTGGTTTGCTTGTCCAAATATAGGTCTTTGAGTTGTTCACGCGTTCAAGGCTCTGACTCATTCTTACCGCTCTGGTCGGCCACCCCATTCGACACCTGTGCCCTGTAGATTCGGTGGGGTTGTTTGCTCGCTTGAGTCGACTCTTCACATCTTCTAACAGCGCACCCTATTAAGGAATCGGTGACGTGCGTAAAAGATGCTATGAGCCTATCGAACGATTAAATGCACATAGTGCGGTCCACGACGGCGACGTGGTTCGAAACCGAAATGTTTTTATTCCCTTTCGGATGATAATGAGGGGTCGGTATACAATCGGGGCCTGTCAGTCACCAGCTAAGGCCACGTAATTAAAAACAAAAATTCATGCCCTTATGGAAGAGAACCAAGTTTGCCGTAGCATGACACAAGTCTGCCGGGCATAAAAAGGGATATATTTTTTAGAAGAACAATGCACACACTTTTTTGATGGTAATAACGTTATGTCACAATCAATAGTAAGACCATACACAAAAATTGCTGGAATCATCTGACACTCGATTTTGACACGGAGCTTGCAGCTCCAAAAAAATGCACTGTGGTTTTGCGTGACGGCAACTTCTACAATCACGTTAACATTAACTAAGGCAGGTGTGTGTGGCCTGCAGCGTTGGTAAGTTTGCGAAAATAGTGTTTCCAGTTCAACTGTTTTTATTTGTTGCCATGCAATCATAAGTAATTTGGTGCCATGAACGAGGTTTACGTTAGCTAACAAGGCTGTAGTAACGATTGCGGCTAGAAATGACCTTATGCACCAATCATGCTTGTCAGCACGGTGACACACAATATTAAGGTGTCGGAATACGAATGACTGAGTCGCCTATTTTATCACTACTGTAAAAAAAGAAAGTGTTTTCTGACGCAGTGAATGACTTTCCTGTATGACTAGCTGTGTTATGACAGATGACCATACTTGATGAGACAAGCCGTAACACATTAGCTTTGTATGTAACACCACGAGGGAAATAGGTGACGTATCTGCAAGTATAACTGAAACAGTGTGTGCCTGTCCGGCATGAATTCATTATTTGCTGACACGATTTTCTATTGCAGATCCTGATACATGATCGAGTTGAATGACTTCATAGATCTTAAGACGTGGTAGGCTGTGCTGTACAAGGCAAAGCTGCATTTGGAAACGAGGTTGGCCCCTCCAGCAGAAGTGAGTATTGCCACGGCTCGCAACAGCCGTCCACCTCGCAAAAGCTGCACTTTTTCTATGAAAGTGAGCCACCACGGTAGGGGAGAAGCAGTGTGAGGGTTTGCATCTTTAACTGTGTGCCCACTCACTTGAATAGATGCAAGCTGGCATCTTAAAGCAAGAAACAGCACTCAACAAAATCATGCAATACCAGTGTTTTTGAGTCAAAAACAGAAAAACTTGCACGTGTTCTGAAAGAACCCCATTCTACCTCGAAAACGATAACGCACGTTTGTCTCAAACAAGCCTGGCAGGAATCGTCAGGCCATAATAGACATGAATCACGGTGTCATTTCAGAGCATACTTGCAGCGCTGCACTTTTTTGCATCTAAACGTGGGACGAAATCATGGAAACATTTCTTGCACGCACCTTCAAGGGCTGTGCATTTCCCATCCTTTTTCTCTGCCTTGCTTAATTGGAAATTTTTGTAGTGTGTCTGGGAACTTGGCTTTTTGCACAACATGCCAGCGGTGCAAAAAGCCAGACACACAAGAAGCAGCATATAGGTGTTTGGGCAACTGTTAGTTGCAAGAGCAAATCTTTTGGCAATTTGAGATGCATCAGCATAGAAGTCAGCTTCAAAAGGCAGACATTAAATTGCGTGGAGGACCTCGGCTGCATTTGCGAATTATTCTACATTACGAATTAAATCTATATAGTTCATCGTGGAGCCCTCCATTGTTTTGCAAGCTTGAGAAAGCTCCACAGCACATTCATAGTTGAGAACCGCTGATCTAGGTACTAAGGATTTAAAATAAACTGAATATTTTATCATGAGGCGTAAAACCTAAGTATGAGAAGCACTTTTTCGCAGGGTGAAGTAGCAGACTAGCTTCTGCACGACCATACATTTGTGATTGCTTTTGCTGCCTGAAGGAATGCATTCGCTGGTAATCAGATATTTGTGCCTACTATAGGGATGCTTACTGCACAAGCATTGTTCAAGAAATCCTCAGATAGGCACCTCGGAGTGCTAAAGGTGAACAAGTAAACAGCAATGTGCAACATTGGATAGGCCTTGGCATGTATATGTGTTATCTCTGAGGGGTTGTGCATGTGCCCACAGCTTAGTCAATATGGAGCACTAGGCATCTGGTATCGCTCTGTGTGGGTTTGAATTCAGGCTGGGGTTCTTTTTGGGTGGGAGTGGGGGGTTAGTAGAAGCAGGCTGGGTCATGCTGTCTCTACTAACACACCTGAGCCCCTAACGAATCTTCTAAAACGTGCTCTTCTTGCTGGCATGAGTACTTGCTGGCTTGCTTCCTTGCATTCTGTTGCTGATAGACACTCACATATTTTCACTTTCCTGCTGACTTGCTTGCTTGCTTAGAAGGTTCGTTGCGGCTTTTTAAGAACTTTAAGACTTTTCAGGAGCAGTAAAACTGCTATCATTGTATTCCAAAGTATTACAAGCAAGCACTGCAATGGGTGCATTCTTGTATTATATTCTGTTATAGATCAGCGGTATGGAGTTCAGTTTTGAAATAGGAATTGATGATGTCATGCTTTTTAAAAATATGACAAGCCACTGCTTTTGTTTTTAACTGTACATAACCTGGCACGATTGCAAGTGGAACATCTTGATGAAGTTTAGTCTTATTACAAAACTGCCTTTCAAAACATTTGCAGAGGATGGAATTAGGGCCTTGCTGGCATTCATTGTCGACGTGGTGATTCATTCGAGGCCATTTTGACCGAGGTAAGTTTTAGGTAACAGTTGAGCCTAGGCGTAAAGAACTAAGTGCAGCAGAGAGTTAAAAGGATGCTGTTAGATAAATTTAGCATAACTGGTAGACTGATTTGCCTTGCTGCGACGAATGTGATGGGCTGTTGACACCGATTATTCCAAATGGCTAAAGCATGGCCATTACTAGGCTGAACAAAAAGCCAATCATCTATTTCATACAGGTATATCACAAACAGTAACAGAAGCATAGATTCTGGGCTTCAGCTGGAGATTGCTGACTGGTCACTCAATAATGGCTCAAAAGAGCAGTCGTTTGCTAGGAAAGGGATGTCGTTGCTGAAGAGGTATCATGATTTTTCATCCAGATAAATAATAATTGCCATCCTGCATCTCGAGAGATAACAAGGCTAGTC